>NC_134735.1:10087348-10390378 GCF_049634645.1 Pelodiscus sinensis | reverse complement strand
ACACCAAATGAAATTAATGGGGAGCAGGTTTAAAACTAATAAAAGAAAGTTCTTCTTCACACAGCGTGTAGTCAACCTGTGGAACTCCTTGCCAGAGGAGGCTGTGAAGGCTAGGACTACAGGCAGTCCCCGACTTAGGCGGATCCGACTTATGTCAGATCCGCACTTATGAACGGGGCTTTTCTCACCCCGGAGCTCACGGGCGGCGGGTCCTCCGGGGAGAGAAAAGCTTCTCTCGGTCTCCCTGGTCTGCTGGGCTGGACCCCCCCAGCAGACCAGGGACACCCGAGCAAAGCCGCCGCCTGGGCAGCTTTGCTCGTTTGCCTGGGAGAAAAGCCGTCCAGGCAGCAGGACCCCCGCCGCCTGGGCGGCTTTGCTCCTGTCCCCCTGGTCTGCTGGGGGGGTCCAGCAAAGCTGCTAGACCCCCCCAGCAGACCAGGGACACCCGAGCAAAGCCGCTGCCTGGGCGTCTTTGCTCGTTTTCCCGGGAGCAAAGCCGCCCAGGCAGCGGGACCCCCGCCGCCTGGGTGGCTTTGCTCCTGTCCCCCTGGTCTGCTGGGGGGGTCCAGCGGCTTTGCTGGGCCCCCCCAGCAGACCAGGGAGACAGGAGCAAAGCCGCAGAGGCGGCATCCCGCCGCCTGTGCGGCTTTGCTCGGGGGCAAAGGAGCAAAGCCACACGGGCGGCGGGGTCCCTCCACCTGTGCGGCTTTGCTCAGGTCTCCCTGGTCTGCTGGGGGGGAGGGGGCGCAGCTAGTGCGCCCCCCCCAGCAGACCAGGCTTTTGTTGCGGGACGCCTCGGGTAGAGCAGCTGGGGTGCTGCCGGGTTGGTCCTGTGGGAACCTACCGGGCAGTGCCCCAGCTGTTCTGTCCGAGGCTCCAGATTCAGCAGCTGTTGAAACTGATCAGGCTGATTCCAGGAAGCTGGGGGCAGAGCAACTCTGCCTCCGGCTTCCTGTAGTCAGCCCCTGGTCAGTTTCAGTGGCAGCAGCTGAATCTGGAGCCAGTTCCAACTTACATACAAATTCAACTTAAGAACAAACCTATAGTCCCTATCTTGTACGTAACCCGGGGACTGCCTGTATAATAGAGTTTAAAGAGAAGCTAGATAATTTCATGGAGGTTAGGTCCATAAAAAGCTATTAGCCAGGGGATAAAATGGTGTCCTTGGCCTCTGTTTGTCAGAGGCTGGAGAGAGATGGCAGGAGACAAATCGCTTGATCATTGTCTTCAGTCCACCCTCTCTGGGGCACCTGGTGCTGGCCACTGTCGGCAGACAGGATACTGGGCTAGATGGACCTTTAATCTGACCCAGTACGGCCGTTCTTATGTTCTTATGTTATGTTCTAACTTCCAACTCCCTCAATCCAGGAGCCCCCCACAACTTCTCCCAATCCAGAAGCCCCCCCCCAAATCCAGCTCTCTCAATCCAGGAGCCCCCCACATCCTGCTCCCCCCATTGCAGGAGTCCCTAGCCCCTCCACCCAGCTCGCCTGCCCCGAGCAGCGCAGCTCTCGCCCCAAGGCCGGTCAATAGGGAAGGGCGAACCCCACCCATTGACAAACTTCAACATTACAAAGCGCACCCTGGGCTCCGCCCCTCGCCTGTTATTGGCTGGCACGGACACCCGCCCTAGGTGCTGATTCGCCCCCCGCTTGCTGAACGGCAGGCCCTCTCCCCGCCCCCTCCATGCCCTCTTCTCTGAATGGCTGCTGTGCTCGCCTGACCACGCCCCTCCCTGCTGAGTAGCTGCCCCATCCCCTTCGCGGCGCTCACTTATGGGCGGCTGCACCCTCACTCGCTTTGCCCCTGCCACCCGCCGCGAGTGGCTGCTCTCCATCCGCGCCCCGCCCTACCCGAGCGCTTGCCGCTGTGATTGGTCGGCGCGGGTTGTCGCCGCGCCCCTTTCCCTCGCGCTCCTCCCCTCGCAGCGAGTGGCCGCGCCTGCCCCCGCCCTCGGCCCCCATTGGCCCGGCGGCCAGGGGGCGGGGCGGGCTCTGAGGGAGCGGGCTCGGCGGCCGGGCGCGGGGCGGGCGGGGGAGCTGCCGGCATGAGGCAGGCGGCAGCGGCAGCCGGAGCCGCGCGGAGTCGGCAGCACCATGGAGACGGGCGGAGGCGGCTTCCTCGTGCGGCTGCTGCTGCTGCTGCTGCTGCTGCCCGGGGCCGCCGCCGAGGAGGGTGAGTCTGGCGGGGCGTTTGGGGGGGGGCAGTTGGGGGGGGCAAGGCGGGGCGTGTGGGGGGGCAGTTAGGGGGGGGCAAGGCGGGGCGTGTGTGGAGGGGCAGTTGGGGGGGCAAGGCGGGGCGTGTGGAGGGGCGTTTGGGGGGGGCAAGGCGGGGCGTGTGGGGGGCAGTTAGGGGGGGCAAGGCGGGGCGTGTGGGGGGGCCGTTAGGGGGGGCAAGGCGGGGCGTGTGGAGGGGCAGTTAGGGGGGGCAAGGCGGGGCGTGTGTGTGTGGGGGGCAATGCGATGTGTGGTGGGCACGGCAGGAGGTCTGGGTGGGGGGGGTATGGTGGGGTGGTCTGTAGGGGGCGGGAGGGTCTGGATGGGGGCAGGGCGGGGGGGTCTGGATGGGGGGCAGGGCAAGGTGTGGGGGTTGGTTGGGGGGCAAGGCATGGTGTGGGCTCAGTGTGTGGGAGCTGGTGGGACACCAGTGTGGGGGGGGGGCGTGGGGGGTCGGGGGAGGGGGCATCCTGGTGCTGAGGGGGTCAGCTGGCATGGGGGTGGGAGGGGGTTGGGAGCGGGGTGCCGGGGGATCAGGGGTGCAGAGGCAGATGGGGCACCATGATTGCGTGGACTCTGTTGGGACAGTGTCGGTGAGGGTGGGATGGGGCCGTGTTGGACTGAGCATTGGCAACGCGTAGGATGGTTTGGGTCGTGTTGGGAAGAGCAGGATGGGGCTAAGCAGGGCCAATCTGTGGGATGATTGGGACAGTGTGGGGGAGAGGGCGAGTAGGGGCAGCCTGCAGGCCACGTGAGGAAGGGGCATTGGGAGAGAGGGGTGCCACAGCAAATATCTATGTGGGTGGGGGATTGGTGAGAGGGTTCTGATTGTCACTGAGACGGGAGCTGGGCATTGAAGTGAGCATTTTATAGCTCTCTGTGCCCTATGTAGTTATCGCCCAGCCTCGCTAGGAGGGCCATTAGCCAAAACAGGGACATTGAAGAGTGGGGAATGGTTTGGAGATGAGGAGATGGAGATGTGGGAAATGCAACTGCATATAAATAGTTTTCCCCGCATGTTTATAAATAGTTGTCAACGTAAATTGCATTTCCTGCGTGTGTCTGTGAAGAGCAGCTAGTCCTCATCCTCCTTTCCCTTCCCCTGAACAGAGAGGAGGGTAGCTGGAGGCTGGGAACATGGGAGTGGAGTCGCAGGAAGCCTTCCCTTCTGTGGGGTGTCTGTCCTGGACTCATCCCATCCCCCTTGTCTCAGTGCCTCCTCCCTTTCTATCTTGTGCCTGGAGATCTCTTGCACAGGTAATTCTCTTTGGCACTTGCCTTCTTTACAAGAAGCCCCTGTTTTTTGTGCTAGTTCTGTGTGCTACCGTGTGAAGAGAAAAGGCAGAATGGGGAAAATAAGCAGATTGGGAAACATGTGCACCCTCCCAGCTGTTGACTTTTTGAGCAATCTGCCTCCAAGATCCAAAATCTCTGCAGCCTATTATTCTGGCCGTGTGAACTTCCCGTGATTCATAATTTATGGGAGAATAGATCAGTATCTAGAGAGAACATATATAATGCAAAATCATGGGAGATCTGTCGATTTGTGGTTGTAAAGACATGACTTTTAATATTGTATTTGTGCTATTCTGGGGACAATAGAGTATGTCAAGGTAGGTGAATTTCATTATGCTGTGCAGTTATAATTCCTATTTTAATTGACAGAATAACACAGAGACAGTCAAGGTGGGGGAGGTAATACCTTTTATTGGACCTACTTCTATTGGTGACAAAGATAAGGTTTTGAACTTACACAGAGCTTTTCCTCAGCTCTGGCTTGAAACACAGAATAACAGAGGCAGTTTAGATATTCTTTATGGCCAGAGAATGGAAAAGGTTACAGCGTAGGGTAATCAGTGAATTTTCAGTTCTTGTATACCTAGATCTATTAATGTTTAATTTATCCGAGAGAAGTATGTGGCTTAAAGATTGGGCAGTAGTTTTACCCTTTCCAAGAACAAACCATCAAAAGCTTTCATCCTTATATGATTAATTTTTACTGTGTTTGCTGGGTTATAATCCCATTGCTTAAGGAGAGTGTAGAAGGTGGACATCTGGTGATGTGAACAGAAGAATCACTCGTAACTAACTCTGAATTCCAAGACTCTGAATGGTTGGATAATCTAGTAAACTAAACTCTTCAGATTGTGTACCTTAGGCATAATAATCATTCAGGTGAACTAATAGGACATACTCATAAAGAGATTGGAAGTAGTGCTGTGACCAGTGCTGTGACCTGTAGTATTGGACTAAGTGAGAACACAATTTATGAATTGGGCCCTCTATGATAAAAGTTCGTAATTCAGGTAGCTAACGCAAGTTCTCCAATATGACAGGAGGTTTTTTCCCTCCTCTTTGCTATGCATATGTACAGTTGGAGAATCATTCTGTTTTGCTGTGGTATACAGAGGAATGTAGAATCCTGAAATTCTCCTCATCACGTGACTATAATACTCTCTAGAGTGGAAACTCTGGACTAAATTCCTTTTCCTTTCTTGAATTAATCCAGAGGAGATCTTGGTAATAAACTGTGGTCAGGTATAGCTGCTCATTTCCTGTATGTGTAGGTGCCACATTACTCCTATTGCATTAAACTGCATGACTCTGCTTTGTTTTATGTGACAAAGTGTGAACTGATGCTTTTGTTTCCACTGCCTGTGCAGGGTAGGTTCTTTGGAATTGTATACTTCAGAGCATACTTCATTTTGGATTTCCGGGAAGCCACCTGACTTTTGGCTTCCAAAACTGTCCCCTGGATTTTATGTGCAGTTCCCCATTTGATCACTTAGGGTATGTCTAGACTACATGCCTCTGCCGACAGAGGCACGTAAATTAGACATACCGACATAGTCAATGAAGCGGGGGAGAAACAGGGTTTCTCGAGGCATAAGGGGTCGGTCGACAGTGGCTTTCCCTGTCGACTGATCTGCGTCTTGACTGCCGCGCTGTGCCGACAATCAGCTGAGCCGGCACAGCGCGACAGCCATTTTTATTTTAATGAAGCGGGGGATATTTAAATCCCCGCTTCATTGACTGTGTTGGTGTGTCTAATTTACATGCCTCTGTCTGCAGAGGCATGTTATCTAGACATACCCCTAGTCAGCAATATATTTATCTGTAGACAGACACACAAATTTGTCAATACTGACTGCCTCCTCCAGGTGTTGAATAAATGATCAAGAGCAACGCTGCAGACAGTGGCTGTCACTGGAACTCTGCCGAGAGACTGAGTGTACCCATCACTGGGATGGGACTGTATCTGATTAAAAATACACAGCTGAGATTGGAAAGGAGGAAAGAAAGTGAACTCCTGCAGCTTTAGAACTGTGCTTGCTGTACGACATTTAGGCAGCAGCCTTCTCTCTAATCCCCCATTCCTCTGCCCTCACGTCTTCCCTGTCCTTGTCCATCTCAGGTGCTGTACTCTGCTCTTGTTCCTTATTGCTTCCTTTGAGTCTTCATCAGACTTTTAGGTCATGATGCTCCCTGTGCCTGAAAAGACTCCCCCCCCCCCATGCTTTTCATCATTGACCTCCCCTCCTGGCTGTCAGCTCCTCCTCCTAGCTCAGTATGTGCTTAAAAGCATCTGAACAGATCAGATTTGCTTACCTCAGTTCCGCCCCTTTAAACAGTGACGCTAATCCTTCCTTTCTCTTGTCTGCTTAGATGGTAAACTCTTCAGTGTTGGGGCTAGCCCACTCTGTGCTTGTGCCCTGCACTGCAGGGCCTCTCCCCGCTATGGTCATACTAATAACTGGCTTATATTTTAAGCTTCTTACCTTCTCCCTGTATCCATCACTGCTGTGTTCTGTATCTTCTTTAGAAAGAGAGTTCCTTGGGGCAGTGACCCTCTCCTGCAATGCAAAGCTCTGATGCTGCATTAATGGTTAACAATACAAATAACAGGATGCATGTGGAAGCTATATTGAAGCATAAGATTCTGTCTAAATGCTCTGATCACCTGGAAATGCTTGCTGGCAAGTTCCTTTTCTTTACACTTGGTTTCCACAGCAGCTATCTGAACTTGCCCTCTGGAGGTACTTAAAATGACCTAGGAGGAAAGCTGATATAGGCTGCTTTGTTCTATGCTCATGTCTGTCTCCCTCTGCCACTTTCTTGCTTTGCTTTCACACTCAAAACCATTGAATTCAATCTGTCTATAGCATATTGATCTGCTTTCAGCAACATGTTTCATCTCATATAAAGCAGGTGAATAAATGGCTAGGAATTCACATGCTTTTTCAAACGAGCCCAGTGAAGCTTAATTCAATTGCTTTTGAATTTCAGAAGAGATGTGGTTAAAATACATTAGGGTCCCTAGTATTGCTAAAATTCCCATTCACACGGTGAAGCTGGTGCTCAGTGTTGCACTGTGGTGTGAAGTGGCCCGGGCAGTAAAGTGGAGGTGGGCAATAAGACAGAGGCGGTTAGCCGCTGGTGGGCCTCTGCCGTTTTATTTACGTGTGGCTCCAGGGTTCCCAGCCAATGGGAGCTGCAGGAAGTGACACGGACTGGGACGCTGCTCCCCACAGCTTCCACTGGGTGGGAATTGGAGATTTTAATGAGTAATAGGTTAACTGGAAAGCCTCACCCTTAACAGGCAATGCTTACTGGTTACTGTTAACTGTTGGGGGCTGGAGCAGCCCCCCGGCTGCCCTGTTTAGCCAGTTAACTAATGAAATGGGATTTTACTTCCCTGCTGGGAACAGCAATTCACGGCCATATGGGAGCTGCAAGCATCTGTGCCCACAGATGCACCGGTAAAAACAGCAGCAGCATCCTGCAAGGGGCTAACCCTGGCATACAGCATCTGGCCCGTGGGCCAGTTATTGCCTGCTGCTGCCCTAGAGGATGTTGAATGATGTAGTCAGTATTCTGTCCAAGAAATGGCATTGCAAACTGTTTTTTTCCTCCATTCTGCCTCTTGCTTTCAGATTGTGTTGGACTCTGCTTTTCCCCTAACATGGAGATCTGTGCTTTCTACTGGCACAGTTGTACTGATGGGTAGTGTTTTGATTTATCACTCATTGATCTAACTAATCTGTCTTGCATGTGCCTGATGCTTTTACAAACTCCTGTGGGGGAGAGGAGCCAGAACTCCTCTGAATGACTGCACCATTCCCTTCACAGCAGAGGTCCTTGGTAGGAGAGGCTGGACAGCGAATCTTAAGATTTGCCCAGCATCTCCTAGGCAAGGTAACTTTTAGAACTAAGCTATTGCTGGAAGAGCTACCAGGCAACTATTTGGGTCAGAGAGCTGTTGCTTTTAAAGGCACGGCCTGATCCACTCTTGTAACTAAGAAGCAGTGGGATTTTCACATGCAGGAGCTGAATCCTAATCCGGGACTTGGTAGAAGTTTATCATACTGAGCAGCAGTCCCTGCACTCCTAAGAACATTTCTGCCTTGGGTTTCTCTGTTTCTTCTAGGACCATAAAGGATGGCATTTGCTGCAGCTGCTCTTGTTCTGTGGCTGAAACCAAGGTTGAATTTTGGTCTGACCCCCATTCTGTCCTGTGCAACAAACCTGGATCTTGGCTGCATGGTAGACCTGCTCACGGTGAATTCTGGGCAGGAAAACTCTTTTGTTGAAGTTAAAAAGTTCCTAGTGGTTACTTTGTGATGCAATGAATCTGTTCTCTTTCCTTTTGCCTCTTTCACTCTTCATCCAGGTCTCTTGTTGGCATTTAAATGCGTAAAATACTATATTGGTGCCCCAAATCTTACAGAACTCTCCTGGCCACCACATCCATCTGGGAGTGTGGTGACAGCATCAGTGTCTGAAAACATTCCACCAAGCAAGACTGAAGTACATGCTTGGAAACGTGCCGCAAGCCCAGTGGGATCTGATGGCAGTGTGGTGGCAAGGTTCATGTTTAAAATCAGGCTTTGTTAATATTGATCTGCAATTAAAATGACCCCCACCATAAAGCTGCAGCACTGGTTTTTGGACATAATCATTTGACTGAACAATTTGGCTCCTCAGGCTTTGAGAGCTTCTCTGCCTGTCTTCTCTCAGTATAGTTAGGGCAGGTGCAGTTCCTTGGAAGAAAGCAGTTTACTGGCCGCCAGCCTTGCATGTTTTTGGCTCTGCTTCACTCTAGTGACGCCCTCTGGCTGCTGCAGCTTTTTCATGCCAAGTAATCCTACTGATCGCACCTATTCATTTCCTGACACGGGTTGCATTAACTTTGCCTCTAATCTTTAGCTCCAATCTTTTCCTTTTCCTTTAGGTTCTTGTGGAATTTGGAACTTTCTGTGAAACAGTCTTGTTTATGCTTCTCAACCTTATAAGTAGGGAGACACAAGAATGAGTGTTGGAAGTGTGCTGAGGTTGTAGCCGTGTCAATCCCAGTATAGAAAAGAGACCAGGTGGGGGGGGGGGGGGGAGGGAGAGAGAGAGAGCGCTTACACATAGCTCTTCCTCTGGTCTGGGCAACTCACTACAGGCAGTCCCCGACTTACGCCGATCCGACTTATGTCGGATCCGCACTTACGAACGGGGCTTTCTCGCCCCGGAGGTC
The DNA here is from genome assembly GCF_049634645.1 of Pelodiscus sinensis. Taxonomy (NCBI): domain Eukaryota; kingdom Metazoa; phylum Chordata; order Testudines; family Trionychidae; genus Pelodiscus; species Pelodiscus sinensis. Next base: position 10,381,639 of record NC_134735.1, on the reverse strand, counting down.
GAGGTGGCGGATTGCTACCTGCGAGCTCCGGGGCAAGAAAGCCCCGTTCGTAAGCTGCTCTGGTGCCCCTGGTCTGCTGGAGACCGTCTCCAGCAGACCAGGGGCACCAGGCGGGTTCCCGCGCTTCTGAGGCTTTGCCAGAGCAAAGCCTCAGAAGCGCGGGAACCCTCCGCTGCTGCCGCTTCAGTCCGGGTGCCTGTGGTCTGCTGGGGACCGTCCCCAGCAGACCACAGGCACTGGGACTGAAGCTGCAGCCACGGCGGGGTCCCGCACCTCTGAGATTTTGCCAGAGCAAAGCCTCAGAGGCGCCGCACCCCGCTGCCGCTGCGGCTCTGCTCCCCGTGTCCCTGGTCTGCTGGGGGAGGGGGGGCGCAGCTAGTGTGCCCCCCCTCCAGCAGACCAGGCTTTTGTTTTGGACCCTGGGGCAGAGCAGCTGGGGCGCTGCCGATTGGTCCTGCAGCGCCGCTCTGGGCACTACTGGACCAACCCGGCAGCACCCCAGCTGCTCTGCCCCAGGTCCTGATTCAGCCGCTGCTGGTCAGTTTCAGGAGTTGCTCTGCCCCGGGCTTCCTGGAATCAGCTGCTGATCAGTTTCAGCAGCAGCTGACTTGGGGACGCCTGGGGTTCTTAAGTTGATTCTGTATGTAAGTCAGAACTGGCGGTCAGTTTCAGCAGCGGCTGAATCTGGACGCCAGTTCCGACTTACATACAGATTCAACTTAAGAACAAACCTACAGTCCCTATCTTGTACGTAACCCGGGGACTGCCTGTACAGTACTGAATTGACCTTAATGCTTCTCTCTGGCTTTAGAGCAGGGGTGAGGATCCAAAGGCCCGTGGGCTGGATGTGGCCCCTGGCTTGCATGGATCTGGCCCTGAAGGTTCGGGGCTCCCCCCAGCATTGGGGAACCTGTGCTGGTGCTCCAGCCCCCTTGCCTCCCCTGCTACGGGGCTGGAGCACACACAGTCTACTAGCCTGGGCCCCCGTAGGTTCTGGTGTGTGAAGGGAATGTGAGGAGTGAATTTCTCCTTCTCAGTCGGGGCCCCACATTAGAGAGGGGTTTGGGATTTTTTAACTCCTCTGGAGAACTTGGGCACTGAGCCTAGTGAGGTTTGCTGCACTGTTTCAGCCTCCAGTGCTGCAGTGTGCCAGGCGCTGTGTGTGTTACACAGTGGTATCCCTGTACTTCTGCCCGTTGTTGGAAAGCTACTCAACTTTCACAGTGGCTCCACAAGGACCAGGAAGGGTTCTGCCCAACCTGCTTATTCAATTTCCAAGACACTTGCTTGTCTCTGTGGGTGCCCTCTGTAGCTTTCCAGGATGGGATGTACTTGGTGGGAATCAGTATTCACTTCTTGGTTTGCCTCATCTTTTTGTCACTCCTGAGAAGTCCAGGAGACAGAACCACTTGCTTTGAGAGGAAAAGAGCTTGAATGAACGTTGTTAGCAACGGATGAGTGGAATCCAACAGAATAAACTGGTTCTCAGTCTGTGGATGATGGTTATGAAGAGAGTTTATATGCCTGAGTCTTCAATATATGTGTTTCAACAAGAGCCTGCTTATTACCCAGACATACAAGGAAACTGCAGGCAGATGTCGGAGACACGGAGAGGCAGAAGAATGACGCTTAAGTGTCTAACTATAACGTGCAAGGATTTTATGGAATGCATGTAGCACGTCAATCATCAGCTTTCTAAGGACTGGTAGATATTCTCATCCTTCTAAAACTTAACTGTACAATAGCATCAATTCAGTCAGCCAAGACGGAGTTTAGGTGTGCAGTATATAATACTGGATAGAGCTCTCCAAATATGGTCAGAATTCGGTTGACCTTGATTATGAGTTTTGCTTATTTTTGAGAAGGATTGGCGCAGATATGTGCATGATATCCTAGGTATAAAACTGCCTGGCAGTCCAGAGACTGTCAGTGTTAACCCTTTACACTCTGTTGCAAGCCCACACCTTCAAGCATAGCTGTACTCAGCCTGGACCAACAGCTCCATCTCAGCCAACGCAAAGAGAATTTGTGTATGAATCCTGAGCTTCATGTCACCAGAGACCCTGGGGTCATTCCGATATGGGTGGTTTCATTATTCTGTTCGGATATCTTGCAGCCATTGCTGTTGCACTGTGATAAAGTGCCCTTTTCCAGCATGTGCAAACTATTCAGAGTAAGCTAGTAGGAGCAAACACAGTTACAGCCAGGCGTACGATTTAAAATAATAGACCATCATAAAAGTAGTTTATTGCACCAATATGGAGGTTTTCACACACTCTGATTTTTGCAGAGTAAGAGCTCTGGCTATTTGGCTTCACTGATTTAACAAATTAAATAGAGTCACCGTCCCGGGTGCTGCATCAGAGAGCAGGATTATTTTTATTCGATCTAATGCAGCTCGTAGGTCAACTGAAGTTCCCTCTTGGCAGGAGAGAGTTAGCATTGTATAGCCAGGAGCAGTAGTGGGGGTGAATCTGTGACCTCTTAACCCCCAAGCAAAACACAAGAAGGTGAAATCCTCTATTGCAACTAGCCCCATGAATGAGCCACCCACGCAATTGTCTCTGCTCCCAGGAGGCTGACTGGAAACTCAGGCAGTCAGGCCGACAGCTTGTCAGTGTAAACCTACTTTATTGGCCTTTTAATAAGATTATCCCAGTGCATTTACCTTAAAGCTGTCATTTAGATCAAGACCGGAGGGCACAGATCCACAGAAAAATCACAAAAGTGAGAAGCAAAGCAAAAAAATCCCAAATAAGCCCACCTCACTGAACCCACCTCACTGATGTGGCCCCTGATTGAGATACAGAAAGAAAGAAAGCCCACATTCCCCTCGCACACCAAAGCCTAGGGAGCCTGGGCTAGTAGTTTTGTGGGCCCTTTTCGGCTCTTGGGTAGAGCCAAAAATGAGGGGTGCAATGTGTGAGAGGGGGCTGCTGGGAAGTGGACTTGGGGTGTGGGGACTGGATGGGAGGGAGGGTGCAGGAGTCAGTTGGGGGTTCGTGGGTCTGGGAGGGTGGTAGAGTGCAGGAGCGTGATGCGGGGTGGAAGGGTTGGGTGGGAGATAGGGTGCAAGAGTGGAATGGGGGATGGCGGGGTCTAGGCGGGGGAGAGTTGCAGGAGCGGACTAGGGATTGAGAGGGGTCTGGGTGGGAGGTAGAATGCAGGAGTGAAGTGTGGATGCGGGACAGAAGGAGGGTGCAGGAGTGGGCTGGGGATGGGGGGTCTGGGCAGGAGGGGGAGTGTAGGAGCGTGGTGATGGTGTGGCATCTGGGCAATGAAGGGCGCTTACTTGGTGCAGCTCCTTGGGGACGCACGTAGTTCCATGTCTTCTGCCTCTCCCAGGCACTGCCACATGCTGCTCCTATTGGCTGCAATTTTGGCCAATCGGAGCAGTGGGGGAATAGCCTCCAGGCAGTGCTTTGCTGTCTTGCTGTTTTCCCAGCTGGAGAGAGGGGGAGTGGAGCTGCTTTCTCCCCATGCCAGGCAGAGCCGGAAGGTCAGATCTGGCTCTGGCTTGCAAGGCTTGGGGCTCTCCGCCTACCTCCCCTCCATAGTGGGGAGCCAGTGCTTGCACTCCAGCCCCACTGAGAGGGTGGGAGGGGCTGAAGCCCCAGCTCTTTCTTGCTGGGGTCAGAGCCCTGAGCCTCAGGGGCTGGATCCAGACAAGCCCCACCCCTGATTTAGATGCTTTGAGCCCCTAGGTTGACTCTCCCCAAACAGAATGCCTGTAGTTCCCACTAGAGCCAACCTCCCAGTGACCAAGGCAGGCGGAGCCCTGCAGTGTCCGATGTAAATAGGGCTCTGGGTGTACCTAGCACAACTGAACTCTGCCTTGGCTTACTGACTTGATGCTAATGTATGGTCATAGGAGTTGTGGAGAGATGAGATCTCTGGAGGAGGGCTCTGTCAACTGGCTGTGCTTCATTCAGTCCTTAAGACCCTTGCATGTCATAGGGAGACTGGAGTGTCCCTCTTCTGTCTGCATTTTTCTCTTCCACCTTTCAGTGTCTCCGATTCTGCCTGGAGATATATCTGGGTCATAAGGAGGCTCTTCTTCAAGCACTCATCTCTCCTCAGGAGGCTGCCTAACACGTTAGGGGGCTTGACAATAATCACTGAGAGATGGAGTTCATTTATTTGGTTGGATTCCTTGCTAATCATGTTCACTTCAGCTCCACTGCTCTGGAGAGGTGTGCTTCTGTTTCCTGGTCTCTGACAGTGTGAGATTCTAGTAGGGGGGAGCATTACCATTAAAATGTGCATATTAATGACAATCCAATAAGTTTGCAAGTATTCCACAACTCTGCTGCTCAATTAAAATAGGGAGTTGTTGCCATAGCAACTATTATGCTAGGGCATAGTCTTGTCTGCGCTAGGGATGTCAAATTTACGTTAATCAACTAATCGACTAGTCCATGGATTTTCCATCAATTAGTTGATAAGCTGGGGGAGCTGCAGCGAGGTTAACTCCCCCCCTTGGGAGCTAACTCCGCTGCAGCTCTGCCTTTTACATGTATTAAGAGCTGGCAGGCTCTTAAAAGGCTGAAGCGCAGCAGGGACAGCTGATTTCTGGCTGGCTCTGGGTCCCCCAGCTGCAGTTTAGCCTTTTAAATGTATTAAGACTCTGCTGGCTCTTAATACATTTAAAGGGCTGGTGTGCAGTGTAGGGGGGGACCCAGAACAAGCTGGGAATCAGCCGTCCCAGCTTGCACTGGGTCCTACCCCCCCCCCCCGCACACTATGCTTCACCCTATGATACTTGAATTAGCCAGCAGAGTGTGCTGAATGCCACTGCCATCAGCTGGCCAGCAGAGAGCCTTCAATCTTCTGCAGTGTTCTGAGTTCCTGTTGCCCTGTGGGGATGCTAGGAAAAAGGCATGAATATGTATATTTTTAACCTCTCTGCCAAATGCATGCAATGCGTGCTTCCCATGGGAGGGCTCAGTGACAAAGGCAGGTAATCTTGGTAGTGCAGACACCTGCATTTCACCAGAATCCATGTATGCTAACAAGCGATAATAAACTCTCCTGGAAATGAAAAATCCGAGATTCAGCATCAAACCATGTATACAGTGATTTTTTCCAAAATGCCCGTTAGTGTTTTTCCAAATATTCCAACACCAGCCATCTCTGTCTCACCCGGGTTATGGTCTGTAACAGGCTAGATGTGCGAAGAGTGGAGCTGCAGCCCAATGTGAGAGGCAGCATGGGCTGGATGAGCGTGGGATGCTGGCTTCTGGCACTCCCCGTCGGTCTCTTTGCTTGGCACACTTGAGTGCCAGTGTCTCGATGCCTGAGAGGGTATCAGGACCTAGCACGTATCTGGGATTTTGGAGAGTGAAAACTAGAGCATATTGTTTGAGAGAGGAAGGCCAGGCAAGCGGGGAGGGTGGGTCAAGGAGCAGCTAAAGCACCAATGTGGATGTTAGTGTCTGAGAGAGCTCCTGCTGGTTCCTGTCCCTAATTGCACGGGGCTCTTGGGACATGGAGTTGTAGTGTGCAAGAGAAGATGGATCCACAGAGCAATATATCCGGAGGGGCACCACAGAGATGACTGGGACTTAAATTGAGTGTGCTTGTTACTCCACTGCAACTCTGAACACTGTTTTGCACGTGCCCGTTTTCTTAGCTGCTGAGCTGTCATAGCGCTAAAGAGAAATTTGAAATCTCCATACTTTGCTGTCACATTGTGGTGCTGGCAATGAGCAAATGAGCGCTTTACCGCACTTTGCGAAATAGGCCTTTTATTGCCACTCCACCAGAAAACAATATTTGAACATCTCCTTAACTTTTTAAGGCCTCTCTTCTATGTGTTTTTATTCTCTTATCCAGATGTGCAGCTGTTTACTTAGCTTTTCTATTAAGCTTCAGTAGCAGACACATCTGTCCATTTGGTCTTTGGAGATAGCCTTTCCCCAGGGATTTCTCTACAAGGTGGATTTGATAAATATAATTAAAAAGGGGGGTAAACAATTAATTTTGTAAAATATCAATTGTTCCTTTGAGAGCTTCCTACCTCAATCATGGCATTCGGTTACTTGATTTCAGAACTGATCAACCAGTGGGTCCTTTGGAGAAGGGATTGCATAGTCCATTAACATTTCGGTTACAATACAACCAAATGGACTGCATGCGAATTTGCCTAGAAGGTGTGATGTTTCAAATATGGAATGCAGTAGCTTTGCCTGTTGGTGGAAGCATGTGGTGGAGGAAAAAGGGCATCTAGGTTCTGTTCCTGACTCTAGAACAGTGGTTCTCAAAGTGAGGTTCGAGGACCACCAGTCGTACACGACAGTCTTGCAGGTGGGCCCCGGTCTTGGGACTCGCCCCCCTCCTTTCCCCACTGTGGAGAATCTCCGCTGGTAATCCAGCCCTGCACCCTCCTACCCTGCAAGGCTAGAGCCCCAGTGTGGGCTCCCTGCTGAAGAGGAGGGGAGGAACCCTGAGCCTTGTGGGCTAGATCCAGAGTATGGGGGGAGGAAGTGACTCCATACGCTGCCGCTCTCCCTCCCTCTGGCGGGGGGAACAGCAGTGCAGGAAACCACTTGCCTGGAGGTTTTCCACACTGCTCTTATTGGCGGATTATGTGCATCTAGATCTTTCAATTAATACCCCCCCAGAATTGTGGGTCTGGTGAGACACCTAGAGTGTGACCTGATGGCATCTTTAAGCACAAAGGCCTCTGTGTGGAGATGGCAGAAGTGTCTAAAAAGATGATGTGAAAACTGAATCTCTTTCCCCCCCAGCCCCCCTCGCTTCCTTCCCTCCACTTCCACCAATGAGAAACCTCTGAGGAAGAAACTGGCTGCCAGTTACTTGCTGTTGTGGTCTGTTATTTACATTGTCTTTCATTTGTTGAGGGGTTTTATTCATCATTCTAGATCTTAAAATAACGAATACCCCACCCCTGGGCTATTTGGTGATTGTGTAAGTAGTCCATGAGTGTGGTGAATAATAATAATAATTCCTCTAAACCCAGTAGTGATCTGAAAATACAGGTGCTTCGTTTGAGCTATCACAGCCTGAAATGAAGGCTGCAGACCATGAAATGCAGGGAGGGAGGTTATTTGCCAGAAGTACAGGCTTTGTCAGAATTTGTTGCTGTAAATAATTTCAGCATAGTTGTAATCTGCTCTGCTATAATGTAGGAAAAGAGCATTAGCCGAACTGTGCCCAGTGGATTGTGGCCGGTTTGATTGGGCTTTGGGAATAAAATGTATGATCTGCATTGTAACCAATACCTCCTGCAAATGAATTCAGGGATGGAGGCAGCTGAGGTTTCTTTTCAGTTCACTCTGAACTTGAATACAGATTGTACTTCTTTTAAGTATTGCTCATTGTGCTGTCTCTCAATTTGCTGCTCAGTTACTGAGACGCCTAATGCTGCTAAGCACCGTTGGTGGTGATCAGCGGAATTTATGAAGTGGGACAATATGGTGGGTCTGGCAGGGGGCATAGCAAATGGCCGAATCAGCAGTAATATCATTTGATGGAAGAACTAGCATCTGCTAGGAATGCACAACAGAGGCTGACAATTTAGGATTTACAGATAGCTAAATGGAGAGGGCGTGGGGGAAATTCTGCGTTTGAATTAAAACTTCTTTGATTCTATGGAAACCAAAAGTAAAGATGAGACCAAGGGTCCATCCAGCCAGGCATCCTGTCTTCTGACAGCAGCCAATGCCAGGTGCCCCCAGAAGGAATGAACAGATCAGGTAATCATCAAGTGATCTCTCCCCCGTCGCCCATTCTCAGCTTCTGACAAACAGGCTAGGGACACAATTTCTATCCATCCTGTCTAAAATACATTGATGGACCTATCCTCCATTTATTTTTTAAAATCCTGTTAATGTCCTGGCCTTCACAACATCCTCTGGCAAGGAGTTTCACAGGTTGACTGTGTGTTGCGAGAAGAAGTACTTCCTTTTCTTTGTTTTAAACCTACTACCTATTAGTTTCATTTGGTGACCTCTATTTCTTATGTTATGGGAACAAGTAAGTAACTTTTCCTCATTTGCTTTCTCCATACCAGTCATGATTGTATAGATCTCTATCTTATCCCCCCTTTGCTCCCTCTTTTCTAAAAGTCCCAGTCTTTTTATCTCTCTTCATATGACGGCTGTTCCAAAATTGTTATAGTTTTTCTTGCCCTTTTATGAACTTTTTCCAATGCTATGATATCTTTTTTGAAATGAGTTGATCACATCTATACGCAGTATTGAATATGTGGGCGTGCTATGGTTTTATATAGAGGCAATCCGATATTCTCTTTTTTATTCTCTATCCCTTTTTTTTAATGATTCCTACCATTGTTTGTTTTTTGACTGTTGCTGCATATTGAGTGGATGTTTTCAGAGAACTATTCACGACTCCAAGATGTCTCTCTTGAGTCGTAATATCTAATTTAATCATTTTGTACATATATTTGGGATTATGTTTTCCAATATGGATTACTTTGCCTTTATCAACATTATAATCCATTTGCCGTTTTGTTGCCCAGTTACATAATTTTGTGAGAGCCTTTTGAAGCTCTTCAGTCTGCTTTGGTCTTAACTATCTTAAGCAGTGTAGGATCATCTGCAAATTTTGCCACCTCACTGTTTACCCCTTTTTCTGAGTAATTTATGAATATGTTGAATAAGATTGAATCCTGCAGGACACCAGTTACCTCTCTCCATTCTGAAAACTGACCATTTATCCCTACCCTTTACTTCCTATCTTTTTACTAGTTATCATTCCATGAGAGGACCCTCATGACAGCTTACTTATCCCATGCCTGTTTACTTTCCTTAAGCGCCTTTGGTGAGGGACCTTGTCAAAGGCTTTCTGGAAATCTAAATACACTATATCCACTGGATCCCCCTTATCCACATGTTTGTTGACACTCTCAAAAAATTCTAGCAGATTAGTAAGGCATGATTTACCTTTATAGAAAACATGTTGACTTTTCCCCCACAAATGATGTTCATCTATGTGTCCGACACTTCTGTTTTTTATTATAGTTTCAACTAATTTGCCTGGTACTGACATTAGACTTACCAGTCTGTAATTGCCAGGACCACCTCTGGAGCCCTTTTAAAGATTGGAGTCACATTTAGCTATCTTCCAGTCATTTGTTACAGAAGCTGATTTAAAGGATAGGTTACAAACCAGTTAGTAGTTCCACAATTTCACCTTTGATTTCTTTCAGAACTCTTGAGTGAATGCCAACGGGTCCTGGTGACTTGCTACTGTTTAGTTTATCAATTTGTTCCAAAACCTCTTCTAATGACAACTCAATCTGGGACACTATTTCCAAGCAGTCCACCTATCGTCACTTCTTGGACCAGATCCTGTGCTCCATTTAGGACTAAATCAAGAATTGCTTCTCCTCTTGTGGGTTCCAAAACCAGCTCCTCCAAGAAGCATTTAAAGTGTCAAGAAACTTTAATCTCTGCATCCTGTCCTGAAGTGATGTGTACCCAGTCAATATGTGGATAGTTGAAATCCTTCTCTAATCTCCCTTAGCATTTCACAGTCACTATCACTATCCTGGTCAGGTGGGTGGTAATATATCCCTACTACTATATTCATATTATTAGAGCTTGGAATTACTATCCATAAAGTTTCTATGGAACAGTTTAATTCATTTAAGATTATTACTTCATTTGAATCTGTTTTCTTTCACATATGATTCCATTTCCCCACCAGCACAACTTGTTCTGTCCTTCCGACATATTTTATACCCAGGTATTGCTGTGTTCCATTGATTATCCTCATTCCACCAAGTTTCTGTGATGCCTATTTTATCAATATCCTCATTACAAAGCACACTAGTTCACCCATCTTATTATTTAGACTTCAAGCGTTTGTATACAAGCACTTTAAAAACTTGTCACTATTTAGCTGTCTGCCATTATCTGATGTGATTGAATGGGACTCTTTTTCATGTGACTGTTTCTCATCAGACCTTACCCATGTGTTATCTTATCTTCCATTCTGTCCTCTATACTCAGGGCCAGCCCACAATATTTTGGCACCTGAGGCGGGGAGCTCAAATGACGCTCCCATGCCCCCTTTTCTCCTGCCTGCCTATTATATTTCTTTTGCCCTCCTTCCTTCAGCACAGCACTTCACCATCTCTGTGCATCTAGAGCAGAGAAAATACATATTCACAAGCAGCAGACACAATTTTCTACACTCTGGGTCCTAGTGGTGCTCCCTCACAGTCTGGCACCTGAGGCGGCCACCTCAGTTTGCCTCATGGTAAGGCCAGCCCTGTCTATACCAGGACATAGAGAATCTCCTTTTATAGACTCTCCCCTAAGGGATGTCTCAATCCATGTGCTTCTCCGCACTACAATGGTTTTGATTTTAAGTGCCATCAGTCTGGTTCCATTTTTGGTTTAGGTGGAGCCCATCCTTCCTGTATAGCCATTCTCTGCTATCAAGAGGCAAGCAGATCATGAGCTGTGTTCTATCTAAATCTCCTGGTTCCTGCCTCTTCCTCCATACTCTCCATTAGAGTGGCTTGGGAATCCCATATGAACTGGGGGAAATTTTATAACAAGCTCACAAGGGATCAGTAATGAAAGAAAACCACTTCAGTTATTGTCTGTTAACTGAATAAATAAACTACCTCTGTTTGCCTGTTACTAAAGACAGAGCTTCAAATTTCTGAGTTAGCAATTATCCTTAATATCTTCAGTTTAAATGTTGGACAGTCTTTATATTCCAAAGTGGGCCTTAAAAATGAACCTTTTTATTCTCATTGGTGATAGTCTCTTCCAATTAAATGCCCATGTGAAACACTTACACCAGTGGAATATTTATCACTGTGATAAAAACTCAGATGGTTCCAGCCTATTATTTTTGGCATGAGCCTGTAGCGATTAGCCTTTATATTCTGTTGGTTTTAGAGCAAATCCCACTACTGAGAAATGGTGTTTTGATGACTTCCAAAGGGGTGACTGAGTTTGATCCTATGTCTCTGCCAAGATACTTGATTCATTTTTATACTGGAATAAATGAATGACTTGGTATAGCCCTGGCATGGAAATTACAGCTATTGAGAGTAAAAAAGAGCTGTTGTGTCATCTTGACCATTCCAAGATCTGTCCCCAGACCTGGTGGTGACAATCGTGCATTTGGAAAAGGCAGCACCATTTCCCAGTGTCAGAGAAACTGACTTTACCTGACCCCTTCTGAGTAACTTGGATCAGAAAATGGAGAAATTTCCAGCAATTCTGCAGTTGTAAATGTTTTTATGTTTGTAAAGTGGAACAAGGCGCTTTGCTCCAAGGCACAGGGTGGGCTAACCTGTTGTAATCCAAGGCATTGAAGTCAATTTTAATGTGGTTGACATGGGATAAGTACAAAAAAATCACTCGTCGTAATGTCATGGTATTTCTTCACCAGATAGTCACGTGAGTCGTGTCCTTTTGCTAATATTTTGGTTGTAGTACAAAGAGCTGTGTTGCAAGACAGTGCACAGAGCCCAATGCTTAGCTGTCTTTAGCTAGACAGAGACTTTTGACCAGTACCCATCACCATGGTATCTGAGAGTTTTAATCCTCTGGGATAAAATCTGTACTGCTCTGAAGTTAGTGGGGGATTTGCAATTGACCACTGAGATGCAATTGTGTGCTATAATGTGTACCCTGGAATTCTTCTCTTGCCACCGTAAAATAGACCTCCCTGCCAGGTACAATCACTGAGTCACTGGGGTGGCCTGCTGACCCTTAGTGAGACAGCTCCAGCCCAGCTGGTTAGTCAGAGGTACTCAGGCAAGATTTCTGAAATGCTCTTTAATTAGAGTAAAGATTCCCTATTAGCAGAACTAAGTTCTTTGAATGTAACAGTTCTCAATTCACATGTTTGTAACAAAATACTGGACAGAATATTCCCCACTTTCTCACTCCCACCTGCCCCCTGTTTAGGATTCTATGATTACCCTGGGATTGATGCTGACTTTCCAGATCCCCAAAGCAACATGTCCTTGGGCAGTTTTGCTGGTGTTTCTGGCATAGTAGAAGTGGGCAAATGCAGAACTTGGGTCTCAGCTGGTCAGGGAAGGCAAAAGGGCCTTTGAAATGGTTTACAGATGTGACCTTGCCATTAGATGTATAGTGCCAGCTGGTGACAACCTGGGATTTTTAACTGTTGCAGGGTCTCCTTTCAAGCAGGGCAGAGTGTTGTTCCTTTGAAACTACTCAGTAGGGTATACATCTGAGGCCGGGGGTGCTCTTTTAACAGTGAGAAGTGGTATGAATACCGTTTCAAAACGCTCGAGCCAGTTGGTCATTTTGGAGGCTGGCTGTTTGGTGTAGTTTGCCAGGGTGGCTGACATGGGGGTGAGTTTTATAAATTCACCTTTTAACACATCTGTCTCCCATGCAGTTGTTTTGCTGGATTCTAAGGAGTCGCAAGCCGAGTTGGGCTGGACATCGCATCCGTCAAATGGGGTAAGTGACAATGTCCACAGATGTGCTCTGTCGCTGTCTGTCTATTGGTACTCTCCCTCTACGCATGCCATGAATCTCTTCTGGCTCTGCCCAGTGATTCTGCGCTGTCTGCATTGATGGGAGTGGCTTTGTGGCTGGCTGCAGCAGCTGAGTAACATCTCTTATGGAAGTGCATTCGTTGGGGGCACCCTTTCAAAGGGGCACTCTTGGTCCGTATGATCTCCTCAGGGGTTTCAAATGCCATGTACGTGCCGAGGGCCTTTACTTTTCGCTGTTGCTCATCTTGACGCATATCTGCCTTCAGCCTAGCATTAGACTGATGGGCAGACAAGATTCTTCTTCAAATCTAGATCCCAGAGGTGAGCTGCGAAGCAGCGACGTGTCTCCATGATGTGAACAGCAGGCTTGACAAGCTGACACAATGCCGCCTTGTCATGAACAGCGATGTTTGTCAGTCCCAGACAGCCGGGGAGAGGAGTGAGCGATTGTATTGATTATGTCAGAGGAACACTGCAAATTGAGCATAGCTCATGAAAATGTGGTTTACATTCTTGTACTAAGGAAATGAACTCAAGTCAATTAAAGCTTTTATCTGTAGTTCACTTTCCAGGCTAGTTTCCTTAAGGATTCATTATGTTTCCTGACGAACAAAAAGGCAGGATATCAGGACATTTTGGGCCGGGGGAAAGCTTGACCTCATATGTATGTATATGTAACTCCTCCATGATTTGTAGTTTGTCTAAGTGAATGGCTAGGCTGCTGCCTGTCTGTAGCAGTGTTCACTTTTATCCGAGAGGGAAAATCAGTGAAATCAGATGTTTCCAGCTGCTCTTAACTCCCTCTTCAGAAGTGACACTGCATGTTTGGACCTTGACTCAGCTGCACTGGAATGTGTCCGTGGCTGGGAAGAAACTCCATTATGGGGATTCTTTGGTAATCTCACTACAAACTCTGCCACCCGTGTAAGGACCCGTGTACACCTCTCAGATCACTTCTCAGGGCTCTGATGATCTGATCACCATCTCATCAATCAACACTTCCCTGGCTGCTTCAGGGAAATGCCACTTCACTTAAACTTGGGTGAGTTCATTCCTTGAGAGTATTAGTGTCTTCGACCTGCTTTCAGGTCAGGAGATGGTCCCTGGTTGGTTTGAGGCACCTGGGCTCCTTCATTCCCAGCCATATGTAGTTTCTTTTGATGGTCTGGATCTACTCGGTAGTGTGAGCTGCTTCTGTGTGACAGTGCAAATTCTAGCTATCTGGGAAGGTAAAGCCAGGAGAGACCGTTGGCCTTGGGCACTTCATCCCTCACTCTGACCTGAGTTGCTCAGCATTGCCAAAGCCATTCCAGAAAGAGCGGTGGAGTCCTTCCTTCTCCTGCCCACCAAATGACAGACAAGGCGGGTCTGATATTTCCTCTTTTCTTACTCTCTTCCCCTCTCCTCCACTGATCTCTAATTAGGAGGTGGGTAGTTTCCCCACTGGAAAACTAATTGCTGTTCCTCTGTATTAAAAGGGAGCCTGTGACCTAAAGCTAGTGGAATTGCAGAGAGCCTGGCAGTCCCAACCTTCAGAACAGTTAAGGAGGTGCTTGGGGAGAAGAGGTCAGTCAAATGGCTTTGGAAGCTGGCCCTGATAAAACACTTAATTATGATATGGGTAACTAATAAAGGAAAAGCCATTGCTAGCCCCATGGGAGTGAACTGGGGTATTGTGTGTCTTGACGCTCGCTTTGCAGACAAGACTTCCCTGGCTGTTACAAATTAGGTCTTGTTTTAAACATTAAATCCCGTGCCCATCTTCTGTTACTGGCTGCATTTCTTCCTCCTACATATTGAGATGCTGGAAAGCACTATGGAGTGTTGATGCTGGGATTTATGTATTCTGTGGGCTTTGGGTTTTTTTTAATGCCTTTCTAGAATGATACACGCGTTAGGGAGGGTTAGTGGCTCTATTCATAATGAAAGGGGTTTTACTTGGAAGACTGGTTCTCACTAAATAGCAGTTACCAGACATGTGTGTTCTCTTTGTAGTGGGAAGAAATTAGTGGAGTGGATGAAAACTACAAGCCAATTCGTACCTACCAGGTGTGCAACGTCATGGAGTCGAATCAAAACAACTGGCTGCAGACAGGCTGGATTGCCAGGCGCAGTGGCCAAAGAATCTTCATTGAGCTGAAATTCACCCTGAGGGACTGTAACAGCATCCCTGGGGTGGTGGGCACATGCAAGGAGACCTTCAACCTCTATTACATTGAGTCGGATTCTGATCTGGGCCGCAGCATCCATGAGAACAAGCATACAAAAATCGACACCATTGCTGCCGATGAGAGCTTCACGCAGGGGGACTTGGGCGAGCGCAAAATGAAGCTGAACACGGAGCTGAGGGAGATTGGGCACCTGAGCAAGAGAGGCTTCCACCTGGGCTTTCAGGATGTGGGTGCTTGTGTGGCTTTGGTTTCCGTGCGGGTTTATTACAAAAAGTGCCTCTCCACGGTGCAGAACTTGGCGGTGTTTCCGGACACTGTGGCAGAAGCAGCATTTGCAACCCTGGTGGAAGTTAAGGGCACCTGTGTCAATCATTCCGAAGTAGACCTGGATAATCCTCCCAGGATGCATTGCAGTGCGGAGGGGGAGTGGCTGGTCCCCATTGGGAAATGTACATGTAGTGCTGGCTTTCAAGAGAAAGATGGTGTCTGTGAAGGTAAAAATGGCCATTTGTGCTCTTTCTACTTCAGGCCCCAATTAGTCCATCTAATTGTTACTGTGCCCATCACCCTGGTATCAGTGCACATTGTAAACAAATTTAATTTCATTTTGTCAATCTTGTGTTGTGGTTATTTTTTATTTAGCTTGTTACAATTTATTAATCCAATAAGCAGAGCTTAATATAGGGACTGGTGAAGAGGTTATATGTTTTTTGTGGTGGTGGTTATTGCACTGTATTGATTGATTCAGCAGCATCTTTGACTAAATAGACATGCCAAAGGCTCAGAATAGTTTCAGGTATTTTGCATAACTTTGTACATACCATAAAATGACTCTAGAACATTAATATCCCCATTGTCATGCTTTACACTCAATAATTCAGTGACTTTATAACTTGCAAGGTTACACTTAATGACAGCTGTAAAAATGGATATAACCCCTACTTAACTATTGTCACTTTAATGAGTCTGATGCTGAAATTCACTTCAGTCTTTCTCTTGTAAAATGAAGGTGAGAGAGAAACTCATCATTACCAAGGGGCTGAATGAGCCTGGGGGCTGGTGTAGTCCTTGGAATAAGTGTTTGGGAATGCTTTTGGAATGAAAGAGGATTATTTTCTTAATGTCTTTTCCTTAGTACTTGGTCAGTACCTAATATCAGCTGGCATTATAGCAAATGCTTCTGTAAATCAAGTTAGAAATGTCAGGGTAGCTAAGATCCATCTCTTCAAACAATTTCAAGAGCAGAATGCTTTGAGAGAAGCGTTATCTTTGCAAAAGCTAGGAAGTTCTTGTTACCCTTTTGTCATAGATCTAGTCAAGTATTGTGGGGTTACATCCCCCTCCAGGAAGCCATTCAATATACTGTGGTCCCCCTGAACCCTCCCATTGAACCCGTCTGGGTTCCCTCATCCTGTCCTTACTATGCCGGGTCTTCAGGCTGCCTTCAGCATGCACCCAGCTGTAGAATCACACAGACCCTGCATCCAGCTCTGAGGGATTGGGGGATGTTGGAGACTCAGCTCAGGGATTGCCCAAGACTCAAGTGTATACAACTTCTGGAGTGTAAAGCCAGAATTACATTGTCTTGTGCTATATAGAGATCTGTACGGCATAAGCTCATGACATTTGCTCCCTCCCTCATTGTGGAGGAAGATATGCACAGCTCCTTCCCCAGTTATGAATTATAAAACAAAATGGTTGTAGAATAAACAAATCAAGTTTATTATCTGCAAAAAGTAGATTTTAAGTGATTGATTATAAGGGATCACAAACGGAACAAAGTAGATTACCAAGCAAATAAAACAAACTTTATATGCTAAATTAACTAGCTAATAAAAGCAAATTCTGATCCTAAATGTTGTTTTATGAAGGTTACAGAGTTTCTTGAATGTAAACTGCATGCTTGTGGCTTAAATCTCCAGGTATTTCTTTCACAGGCTAGATTTTTCACTCCAGGGCTCAGCCTCCTCCCCCACATCCTCCCTGCTCAGTTCCTTTGTTTTTTCAGCAATCTCCTTTCTTGGCAGTAGAGAAGAACGAAGATTAACTCACTCCGCATTATCTTATCCCCAGTCTTAAATGGGATTTGCATGTGGTGGGAATCTTTGTTTCCCAGTTTGATCTTCATCCCCTCCTGATGGAAAAATACCAGCAGTTCAAGATGGTGTTCGGTACCAGGTGACGTGATTACCTGCAGTGTCAAAGCAGCTTCTCAAGAAGGTGGGAGGTTAGCATCTTCAAAGTCCCATTGTCCTTCCTCAGAGACCATCCTGGCTGATTGCCTGCTGTCTGGTGGGTGTTCCTCAGTTAAAAACACAGTTGTAATTGTTACATAGTCAATATTCCTCACTTCAGATGCAGAAATGATACATGCATACAAACAGGGTAATCACATTCAGCAAATCACAACCTTTCCAATGATACCTTACGTGACCCTCTTGCATAAAATACATCTTAGTTATGTCATATTAATATTATGACATTGTTATAATAGGAAAATGGGGTGTAGCACACATGTCCCTTCTTGGGCACTCCCCAGATTGCTGGGAGGGGAACCTACTACTAGATCCTGAGTGCTTGAGGCCTAACGAGTCCAGGTACTGCCCTTAGTGTGAGGTCCCAGCATGCAGAGCCTCAGTCAAGCAGTCCCTCTTGAGAGCTGAGTCCTCCATATCCAACAGTCCAGCCCTTGTCATCAATGCTGACTCTTCGCACCCATATCCTCCCATAGGTTAAACACACTCTGTACCAGAACTCCCATCTGTATGAGTATGCTGGGTCCACAGGTTAACATTTCAAGTGCCTGAGATGGCTGAAACACAATGCACATACAGACTTTGCATAGGACTTTAACATGATTCTGCTTTGCTTAATTATACAAGAACTACACCGATCTACCCGAAAATAATAAACTCTCCATGCTTTTGGCTGCCTTAGTTTTGTCCCCATTCCAGACCATTGTTTGGCCTGGGGTCAGTCTTCCCTGGGAGTCTCTTGGGTCCTTTTGCAGCGTATGTTTGTTTTCTTCACCATGGAGCCTCTCTCTGCTTCTATCTAGCCAGATTGGCTGGCTTTAAGTCATAGAATCATAGGTCTGGAAGAGAGCTCAGGAGGTTTGACTTTGGTTGGTCAGGATCTTTGAGTTTGGTTGGTCCCATAGCTCACCTATAATGGAACAAGCAAGCCTCATAAGCAAAGGCTGAAGGAACTGGCTATAGTTAGTTTGGAAAAGAGATTAAGGGAGGGGATACGATTGCTGTCTTTAGGTGCTTGAAAGGCTGCTATAAAAAGGATGGAGAAAAGTTGTTCTCTGTTGCCACAGAGGGCAGGGCAAGAGCCAACGGGTTCAAACTCCAGCATGGCAGATTTAGATTAAATCTCAGGAAAATCTTCTTAAGTGTAAGAACAGAAGACCAATGGAAGACACCCCGAGGGTGCATCTACACTGTAGTGTTTTTTTAGAAAACCCGCTGTTTTTCCAGAAAAACAATACTTGTGTTCACACTGCTATTGAGTTCTTTCAACAGAAAGTCGAAAGAACGGAGAGGTTTTACTGACAGCGGTACACTTCATTGTTTGAGGAAGAAGCCTTTTTCCGAGAGAACTTTTTCAGAAAAAGGCATGTGTGGATGCAGAAGAGGGAGCTCTTTCGAAAGAAGAGGCCTCCAGGAAATAACACAGGTGCCTAGGTGGCCAATCCGTCCAGACTAATCACAACTTAAATGTGAGAGAGCGTCCGCATTGATTGGACACTATCTTTCGAAAAAGCACATCGCTTTGTTGTTGCGCTTTTGCTGTGTGGACGCTCTTTTTTTGAAATAAGCTTTTCCGGAAGATCTCTTCCGGAAAAGCTTCTTCTAAAAGAAGCTTGAAGTCTAGACGTAGTCTTAGGGAGGTGGTGGAAAACTTCTTTACTGGAGAATTTCAAAAGGAGGCTGGATAGCCATCTGTCTTTGTTGGATTAGCTGCAACAAATCCTGCATGTTGCAAACACTAGATCAGTGTTTCTCAACCAGTGGTATGAGTACCCTTGGGGTACTCGAGAGAAGTCGGGGGGGGGGTACGTCAACACAACTGAAATTTGGAGAAAACTGAATTTTTGTTTTAAGTTTTACAGAGTTTTATTATTTTTGTATTTTTTTACATCCAAAAATGTCATCACCCGGCTGGCTACGATTGTTTAAACAAATGTGTTGCAATGGTAGAAAAAAAATTGTGTGTGTCTGAAAACTGTAGATACTGGGGGTACTTATACATTTGTTGGGTTTTTTTGGTAAAAAGGGGTACTTTATAAAAAAAAAAAAAGTTGAGCAACACTGGACTAGATGACCCTTGTGGTCTGTTCTGATCTTGTGATTCTGTGCTTCTAAAACTGACGTTCTCTTTAAGTCTGCAGTGGCTCTGTAGCTATTACTCACATGTTTCGCTCTGTTTCTGGAAGGCTACACAGGGCTTCAGAAATCGCACTCAGGGAAGAGGCAAGAGGAAGGAGAGGAGGAGAGAGAGAGAGGACGTAAATATGTCCCGAAGTGCTAAGCTGTAGTAGAAATGTACCCATGCGTTAGAACGAGCTCTCCCTAAGGATAACAGTTAAGTTGTCAAATGAATACTTGGCGCCATGCAAACCTTAAATTTCCTTTCCAGGAAGCAGTGTGCCAGCCATCTAACTCTGCTCCCTCCTCCTCCGGAAGGCAGGAAAGCCTTTAATGGTGCTCTTGGTAGTAGTTATTCACTTAATGCCTTCTTTAAGAAGACCATAATAAAACTATTGAATTGAAATCTTGGTATTGTTCATTGCTTCAGTGCTTGTGTGGCAACTTGCCATGCTCTTCCCATCTGTTTGGAGTGGGGAATTTACATAGCAAGTCCCAGAAGGCTTTTGCTAATGTTTCAGGTTTCTCTGTGTTGAGTTTAAATAATTCATATTCTCTTAGGAAAAATATTTGAAGTAATTTAATGGACATAATTAGGCTTTTTTTCCCCCCCGTTCACAGAAAGCAGGTCATTAGTCACTCTCTGCGGAGCTGTGTCTGATGTCTGGTCAAATATCAGAAAATAATTTTAAAAGTGGAGATTTCTTTAAGTCTTGCATTAGCATAGTGCTAAGTGAATAACACTGAAAGATTTACGATAAAAGTATCCAAGGCAGCAGGAATTCTTTGGCAAGGACAAACATTTTTTTAGCTTCACTTGAAGGCAAAGAAACATCAGTAGCTTTTGGGAGATGTTAAAATCGACTGGCTGTGCAGCAAATCGGACTGTATTGCTCTGCTCCGAAGTTCTGTTCTGAGAAGGGCCCTACTCTAGTTTCAAGTTTTCCAGGGCCTCCTGCCAGGTTCTCGCGCTCGCTGTCTCTAACAGCTGGGCTGTGTCTACACTGGTAAGTTTTTCCGGAAAATCATCTGATTTTGCGGAAAAACTTGCCAGCTGTCTACACTGGCCGCTTGAATTTCTGGAAAAGCACTGACGATCTAATGTAAAATCATCAGTGCTTGTCCGGAAAAACTATGCCGCTCCCATTCGGGCAAAAGTCTTTTTCCGAAAGACTTTTGCCTGAAAGGGCCAGTGTAGACAGCATAGTTCTGTTTTCCGCAAAAAAGCCCCGATCGCGAAAATGGCGATCGGGGCTTTTTTGCGGAAAAGTGCGTCTAGATTGGCCACAGATGCTTTTCCGCAAAACGTGCTTTTCCGGAAAAGCATCCTGCCAATCTAGACGCGCTTTTCCGAAAATGCTTTTAACGGAAAACTTTTCTGTTAAAAGCATTTCCGGAAAATCATGCCAGTGTAGACGTAGCCCTGTGGTTTTGCCTGTTAATGAGAGAGAAGCAATTCCAGCCCATCTGATGGCAGGTCAGCCCAAGCAGGCATGCTCCTGGGGCACAGCCGCTCTGCCTTGGGAAAGCAGGAGTTGCTTTTGGACCTATACCAGAAGTCCTTTCCCAGGATATCGTGGTGGTTGCAAGCTGCAGTGCTGATGTGAGGGCTGTGGGTAAAGACGGCGGCCTGGGGGGAAGAGTGTGCCATGCAGTCTCTCACGCACTGAGCTGGTCTGCTAGAGTGTTTGCCAGTTTTTCGTCTTCTCCCAAGGAGAGGGCATTATGTGAATCTGCTGGACTAGCCCTCTTCTGTCTGTTGAACATCCCACCTCCCCGCTTTTCCCTCCGGGGCCATGGAAATGTGTGACGTGGCTGATTTGTGATGAATTGCTCTGAGGCGCCGTTTGTCTGAGGGTGTTGTTGTCTGAGTTGGTGCCATGTCTGTGAGCCAGGCCCTCGCTCTGTGAGGTGACATGTATAGAATCTTAATCCTAATGGGCTTCTCTGGTTCGTTCTTTGCTGGCAGCCAGAAGTACCTGTGTCAGGGCTGTTCCCCACTCTGGCACTCCGAGTGCAGAAGGTGGGGGACCGCAAGAGACCTTAAATACCTTGCCTCTGTAGGTGCTGCTTACCAAAGCTCCCCAGAGTCACAGATTCACTGACTTTTGGGGGAGGGTAGCTGCCACCAGCAAGTGAAACGAATCAAAACCCCTCTCTTCTTGAATCCAGGAAGAATCCACTTGGACTTCTTCCAGAGAGGTACCCCCCAAGCTCCTTTGCCACAAGAGAACTTGAAAAACAAAGAGAAAGCAAACTGCAGTCTCTGGTAGCTGACCTCTTAGCCTTAGGCATGCATGCACACACAGAGACCAACCTCCTGCTTCTTTCCAGGACACAAGAATCAAATCTTTGCCTTAAAAAAGGTGATTTTTATTGGCAAAACCGAAAGCTCTACTTGAGAGAGCATACTTGGATGCTCAGTGTAACAGAGCAACGGAGTAAAACAAATTAAAACACAGAGAACATCTCTGGGTACGTGTGGAGGGGAGGCATAGAGTCACACAGAGAAGTTTAACCAAACTACCCTGATGGTGACTGAAATACACCTTTTCCCTCTACGCATGATCCATGCTGCTCTGTACCTCAAGGCCCACTCCACTGCATGTCCAATATTTTTCTATAGTCATGGTCATTCTGATAACTGCATCTGCTCCCTCCAGCCCTTAACTTAGAAGACACACAAAGGAAGAGCAGACCAGGTATCTACATCCAATTCAGATTTCAGCACTGGAGCCCATTGGTTCTTCTGGTCCCCTGCCAACACCCTTGCTCGCTATTTGTGTTTAACCCCTTAGTCACCGAGTGCTGGCCAGCACTCCTCCTATCCATCCGGGACATTTCCCAATTAAAACTGGGATAAGCCCAGGGACAGACTTTCTTTTGTCATGGAGTGCCTGGCATTTAGGAGCTCCTTGGCCACTCCCTGTTTCTTTTGAGACCTTGTTTGACACCTTCTGACTGTATCTAGTGATTGGGATTTGCTGGAAACAAAGAGCATGTCTGGGAGTACCGGTCACCTGGCATTGTGTCTACAGTGAGCTCCCTGGGGCTGGGGGGAGCAGCGTGTGTTCCAAGCAGGAGAGGGAGAATTGTGCTCACAGGGCTACTGCACTATCATGCAGACTGCCCAGCTGAGCTTGTGACCTGCTTCTAGGGGCTGTAGTGAGAAGATGCCACGCTGAGAGAGCCGTTCAGGCAAGAGGCTATAAACGTACCCACAATGTGACTGCTGAGGGCGTAGTTCTGTGTGCTTTGCTGGCCCTGGGCAGCTGACAGACTTGCTGAGCGTGTGTGTGTGTGTGTGTGTGTGTGTGTGTGTGTGGAGGGGGGTCCTGTCTCCCACAAGGGACGGGGTCTCGGTGGAAGGGGTGGGGCTAGGAGCTAGCCTCTACCTGCCAGCCTTTCAGCATCACCTGGAGCTTGCTGCCTGGGATGCTAACCATGGCTGCTGCCTAATGGAGAGGGCAGCAGGAGTCCGTCAGCTCCTTGTTACTTCCTCGCTGCACTTCCCAGGACAGCTGCTGATCACTGTGAATGGAGCTATACGGTGATAAAAAGCCATGGCGTGCCAGCCCCATCCAGCCTGCTGTGAGCACTGGCAGCCCGAGTGACCTCGCATTGTACCTGCTGATGCCAGCCTGGATCTGGCCCATGTCTTCTGAAACATGTGGAGGCATCTGGGGCTTAGACAGAGCAATGAAAGTATTGGAGCAGCACTGCCAGAGTTAACATCTCTGTAGCAGCCTTAAAGCCAGCTTCCCAGCAGCGGCAGTCTGTCAGTCAGGACCTGCTCCCTCCCCCTCCCCCCCGCCTTTGCTCCTCTCCCCCTACCTAAACCAGGCCCTAAAGTTTCTTCTAATTGCTTCCTTTTCCAAATGGCTCTTGCCTGCCCTGACTCTGATGCTGTCATGAACAGCACGTGCACCTACACTGCGCCCTGCGGGAAGAGTGTAGAGTGAGGCAGTTGTAGCAATGAGGAAATGACACCGCAGCCAAAGCTGGCTGTGCCTGAAAGTGTGTGTTGCCCTTCACAGATGAAAGTGCCAGGGCTGAGTCTTCACTAACAGTGGCACTGGCTCTGCTCTGGATTGGCCTTTAAAAACGAGCCCTTGAAGACTCATGAGTTAACTCCAGACCCAGGTACCTTTCCCAATAAATCAAAATTTCATTTGAAAAATCTGCCCCGTGCTCCAAATCACCACACAAACGAAAGGCAGATTAGATTGTTTTAGATTCATAACTGCTGGGTGCACAGAGCTCATGGACAGGCATGTTTGATTAACTCTACATCAGAAGAAAAAATAAATGGGGGTAGGGAATGAGAAATATACAAACAGGCCGCCCCCCACGGACAGTAACATCCTTTGTGGTTCTGTTAGGTGATCTTTAAACCTAAGCCACAATGACCCAGTTTGCAAGCATGTTGTGCTACATTCAAATCAGTGTCATGTTAACACCAAACGAGGGTTGGGGTCTGTAGAAGGGTATCAAGCCTTCTGGTCAGTTTTATTTCCTAGCTTGCTGATCTGTACCTTTTTAATTGGGTGCTGTAAAACTGGGCATTAAAGTTGTCTCTGGCAACACAGAAGGGATAAATGAGAGTTGGATAAAATGAATGGGGCAAAGGCATGGGCTTTGGGTGGGGAGGGTGCAGAGCTTAACTTGATGTGGTAGAGAAGGAAGTTCTTTTAAGACATGCTTTTCTCAGTGGGGAAGACTGATTTCTGCCTCTTCTTGAATTTGTAAGGCTTTGTTCTAATTAGATTATACTTATCTGCGGGTTGAACCTCTCTAGTTCAGCACCCTTGGGAGCTGACCGATGCCAAACCAGAGAATTTGCCAGACTACGGGAGGTCAATCCTGTTTAGCAGCATTTCCAACACTTTACTGCTTACTGGGCTTTTAGAAGACATTGAGGGGTAAATCAGAATGAAATATCAGCACAGAACATTGAGCCCCAGGACTGGTGGTTGTAAAGAAACTTTATGGGACTGTGGAAAACTTGGCCACGCCCATGGTAAGTGGACATCCGGCTCACTAAAATCATGCTGGACCATGAATGTTTCTGGACTAGAGAGGTTCAACCTGTACTGAAGTCATCGTCCTGAGGCAGCATTCATGTCTTAGCACAGTAATCAGCAGAGATTAAAAAGAAACTAATAGGATGTATAGCATATGCACTGATCACTGCAATAAATCCAGATAGTTTTGCTGTTTATCTTTCTGTACAGCTCCTTTCATCCTAAGGGATCCCAAGGCATGTGGCAAACTTTGTACCTTGCTGCACCCTATGCTCGCCTGCCCCTCTCTCGCTGGCCACTTTCGCTTTCATGGCCAGAGAGTGTGAGAGCGTGATGACATACATCATTCTGTCACCTGGCAGAAAAAAAGTGTGTGTGTGTGTGTGTGTGTGTGTGTGTGTATAGATAGATATAGATACACATACATACATATACACACACACACACACACACACAGTGAAACCTTTGTTATCCAGCACTCTGTTAATCAAAATACTTTAACATTGCCCCCAGCCACAGTACTGTCACATCTTCAGGCACACAGGTCTGGCTTGGTTTACCATGATTGGCTTGACAATTTTTTATTTACGAAGTACTAATCATCTTTAACTCAAAATAGAAATGTGAGACCAACTGCCTCACACTACAAAACTACCAATATTAAAAACTTGAATTTTGCTGCTATTGTCATTGGTTTTTCCTGTGTTGATAAGACCCTCTGATATCCAGCACGCATGGGGATTAGGGCGTTCCAGTTTGTGTGTGTGGGGGGGGGGAGGGGTTAGGGGCGCGCTACCTTCTCAAATAAGATGAGGTTTTGTCACCACAAATACATTGAAGATATTCTTCTACTTTAAGGTATCTCTGCATCTGGATGCTGCTCTCTGCTTATCTTGCTTTTGAAATCTAGCTCTGGTGATGGTATAGTGAGTAAATTAAAGGGTTTATTACACTGTCCACTGCTACCTTTTCCCTCACAGGCTCCGCAGTAGCTATGTCCTTTTACCCCAAATATCATGAGTCTCGTGCTTTGGCCCCTATGTGTAATTAACTTTCCAGTGTATCTCATATCTTTCATGTATCTGAAGCTCTAATGTAGAGACTGTGCCTGACGTTTGTTGTAAAATTGTCTCTTTCTGATTTGTCTTCTACATCCTTCTCTTAATATCTGCAAGGAGAATTTCAACAAAGCCCAAGGTTAATATTTACCAGCTAGATTTCTTGCAAATGAGACAACTTCAACCAGAGGGTGAATTAATATGATGGAGACCAGTTTCCAAAAATAGCTGTCTGCCACTTTTCTCTTTGATAGAAACATAAATTTGTGCTGTAGCTGAGTTTTCTTTTCCATTTATTTCTGCCCAGTTTTGACAGCCATGGTGGGAGCTGGCTGCACGTTAGTATTCTGCTGGGCTTGCAGCAGGCTCTGGAGAAACAGCCTTTTTGTATGTAGTTCTTGCTTTACCTCCATCACCTGCCAGTCAGCATCTTTTTTTGTTTTTCCCTAGTGGGCTATGATCTAATTAGCAGGCAATTCCACAGGCTTTAGGACGCCTTCCTTGTGGGGATAATGGCACTGAAGCCAATTTTAGGAGGGATGTGGAATTTTTACTGCTTTGTCAGGATTTAAAAAAATCCTGTTAAGAGTGAATTTAGGTGCTGGTGCAAAGGGTCAGCTTGACAGCTTGGGAGACTAATAGTCTCTTGCTGCAGAAATCATGCTCTGAAATGTCCCTGGCCTCTGTTTGCCAGAAGCTGGGAATGGGCGATGGGATGGATCACTGGATGGGTCCTAGGGATGTTAACAAGTGGTTAATTAAGTCACCTTGTTACAGCTGAAAAATCTCAGCAATTATACCATTACACGCTGTGGGCTCTGCAGTACCTGCGCACCAGCTCCCGCCTGCTCCCAGGGAGTGGCTGCCACCCTGTGCTTCTGGATCTGTATCAGAGGCAGCAATGCAGGGTGGCAGCCAGCTCCCCGGGACCGGGAACCTGTGTGTAACCATTAACAGTAACCCATAAACCTAGGTTTATTGGTTCTACTATTACATCCCTAATGGTTACCTTTTCTCTTAATTCCCTCTGGAGGCCCTGGCATTGGCCACTATTGGAAGACAGGATCCTGGGCTAGATGGGCGTTTGGTCTGACCACTAGAGCTGTATTATGTGTGGAACAGGTACAGGCAGGGCAGTGGTACTACCTGCTCCTAATCCCTTGATCTGCCTCAGTGTTAACCTGCGTATCACTGACATTCAGCCATATCTTCTACCTGCTATAGGAGCCAGTGAGATGACAAAAGGGGCAGTCTACATCCCAAGCCACCTGTGCAAAGAAGCTACCTGTGAGACGTGAATGTCAGGGAAGTTTTGGGCGGAAGGAAAGACAGAATAGAATATGCCAGGATGTGACCTATATTATTAAATGCAGCAATACTTCTTTCTCCAAGTGCCTCCATCACTAATCCTCTTCCCCTTCCTTATCCGTAGTGCACTGAAAGCAAACCTGAGACTGCCTGTGGCCAGACCAATCCCCCATTTACACTCTGCATTTGCTGCTTCTATAGCTGTCCTCTTCCTTCTTTAGATTTAGTCATTCCTAGTGCCAGATCACTAGGTCTTTTCCTTAAGCAGTGCTGACGAGAACTCAACTAAAATCAAATCTTCAAGTCACGTTAATTAGTCAGAGGGTATGTCTACACTTGCACCCACTTTCGAGAGACGGATGCAAATGAAGACATTCAAAATTGCAAATGAAGCCGGGATTTAAATATCCTGTGCTTTATTTCCATAATCGCGTTATGGCGCTATTTCGAAATAACAGACACTGTTAAAATGTGGTTATTTCGAGAGAAAACCCTTCTCTCAAAATAACTGATAATCCTCATTGTATGAGGAATAAGGGTTATTTGGAGAGAAGGGTTTTCTCTCCAAATAACCACATCTTAGCGTCTGTTATTTCAAAATAGAGCTATTTCGAAATAGCTCTATAACGTGATTATGCAAATGAAGTGCAGGATATTTAAATCCAGGCTTCATTTGCATTTTTGAATGGCTTCATTTGCATCCCTCTCTCGAAAGAAGATGCAAGTGTAAACATACCCAGAGTCTTGACATTAAGGCCGAGCCTACCCTTAGAAAGCATGGCTAGGACATAGATGGGTGTCTGTGAATGCTGGGAAGAGCAAACACCGTCATGCTGTACAGAAATGACTTTAATATTAATGTAACAAAGAAGCAGGACATTGACTGTCTTTGCGCTCTGCACGCTGAGGTTCGGTGCTGAGTACCCGAACCTGCTAAATTTTAATCCGACTTTCTAACTGATTTCCACAAGGGAATAGAGCCTGGGGTTAGCCCAGTGCTTGGGAACCCCGCTAATACGATGCCAGTTAGAAATGGCCATGCACACTTAATAAGATAGGGCACCAACCTGCTGGGGTGACGAGTTAGTATTATACTTTCTCTAGGAGGTTTATCCGGCATTACTCGGGTCCTTAACTAAGTTTTGTCTTTCTTTGTTTAGATCATTGCTCTGGGGTGGGGCGGGAATGAGATGGTTCAGTATGCTGGCTGCCCTGGGGAGAGAGAACTACCCCAGCCCTCTCGCACCGCAGGAACTTGGGGCCAGGGGGAAAGAGCTTGTTCATGGCCACTGCAGCTGGCACAGCTGGGGTGACCTCCATCTGGGGGAGACACAGACGAACAGATACATAAACAAACTTTTTGAAATATGCGGTAGATAGCTGTCCCTTTCTCTACCCTACCCCCTGCTGGCCCAGTAGGGTTTTAGCTGTACCGGTTCCCATCTCTGACTCTTTGCTGCCTCCCTGTGGTCATTCTACAGTATAACTGTCCCTCCTACCAGAGCCCTCCCTTTCCATTTTATGAAAAACACTCGAATTCCAGGCACATCCCACTGTCCTGGCATAACCAAACCCTGCCCTTGTTTTAAGTTAGGATAAGAGAAAGCTGCACTCCAAGGGTGTGTCTAGACTACAGAGTTTTGTCGACAAAAGTGGACTTTTGTTGACAAAACTATACCTGCGTCTACACTACTGCTGAGTTCTGTCGACATAACGTCGACAGAACTCAGCAGTTTTGTCGACGCTGGTAAACCTCATTTTACGAGGCATAACGCCTTCTGTCGACAGAGTTCTGTTGACAGAAGGTGTTATTGCATGTAAACTGTCCTTTGCGTCTACACTACCATGTCGACAAAGCAGCTTGCTTTGTCGACAGAACTGAATGTAGTCTAGACACTCTTTGTCGACAGAAGCTTTGTCGACAGTATCTGTCGACAAAACTTCTGTCGACAAAAGCCTATAGTCTAGACGTACCCCAAATGTGTGGTCCTAGCTCTTACCATTTGGAGGAGTTCTTGAGCAAATGGACTCTCAGACCAGCACGCTTCTAAAATATATAATAAGACGAGGGTCTTTGCACGGATCATGTATACCTTTCTAAAATGCACTCTTGTATGTCCTGGGCTTGGAGCCCCTGGTACTTGCAAAGGATTTTAGGGACTGGGGGCTTAACTAGTGAGCCACTCACCTAATCTCGCGAGAGAGCCCTCTGATTTTCCCTTTGCTTGTTTAACGTATTGAATGAATTACTGTGCTAACTGCAGCCATGCTTACTACAATGGAGCAGGCTCTAGAGACACACTGTCAAACGTGTGATGGTCATGAGCTCTGTGCTGCGCTTATAGGAGTTAATGCGGAGGAGGAAAACGTACATAAACGCTCTCCTAATTGTTCAGGGTGATGGTAGCACTAAGCGCTGCGTGTGGGCCTGCTTTGGTGTTGAGGGATATGCTTGTCCCACAAGTCATATTGGCAACTTCCTGGCCGCAGTAGCTCATTATCTAAACTGTTGTGGGGTAACCGGTGTGAAACAAATTCTCTTCTCAAGTTGCCGATTGGATTTTTGAGCAGCACATCGGACTTGACGCAGACATTAATTCACAGACATTAATTCAGTGTGTGAGTAATTGCAGAGGTTGCTTACTCGCTAATAAAGCTACAGCAAAGAATGGCCCCAGTATCTACTTAGCCAGGAACTTGGGCTGGAACAAAAATCTCTTAAATATGGATTTTTTTCACCTCTCTGTTAAGACTTGTTTGCATTATTTGGGGGGAGGAGAGTCTTGTGGTTCCCCCTACTAGATAGTGGCCATTAACGCTGTCCCACCCATATTTGATTTCTGTAGAGTGGCTGAATCTCAATCACCAACCAGTGGGAAGATAAGCGTGATCAGGGACATACTGGGTCTAATCCTTTCAGAATGGGGGTGGAGCATAACTAACCACACTTGTCTAAGGCCTTGTCTACATGATGAGATTAGATCAGGTTGTTTTTTTTAGCATCCGATTGTGTAAAGTCCAAGGTGCAGGTCCCCACTGTGTGCAAGAGTTTGCTGTAGTACACCTCCAGTAGGGTGGCGACTGTCGACTTGGACGATTATGCACTGCGGATAGCTATGCCACAGTTTCTGCTGCCCCTTTGAGTTCTGTGTTGGGCTCCCAGTGCCTGATGGGAAACAAATAGTGCAGTGAATGGTTTGGGGTACATGTTGTGAGCCTCCCATGGTGCACTTTTCTCCTCCCCTTCTTGAAAGCAAGAGGAAACAGTTTTTCTACACCTTTTTCCTTGGCGATCCATGCAGAAACCATAGCAGCACAAGCATGGACCCCATTCAGCTGCGAAGTGCTGTGGTAAGCATTGCAAACACCTTGCCCATTGTGTTGCAATATGCCCTGAGCTTAGCCAGGGACTGCTGGAGCAAGAGAGACTATCAGGCGGGTGCGACCACAGACACGTATGAAACCTTGAGTGGAGCAATCGACAGACAGCAGCAGCAGTCAATCCCGTTGCCACAGTGGAACGCCGGTTCTGGTGTCGTGAGACGAGCACAGACTGGTGAGACTGCAGAGTGACGCAGCTTTGGGACGATGACGCAGTGGCATGTGTAAGGCTACTTTCATGGAACTTTGCAAATTGCTTTCCCCTGCCCTGACACGCAGCAATACCAGAATGAGCCCGGCTCTGACAGTGGAGAAGTGAGTGGCAATAGCCCTGTGGAAACTTGCAATGCCAG
Source organism: Pelodiscus sinensis (assembly GCF_049634645.1). Classification (NCBI taxonomy): domain Eukaryota; kingdom Metazoa; phylum Chordata; order Testudines; family Trionychidae; genus Pelodiscus; species Pelodiscus sinensis. Next base: position 10,351,487 of record NC_134735.1, on the reverse strand, counting down.
ACAGCTACGGGTCCGTTGGGAATTAGTTTGGAGTGGGGACATCTACAGCAGCGGCTGCTGTGATCCAAGTAGTCAAGGCGATCAAAACCCTTCTGCTGTGGAGGGTAGTAACTCTTGGAAATTTGGAGGACCTAGTGGGGGGCTTTGCCGCAATGGGGTTCCCTAACTGTGGTGGGGTGATAGATTGAACACACATCCCTATTGTGGCACCTCACCACTTTTCCAAGGCACACACAAACCACTAGGAGTTCTTCTCAATGGTGTTGCAGGCACTTGGGTGATCACAAGGGCCGTTTCACTGATGTCAACGTGGGATGGTCGTGAAAAGTGCATGACGTGCTCATCTTTCGGATCTCCGGTCTCTTCAGAAAGCTACAAGATGGAACTTTCTTCCCACACCAGAAAAATAACATCAGAGCAATTGCAATGCCAATAGTGATCCTTGGAGACCCAGCCTATCCCTGGCTTTTGTGGCTCATGAAGCCATACACAGACAGTTTGGACCACAGTAAGGAACAGTTCAACTACAGGCTAAGCAAGTGCAGAATGGTGGTTGAATATGGTTTTGGACATTTAAAGGGAGAGTTTCATCGTTTTTAGGACTTGACAAACGGCGGTGAAAACCTCTTGCCAGCCCCATACTGCGCATGCACGAGACCTGCATTGTGCTGCGCGCGCTGCCGGTAAACGGGGCGCACGGCTGAAATCTACTCGCCATGGGCGAGTAGGTTCTATAGTTTGTCGAGCCCTGATCATTTGACTAGGTTAGACCTCAGTGAAAACCTCATTCCCATTGTTGTGGCAGTCTGCTGTGCACATCATAATATCTGTGAAAGTAAGGGGGAAAAATTTGCCGAGGTTGGTGGTAGGTGGCCAAGGCAGAGCACCTAGCCTCTAATTATGAGCAGCCGAATACCAGGGCAATAAGGAGAACACATTGAGGGGCACTGCAAATCAGAAAGGCTTTGAAAACTGGTTTTGTGAATGACCAGACCGCAGTTTCTCATGTTGCTCTTAATGAGGTGCTCCCTGCATTGAACGTGCTGGCCTGTCACCCCTATTCTCTGCCCCATGTAACACAAGCAATAAAGATTCAGTTGTTGAAAAACCATGCATTTTTCTTTAGGGAACACGGGGAGCAGAGATAGAAAAAGAGTTCAGGGTGGGAACTCTGAATCACAGGTAAGGGAACAACAGCCTTCTGTTCTGAGACACATCCCTGGGAGTCGAGTGGATGACTGCTCTTGAATCCTCCCTCCCCCGCGGATTCTAGGGTGCCCAAGAGGGGAGACTATAGGACTTGGTGAATAGGGCAGGCAGATCAGCATGGAAAGGGTTCTTGTGCTCCATATGCTTCTTCCGTGTTTCTACCAGTTGCATCAACAGCCGTTTGCTGCCACGTGAGCATCAAGATCTCCTCCTGGGTCTTGGCTTCGAATTCCCTGCACGCTCTCCTCATGCTCCGTTCACGTGTCCTGCATCATCGTTCTCCTACATGCATTTAATGGTGCCCTCTCGATGGAGGTGGATTGCATTTGCTCATTGAACATGTCATCCCAATTAGTTTTTTCCCACCTTCAGATCTGTGCTAGCCAAACAGCTGAGGGGACGGGGGAGTGGGCCACAGACTCACTGTTGCACCCACTGTCATGAAAAAAGGGAAGGGCAGACTTTAGAGACTATGCATTGTAGAACACAGAAGCGAATCTCTTACCATGGAAGAACGTCTGTCCAACTCAAGAGGGATGTGTTATGTACCAGGCCAAAGTTATGTTTTTAAGTGCCTACGAGGCAGCATGTACAACACGCAGATCTTAAGAGAGCAGCCGGACTTGGTTTGGTGGCAGGCACGGTAAGAAACAGGTTGGGGCTTTTACGCTTTTGTTTTGAAAGCATGCGCGGTACAGTGGCTGCAAACTGTGGGACCAATGGGTAGGCCAGTGTCTGCATTTGCAAAGTGCCATGGTCATGAGGGGGTGTGCCTGGAGGGGGGCCCAGATGTGATGCCAGGGCAGGGGCTCACACAGCCACCATGTGTTTGGCACTCCCCATTTGCCAGGGGAGCGCAACTTTCCCTTTCCACTGGAGCCTGCCGGTAGGAAGGGGGGCTGGGCATGGTGGCAGGGCAGGAGCTCACGCGGTCAGCAAGCCATGTGTCTTGGGGATGAGCAAGCAGAGGTGCATAGCTTCCCCTGTTTCATCCAGGTTGCCATGGGCGACACCCGTCTTCTCCCAATCGCCTGGACCGTATGCTGCAATGCTTTGTGGTTCAGTGATGCCAGACCACTTACTGCTGGCTTGGCGTGGAATGGTGGCCTTCCATGGAGGATGGAATAAGGCCTTCCCAGAAATCTTGTGAGAAGGGTGAAAGAGGCCTAAGAAAGCTATTCAGTGGTAACTACCCTAGTCCCTGCTGAATGATGCCTTCATAATTGAGGCCATGCAATGTCTGGAGGAGGGGGGCAGCCTGGGTTTTCTTTAATGTCACACTCTGCTCAGATTGTGTCATGACTGTGTCTATAGTCCCCTTTCCTGGGCTGTAACCCTGCAAAATCAGTTGTCGAGCAGAGCATGAGAGGGTCTGTATTCCCTATTGCACCTCACTGCAAAGCGGCTGTGTAATGGGGTCCACCCTTCATGCAGGCACCTCTTGGTGGCTGAGGGGAATCTTACAATCTCTATTCACCTGTCTGCGGGCGAAACAACATCCAGCTGGCCAGAGATCAGGCCTCTTCTTTTACCTACCCCCCTGCGTGTGGTTTTTAGGGGGTCCTGGGAGGGGAAGGTTGGACCCAGGCTCGCCCAAGCCTCTGGGTCCCCTGCCCAGGAACCCTATAAGTAGCAGTTACCTGCTGAGTTTCAAGTAATTAGTTGCTGTCACATCCCTGGGCCACTTCCCTGGAATGCTGTTCCATCCAGCCCTTCTCTAGAGCCTTGTCATTGAGTTCTCCTTGACCGGGGTTCTGCAGAGTTCTCTTTGGCGTCTTGGTTAGCTTTTAGCTGCAGGACCTGGCTCCAACCAGGTACGATGCCCGTCTCCCGCTCAGAGCTGTCTAGAGTGCTGGTGTTCCCTAATCAGCCCTGAGGTCTGCCTGGGTCAAGCTCCAGGAAGGAGCTGACCGGCCCTGGCCTTGCAGCTTCTTTTATATCAGCCTGCTGTACCCTGATTGGCTGCAGTGGAGACTGCCACTCTGTTCTGCTTGGAGGACCTTTCTACTGCTCCTGTTGCTGGCCAGGGTGCTGACAGGCCTCCAGCAGGGATGTTGGGCTTTGTCCACCCCATCACACTCTGCAACAGCAGGACTGCGTTTGAACACTCTTCTCCCTACAGAAGAGTGAACTCCTCAACCTGCTGTTGGCTTTCGAAGAGCACGTTGCCCCTGAGAAGGGCTGCACAATGTTCTAGTGTCCCTGCTGATCCCTGAAGCCAATGTTTCACCCCATTGTCTTTTGAGCATGTACTGGGGTATTTGTACCCAGTGTGTCGCTTTCCTGGGTGTCTCCCTCCCACGGTCCCCCCCCCCCCCATTGAATTAGATTAATACAGTCCTGCAGGAAATTCTAATAAACTGGTAAACTTTAACTTCCCCTTGCTTACCATGTCCCATTCAGTGTTCACATTATTATTTCCTTGCATCATTCTTAGAGGACAATTCCAAGACCATTGCGTGCACAGACAGAAGTGACATTCAAGAGCTTCTAATTTGTTCCTGTCTAATGCAATAGCACCTTTAGAAACAGCCGGAAGCAAGGACAGTCTGAACCATCTCTCCAACCCCACCAGCATGGGCTCTGAGGGACCTCTGTCTTGTGCTGCAGTTACTTCTGCGTAGCAATCTGTTTACATTTATCGCCTGGCTTGCTGCATCAAGTGTGAACTCAGCAGAGAGAACAGTCAAGGTTAAGGCAGAAAAGTCCATCTTGAAACGTTGAAAGGAACAAAAAATGTTTAAATGAGGATTCTAGAAAGGGCCTTTTCACTGGCCCTGCAGTTGGAGGTTCGACCGTGGTCAATGACCATTAGCCTTACACTCGATCTTGGAGGGATGAACTTCTGTGGCCCTCAGCTCTTCTTTGCTGTATTAAATGTTGAGGAGTCTGTGTGCCAGGCTACATCTCATGTCCTGTGCTCCAGGCCTCTGTGAGCAAACTGTATTTCTGCAAGAAGTCAAGATTTTCCTAATGACCATGTTATTTCTTCAGGTTGGGTATCTCCTGACTCTCTTACATTCCCTCTGGTCTTGCTCAAGCAGCTTCTGCTGTGAAGGTGAGCTGATAGTGGGAGAACTTAATGTACAAAATGAGACTGACAGCAGACAACGAAGCAAAACTTCCTGCAGAGCCAAGTTTGTTTCCAGGCTGGGGATTGCTGTGTACAGCCCAAACTGCTGTAAGTGCCATGCTGCTCACTAGATTTGAGTCCCCATAGACTGGTCACCTAGCCCCAAACTCTCCCCCATTCCCCGTCGAGACACATGGGTCAGCCACTCTTCTGTTTCTGCATTGCTAGAATGAAATGATGCATCTCCCGTCAGTTCAGAAACATTCCAGCTAGCTTAAGGTGCCTGAGAGGTGGAGGCAGGGTCTAAGTGGCTGGGAAGGGAATGCAATGGGATCTAGTGGGGCTGCTGATGCAGAACAGTCACCATTTTGCCCTGCAGATGTTTGCAGCAAAGACCAGTTTTTCCTAAATTCTATACCTGGAAAATGAAAGCCGGGACCTGTATTAGGAGAGGATTCCGCCCGGTCACGTCACTCTCGCTTTAATGCCCATCAGTTTGGACCGGTTTTTCATGTTCGTGTGTGTGGAAATTGCTGTCTTCTTCAAGGTCTGTGTGACTGGCGACTCCTGGCATTGGCCACTGTTGGAAGACAGGACACTGGGCTAGATGGACCATTGGTCTGACCCAATATGGCCACGCTTAGGACTAAGGTAAAGCCCTTAGATCAGGGGTGGGCAATAATTTTTTACTGGGGGCCACTTCAGAAATTTTTGAAGTGGCCCCAGGCCAGTCCGGAAGGGGCGGGACCTCAGGAAAAAGGGGCGGGGCCATGATAATTCCCTGCTTCTCCACCCAAAGACCATGATTGGTCTGGCGGTTGGGGAGCATGTGAAGTCTTTGCCTCCTCCCCTCCCCCACAGGTTCTTCCTAGGCCAGTGATCACCAACCAGGAGATCGGGATCTACTGGTAGATCTTGGAGCCTCTGACACGTGATCCTGACTGGTTTGGCCAAGTGGCTATCAAGTGCAGCACTTCAGTTGCCTCCCTCTTCACTGCTGCGCATCTCCTGCCCTTTGCCTTGGAGCTGTGTCCCCCCCATCCCCGGGAGCCTCCTGCTTGCTGTGCAGGGGGTGGGGAGAGGAGGGTGCTGATGTCAAGGTGCCCCCTTTCCCACTCTGTATCCTGTCTCCACAGAGCAGAGAGGGGGCACAGCAGGGCTTGAGATGGAGGCAGTTTGCTGGCTGCTTTTGAGAGTGGGGCAGGGCCAGGGCAGGGGTGAGCCTGCCTTAGCCCCACTGCACCACCACCCAGGAGCCACCTGAGGTAAGCAGGGCCCAGCTGGAGCCCACATCCCAAACCCCTCCCCAAGTCATGAACCCCCTCCTGCACCCCAAGCCTCTGCCCTAGCCCCGAGCACCCCTGCACCCAAATGCCCTACCAGAGCCTGCATCTAGAACTCCCTCCGGCACCCCAACTGCCTGCCCCAAGCTCAGCTCAGAGCCCCTCTCACACTCCAGATCCCTTAGCCCAAGACCAGAGCCTGCACCCCAACCCGCCGCCCCAGCCTGGTGAAAGTGAGGGAGGCTGGAGTGAGCAGGGGCGGGGCCTCAGGGAAGGGACACAAAGGAGGCGGGGCCAGGGTATTTGGGTTTCAGGTAGATCTTGGATTGCACTTAAATTCAAAAAGCGATCTAGTGCTTAAAAAGGTTGGAGACCCCTGCCCTAGGTGTCCATGCCCCTGGCGGTGGGAGGAGATTTCGCGTGCTCCCCATTCAGCCCCCAGGCCATCAAGGCTTGGGGCGGGGGAGTGGACGAAGTCTCTTTCTGCCCTGCTAGGAGCGTGTGGCACCTCTAATCACCGTGTGCACCTGGTAGTGTGGGGGCAGGTGGAGGACAGTTTGTGCTCTTCCCCCCTCCCTCTGGCCTCCACAGCCGGATCAACCCACTTAGTGGGCCTGCCCTTTTGCCCACCTCTGCCTTAGCTGTTCAGGAGTTAGGAGGCTGCTCTTCCAGCTGAGAAGCTCCCAGTCCCTCGGCTCTGGGGAAGGGGCAATCAGTAACCTGCAGACCTGCTGTGTGTCCCCGGAAAGCTTTCTTGGTGGCTGAGATGAGCCTTGTACTTTGCAGTGTGATTTTTGGAGCTATCTCCCTTCCAGCCCCTTCCAGGTTCTGCGGGCTCCGTGGGTGGTGTTGGCACTTCTCGATGAGAGACAAAGCCCAGGGTCATTGTCACTCCCCTGATAAGCCACGGGACAGGTGCCACGGGCACTTGCTCAGAGCTGTGTAATGGGGACAAACCACGTTGTTGCTCGGTTATGTAATCGGATCCAGCAGCGGGCTGCTGGGAAGCGGAGGAAGCTGCAATGTACCAGTGCTGTGCGATTAGGCCAGGGCATATTATTAATAGCTGGAATTGGCAGTTGACGCTAACCGTGTGCACAGTATAATTATGTTTCCTGGCAGCAAAGAACTGTTGTTTGTAATGATGAGGCAAGATATATGGTGGCAAAGCTTGGGTTATGAGCAGGGCTCACTGCCCATTCTTGACATATTCCTAACACTGAATGTCCAGAGACACAAGGTGGGAGAGATGATACCTTTTATTGGATCAACTTCTGCTGGTGAGGGGGACTAGCTTGCGCACTATAGAGATTGCCTTCAGGACCTGAAGCTGAGCTCTGTGTAAAGCTCAAAATCTCTCTCGCCAAGAGAAGTTAGTCTAGGAAAAGCTGTTATCTCTCCCCCCTTCTCTCTCTGCTAGACTGGCACCAACACAGCTGCAAGAACATTATACCGTCAATGTTCCCTCTATCTTTTCCCATCCATGTGCAGAATAAATTTTATGTGCACCACCAATAAAAGCACATGCTGCTGGCACTGGGCGCTCTGCTAATCAGCTGGGCAGCATCTGAATCCCTCCTGGGTAGGGTTACCAGATGGTTTGAAAAAAATACTGGACACACTTGATCTAAGATTGGGGGTGGGGGTGGGGGACCGGCCGGGAGGGGAGCAGTGCTGGCTGGGAGCGGGTTGGGGGGAGCGGGACTGGCCGGGGGAGATCGGGGGGGGACGACTGGCCAGCGGGGAGCAGGTCTGGCTGGGGGAGATCAGGGGGGACCGGCTGGTGGGGAGCAGGGCTGGTTGGGAAGGGGTTGGGGGGACTGGGACCAGCCGGGGGAGATCAGAGGAGGGGGAGGAACCGGTCGGTGGGTAGCGGGGCTGGCCGGGAGGCTGGCGGGGAGCAGGGCTGACCCAGGCACACGCAGATCCCCGCCCCCTCCCCCCGTACCGTGTAGTTGTGTACTGCCTGGCTGGTAGACACGCTCACACTGCGAGAGCACATCTACCAGCCAGGCAGTACGCAACTACGTACTGATACTCATGATAATAATAAAAACGTAATTAGAAAATACCGGACATTTTTATGTCCGGTATTTTCTCAATTTGTTTCCCGGACAGAAAGCTCAAATACCAGACTGTCGGTTCAAAACCAGACACCTGACAACCCTACTTCTGAGTGGCTGCCCGAGTGCTCAGCCTACAGGGAACACTGTATGCTGTTGCCTGAGAGAGCAAACACAACAAGGAAACCTTCAGCCTGCCTGCACTCCAGGGTTATGTCTAGACTGGCAGGATATTTCGCAAATGCTTTTAACGGAAAAGTTTTTCTGTTAAAAGCATTTGCGGAAAAGAGCATCTAGATTGGCACGAACACTTTTCCACAAAAGCACTTTTTGTGGAAAAGCGTCCGTGCCAATCTAGACGCGGTTTTGCGCAAGAAAGCCCCGATCGCCATTTTCACCATTGGGGCTTTTTTGCGCAAAACAGTTTTCAGCTGCCTACACTGGCCCTTTTGCGCAAAAGCATTTCCGGAAAAGGGCTTTTGCTCGAACGGGAGCAGCATAGCATTTCTGCAAGAACACTGACAATCTTACATGAGATCGTCAGTGTTCTTGTGGCAATTCAAGCGGCCAGTGTAGACAGCTGGCAAGATTTTCTGCAAAAGCAGCTGCTTTTGTGGAAAAACTTGCCAGTCTAGACACAGCCCGGGTGTTTCCTGCTCTTCCTTTGGCATGGTTCACGGCCCAGCTATTTCTCAGATGCTGCCATCCTCCCTCAACCTTTGGCGAAATACCTTTTGTTGCTGAACACTCACCATCTCTGTCCAGTGATCATCCTTTTGTCAGACCCAAGGACTTTGATCTGCAAATATTTCCCCTTTCCACACCCTACTTCTGCCAGTTAAGATTCTGCTGCAGCACAGGCTTGGAAAGGTGGTCTGCAAAGGAAAATTAAATTAGGATACAATCTTTCTTGCACTGATATACGAAGAAGGCCTGCATCCTCTAGTTTGTTTTTACCACAGAAATCTCAGCAAAGAAGCCTTTTCTTTCCTGATTTTGGCTTTTCGCGCCCCTTAGCTGAAGGGGCTGGCGTGCAGAGCACTTAACAAAAAGCTTTCCTCAGTAGGACTTCTCTGCACTTCAAATTGGTTGCAGGTCAACTTGAATCATTGCTTTTAAAGGCCACGCAGTTGGTGCAAATCTGGCCTTTTAACACGCATTATTGATTGACATGTATTTAGTGTAGATGCACAATGAGTTATTCCCCAGCAACAACAAAATAGCTTCAACTAAACAGAGAAACAAATTGTATTCGCAAGGTTTAATTAGGACTTGCATACAGAGGTGATTGAGATTTTTTGGCTGTAATTTTTTTCTTGTCAAAAAGAGAGGATTTGTTGAGCTCCAACAAGAAAAATCTCACTTTGGACTGCATTATTAGGCATTGGTTGAAATGAAATTTAAAACTTTTTAATTTTAGTTTTCATCTTTCTTCCCTCCTTTGCATTTTGTGTTTTCCTTTTGCCACTGAGTACAGTAAGATGTATCATGCCCAGGGCATCTGTGGGGTTTTATTTGATCATTTCATAACTTTGCAAGTCTTTCAATGTTGGGAAGGTTTTGAAGAATGGCAAAGTAAGTGTTTCAATTTTCTCCTTTTGCTTTTCTCTAACTTGCCCAAAGCTTGAGAAGACTTGAAAAGATGCAGAATGTTAATGGGAAAGCGAATGAAAGGCAAAACCCCACCCTTTGTCTTATTCATTCTGTTGTATTCCATGCAAAAAAAAAATGAAGAGAGAAATACAAACTTCTGATTTTTTTCTGGTTTTGAAAACTGCTTTGAAACAGCAGGGTTGATGTGAATCAAAACAAAATTTCCTTCCAAAACACTCAATTTTTGAGTAATGAAGTTTTTCATTTTGAAACTTTCAGTGGAGGAGAGGAAAGAAACAGGAGTGTTGTGTGCAAGAATGAGAAGTCATTCTTCTGCTTGACTCTGCACTGATCAGGCCTCAGTTGGAGTATTGTTTCTAGTTCTGGGCACCACATTTCAACAAAGATGTGGAGAAATTGGAGAAGGTCCAAAGAAGAGCAACCAAAAAGATGAAAGGTCTAGAAAACATGAGCTACGAGGGAAGACTGAAAGAATTGGGCTTGGTTAGTTTAGAAAAGAGAAAACTGAGAGGGGACAATAGCGGTTGTCAAGAATCTAAAAGGATGTTATAAGGAGGAGGGAGAAAAATGGTTCTCCTTGGCCTCTGATGATTGGACAAGAAGCAATGGGCTTAAACTGCAGCAAGGGAGGTTTAGGTTGGACATTAGGAAAAACTTAACTGTCAGATTGGTTGACGACTGGAATAAATTGCCCAGGGAGGTTGTGGAATCTCCATCACTGGAGATATTTAAGACTAGGTTATACACACACCTGTGAGGGATGATCAGATGGTGCTTGGTCCTGCCATGAGAGTAGGGGATTGGACTCAATGACCTCTTAAGGTTCCTTCCGGTTTTATGATTCTATGAAACAGGGTTTCCAACTAGCACTATGTAAAGTTATCCAGTCTCCTGGCCTTGTTAGTTTTCCAGTCATCAATGGAGACTTCTAAGACAGGTTCAACAAGACCCGACTGTGTTACTCTTAAAAAGCATCAGTGTCCCCCCTTTGTTTGAGAGGGGGAGATTAAAACTTTCAGGGCCTGCTAATGTAGAGAAGTAAGGAAGGGCACAATGTTTTCCTGCCACATGGAGACTCAACAGAAATGGAAGCTGCAGCTGCAGGAACTGTACTGAGCGTCAGTCCTTGTGCGAGAATCTTGATACAGTGAGTGCTTCACTGCGAGGCGAATTTGGAAAGGTTCATGGGTACTGTAATTGCTTACTCCCAGAGGTCAGACGGGTAGCCTGCATGAGATGAGGTAGCAGCAAGTAAATCAGAATGCTGTCCCCTCCAGGACCTTAAACCCAAGGCTTGATTTAGTGTCTCCTGCCAGATGCTGGAGGTTGTTTCTTCATACAGAAGAAACGCAAACATCAGCTTTATTAAAGGCAATTGCTGGCACTGAGTGAGTTATTGGCAATGGCTCTCCCGTATTGGCACTGAAATGCGTACTGCACTTGTGTCCTTGTAAATCCTAAGGGTTATTTGTTTGCATTGCTCATCAACAGTTCTCTGTTGTTTAGACCGCGCTGTCCTCAGTATTCATCCTGTGTTCGAATGTCGGAATTACTGGCCTGGGCAGCAAATAAGACTGCATCAGAGCTAATGTGAGAGAGGCAGCTGGGGGCATTCTGGAGCTGTAGAAATAGAATATATTATTGAATATGTTTTTATGAAACGGGCGGGCTTGCTCACGAGTGTTTAGAGAGAGACTCTTATCTTTACTAAGCAGGGAAAGCGCTTGGGGCATCTTTCCATCTGGCAGGGACAGCGTGGCTGAATAGTCCTTACTCAGACGGGAAGTCTGGCGCGACACCTGTCTTTTGTTCTGTGTTTGTACAGCACCTAAGACAATAGGGCCTGGTCCGTGGTTGGGTTCCTTGGCCCTGTGACAATACTACTACAGGTTGATCCTCTCTCGTATGGCAGTCTCTAGTCCAGCAACATCCGTGGTCCAGAATGATTGTAGTTAGCCGGATGGCCACTTATGGTTGCGACTAAGTTTCCTGTGGTCCCATAAAGTTTGTTTACAGCTGCCTGTTAGTGTTAGTGTTCTGGGCTGTTATTTTGCTCTAAATTACCCCTAAAAGTCTTCTAAGAGCCCAGTTAGCAGTGGGAGTGTTGGTCATGCTGCTAGACAGTATTGACCGCATGTGGTTCGGCAAATTCTCTGGTTTGGCACCGGTCAGGTCCCGAGGGTGTCGGACTAGAGATATTCAACCTGTACTACTACTAATACCTAAATCTCGGAGTGCTGTGTGCTATGCTGGGAACAGAGGCACTTACCTTAGCCAGGTAAGAGAGCAGAATTCAAAAAGGCAGAAGGCAGGCTGAACTTAGGTTGGTTGGGAGCCCTGTGCAGGTTGGGGATGTTAAATATTGGTTAATTGAATAATCAATTAACCTTATGAATTCTTAGCAGTCAGCTATTCTATAGTCCCCAGGCAGCCCCTGTCCAGGGGGGTGGGATCTGAGTTCCCGAAGCTGGCACGAGCCAGAACTGCCTGCCTGCTTGGCTCCTAACACACTTTAAATGCAGAGCCACAGCTGGGGTAGGTCCCGGACCCAGTGCAAGCCGGGACTGAGCTGGGCTGCTGGCCAGCCTGCTAAAAAATGTACCGGCAAGGGGTCGGGGGAAAATGCGTGTAGTCTATAGCATTCACCTATAAGCTTTTGCTTATTGGTTAATCGACTACACTATTACATCCCTTGTGCAGGGCACATCTCCCTTCCCCCTCAAACAATTTGGAAGTTGGGCAACTCTTCTAATCAATGCTGGCTGGTGTTTTAGCTGTCGGAATAGAAACCCAAATCTAACAGGAAGAGAGATGCTTCTTACTGTGAAAGGACAAAAGGAACAACGGGATCTCTTTACAAGCTGGCAGGCTTGAAGCCCTCCTGTGACTCTGGAGTGGAAGTGACATGGGAATGGGTCTGGTCACTAGTTCTTAACCTAGAGTAATTCTGCCTGGGAAGGGTGTGGTGTTTGTAGTCCAATGTGGCCATGTGCTGTCTGCCCATGACTTTTCTTCCTGATAGAGAATGTGGGATTGCCACAGCCTTGGTGAGGTCAGAGGGGTCATGGGTTCATGCAAGTTTTATGTAATCCAAGGTTGTAATGTTGACAAATGCAAAGTCAGGCACATTGGAAAAAATAATCCCAACTACACATACAAAATGATGGGGACTCATTTAGCTATAATCACTCAAGAGAGAGATCTTGGAGTCACTGTGGATAGTCTCTGAAAACATCCACTCCATGTGCAGCGGCAGTCAGAAAAGCAAACAGAATATTGAGAATCATTTAAAAGCGGTAGAGAGTAAGACAGAGACTATCTTATTGCCTCTATATAAATCCATGGTCTGTCCGCATCTTGAATACTGCGTACAGATGGGGTCATCTCATCTCAAAAAAGATTGGAAAAGGTTCAGAAAAAGGCAATAAAAATGATTAGGGGTTTGGAACGGGTGCCATATGAAGAGAGATTAAAAAGACTGGGACTTTTCATCTTAGGAAAAAGGAGACTAAGAGGGGATATGATACAGGTCTATAAAATCATGACTACTATGGAGAAAGTGAATACGGAAAAGTTATTTACTTGTTCCCAAAACAAAAACTAGGGGTCACCAAATGAAATTAGTAGGTAGCAGGTTTAAAACAAACAAAAGGACGTTTTTCTTCACGCAGTGCAGTCAACCTGTAGAACTCCTTGCCAAAGGATGTTGTGAAGACCAGGACTTTAACAGGGTTCAAGAAAGAACTACATAAATTCATGGAGGTTAGGTCCATCAATACTTATTACATGGGTAGGAATGGTGTCCCTAGCCTCTGTTTATTAGGGGCTGGAAATGGATGATGGGATGGATCACTTGATTACCTGCTTCAGTTCATTCTCTCTGGGATATCTGGCACTGGCCACTGTCAGAAGACAGGATACTGAGCTAGATGGACCTTTGGTCTCACCCAGTATGGCCATCCTTATGTAAGGTATATGTCTGATATATATTCCTCCCATATGCCCACGGCTTCCAGCTACTGCACATGGTGAGGACCTAATCCAGCAAAGCTCCTAATCACATGTCAAACGCATCGGTGTTCTCACAAACGGGGATCTTACCTCCCTGTGTCAAAGCATGGGGTGCATGCATAGATCTTTTTGAAGGCGGTATATTTGTGTCACACTTCTAATGCGAAAATCCTCTAATTTTCAACAGAAACGTTGTTTCCCATTGCAAGAGGCTGCAGTAATGCAATAGGTCAGAGAGCGTGGGCAGCGGGTATAGGAGGCAGGGGAAGGCAATGCCAAATTTCCCAGCTGGCCTGACCCACGCTGCCCCATTCAGTGCAACTCCCCCAATCTCCTGGGGCTGGCTAGGCTTCACCCTGCCAAGGGTGGGGTCTTGCCACCAGTCCTCCTGGAGCAAGGGAGACTGGGACCGGGTACTGCATGTGCTCTGGGGCTAGCGGGCCAGTCACCATCTGCCGACCATGCTCCGGGGAAGGTTGGAGTGACACACCTCCTGCTGGGGAGCCATAGCCTGCTCCTACCAGGGGGAGGAGGGAGGAGGCTTGGCTCTCACAGGGGCCATGGGCAGCAGAGACAGGGCTGAGGTCTTGCCTCCTCCAGCCCTACCTTCCCCCTCCCACTCCTGTCAGGAAATGATGTTTTAGTTGAAAATTAAAGATTTGTTTTAATTTAAAATGGGGTTCAGTGCAAAAGGCCTTCTGAAATCTCAAATCTGCTTTTCCCTTGCAAGTCAATACGAGATCCTATATGAACAGCACTTGGTTGTTTAATTTGTTGGGGTTTTTTTTATGCATTAGCTTACAGTCTTGAAAGTTGGGGGAGTTCTTCTCTCAAATGCTAGCGGGTGGTGTAGCCATTGGAATAGAAATCCAAATCAAACCCAGTGAGGTTCCTAAGTGTATTTTGTCTTTGGCTGATGCCTGAGTATTATGCATAATCAACTACCCACCATTTAAAGGCTTATTTTTCTCTTGACTTGCTAGTGACTTGTGCCAAACTCCCAGGCTTTGTTTAATTCCATGATTTAGCCAGTACCCCTCTCGCAATACACAGCTTTGCATTGTTTCCTTGGCAGGATAGAATTCGGTACAGTTAAAGGGATATTGTTTATATAGACGTTGATTTAGTAATGCTTGAAAAGGATTTTTTTTTTGGCTTGAAAATAAAGCCCCCTGAGTCCACATAACCTGAGAGCTTTTATATCGATTCCAACATCCTTTTTGCTCGATGGCTTTGTTTTGGCATCTTTAACAGCTTGGACAGTAAAAGCAGGCAGGTCACTTTCCCTATCCAGGTTCTGCATACGAGCCCGATGTGGCGACGGTGGTTTTGCAACCCAAACAAAGTCATTCTTTACGCTGCATTGGGAACTTCTGTTCTTGCTGGGTTTTGCACAGCCCTCCTTCATCTGTTTAATAACTTACATTTTGAGTCTACTCCTACCCTGTAGTGGGTGCCTCTCTTTCCCCCGCACACTTCCTCCTGTGTGTTTCCTTATGAGAGATTTCTGCTGTACATTCCTTTTTGGAGTGCTTATTAAGCTCGGAGATTTTATTGTCCTGCGTATTTCATTGCTGTGTTAGTGTGTCTGAAATAATTAGGGCCGTGGAAATCAAGGCAGAGCTAGATACAAATTGCCCAATGACAATTTTAGAATAAACTGCGCAGCACATTTATGAGGCTCACAGCTTGTTCGCTATTCCCGTTACGCTTTAGGTTATAAGTGTTTGGCTCCTAGGTGGGCATATTGATCTGCTGAAAGGCAAGGCCAGTCATGAGCATCTGGTAGCCTTGGCAGGGGAAAGGTTGCCTTCCCAAATCGCCAGTCATGGCCCCGCCCACAGTCCGCCCCCAAAACGCCTGCTGTAGGTGTTGCTGCCCCCAGGGCCTGCCCTCCCCAATGCTCTGGGGGCAGGGCAGGGGGCAGCTGTGTGGCTCCCTCTCTCCCTCCCTCCCCAGTGCTCAGTGGACTGGCCAGCATGTGCCCCTTCCCATCTTGTCTCCTCCCCGCAGTAGGGAAGGAGGGCGTGTTCAGAGTGCTGCCCTGCCTCCTCCCCTCCCCGTGGTCCCTAGCAGAGAGAGCAGGGCTATAGGTGGGGCTGAGGGGTCACCCATGAGGCCAGTGATAAATTAACTCTCAGCCAGGGTCGCTGATTCCAGGTTATCTGGAGTAGGCTGGGGATATTCCTGTGCAACATAGGGACTGACCCGTGGGGAATGACATTACGAAATTGAAACAGACTACTGTTGGCCTCTGTTGATGTCTCTGCTTTTATGTGGCCTTGGGGAAAGCTTGACATCAAGAGAAATGTTTATAAGGGTTTTGTTCAGTACTGCTGATTGCGCTGGATTCAAGGGACTATTTTTGTGGACTTCACATCGTGGGAAGTTTTAGTGCTGCCTGACTGAATTCTCTCTGGGTGGTCAGTGATGGGTCGGGACCCTTGGGACTGATGTCACCTCAGGTGCTTAGACACCACTCTGCCAGCCTGGGACTCCCTTTTTCTTGGTCTTGTTCAGCCAGGCTCTCCAGCAAGGCCACCCTCGGCTGAAGATAGAGATGCTGAGTCCTCCCAGAGTTGATCTCAGGATACGGGATTTACTCCAACATCCAGCTATTTCCCCCGCTTCTGATACAAACCCAAAGTTATATGAAGTGTGCTTCTTTCTTTGGTGTGAAGGAACATCTGCACAGCCCCTCATCTGCATCCCCTCAGTCAGAAATTACATACACTGGGTTATATTCTAATCTATATTCTGCTACGAAAAGGTGCATTTTAAGTAGTTAAAGAGGTAACAGAACAAAGTACTGTAGATTACAAAATAATACAAAGCATGCAGTCTAATCTAGATCCTGGTTACAAATTATAATTGTTCACCTTGGATATTATTTCCGGTAAAGTCCTCCACAGGTCAGGTGTCCCTTCGCCTGGGTCCCGTGGTTCTTCCCTCCACCTGTCCCCCTCTCCCTCTCCCAATCAGTTACAGCCCCTTCATTTTCAAGTGTCTCTTTGGGGTGGGGAGGCAGAGGTGTAGCAAGCTGAAGACAAGCATTGTTTTCTTGGAAAACCTTCGCTTGACATTCTCCCCCCGTCCCTGGGTCTCCAGTTCAGCAGACCAAGGAGTTGGTTAATATCAGGTGCCCAGATCACCTGACTTTGTAGCACCCCAGAATCTATGAGTCTGTAACTGTATCTGCAGGAAGGCTCAGCCTATTCACAATCCATTATCTTTGCTGATAGACCATCAAACCTGCCTGGCTTTTCCATTGTAGTCCCTGAAGTGGGGAGTGACCCAAAGCAGAAAATATGAAATACAGAGATGCAGGTTAATATTCTTAACTTCCTCTACCCCCATACTACAGGGATATGAATGTGATATTCATATTCAGTAAATCATAACCTTTCCAGTGATATCTTATGAGCCATCATGCATGAAGCGTATCTGTTATGACATATTCATAGCCTAAACATATTTTCGCAATGCATATGGAATGCCTTGCCACATTTAATTTTCCTTTAGATGAAATCAATGAATTTCATTTCTCCTAGTCAGAGTTTATTGATATTGCAAGAGGTGCATAGAATTCTGGCATCTGGACTAGGGATGTAAAAGGTTAACCAGTTAACTGGTTACCTGGTAAGCACCAGCATTTTTATTGGAGTAACTGGTTAACCAGCGACTCAGCTCGGCCTGGCCAGAGCAGCCGCACTGCGGTGGGCCGGAGCAGCCCCCCATCCGTGCCATGCCGCAGGTGGGGGTTCCTCCAACGAGGCCAGACCCAATGCTCACAGACTCACTGCTCCAGCCCACTTCAAATGTGATTTTACATCCCAAACGTGGACATGGTTTATTTCTTTTGAGTTGTTAAATTTATTTAACAAGGGCAAAAAATATACAGTAGTGTTGTCCTGAGGGTTTCAAAGATACCGAGAGCACACTAGACTGTGGACTTTGAAAAGTATTGTTGAAAACCTTTTCTCTCTCTCACACACACATTTTAGCAAAGAAAAACCACCTTTGATTCTCTTCCTGTTCCAAAGTGGCACAGTCTGAAAGATCCATTTTAGCAGCAAGGTGCCGAGCTAACTGGCGTTTCAAAGGGAAGCCCGTGACTTTCCCTTGATAACTGATCCACTGCTAGTATTGATCTCTCTTTCACACTGACTTTGTCCCTCTTCTGCAGACACGGAGATTGTACAAGATTTCTTTTTCTTCCGCGCAGCGGGGCTCCGTACCAGTATTCCTCACCGTCTGCAAAATATTGATTACAGTTTTTGCAATAAGACAAGGCAAGATTGCAAACCCAGCATGTAGGGGGGAGACAGGAGAGCTCCTCTGTTAAGACAAAGACAGGGTGTTGACTCGGCTTTTTCCTTCGCGCAGGAGCTGTACCACTTGTCTTAGGCGTTCTCATCCATTCCAAGGTCATAAGGGACCATTGTGGCCCTAGTCTGAATTTCTGTATCACAGTGGGAAAGGAGAGCCTGCAGAGCAGGGGTGAGGACCCCCCGAATGAGGAGAAAGACACTCCCCACGTTCCCCTCCCACACCAGAGTCTAAGGCAGTGGTCACCAACAGGGCCGGATTAAGTCTGTTAGAGGCCCTAAGCACTGAAAAGACTATGGTGTCCCCCCCAATGTAATTCAAAATAAAAACAATACTATACCGTAAAATAAAATTGTATTTTTCGAAATGACACAAAACTGACATGTCTTCTGAAATTAAAATTGCTTCTTTCTAGATTTTCTGATTGCAAAATTCTGGAGACGTTCATTGAAGCTGACTTGACGAAGCACGAACGCTTCCATACTCAATAGGGAAAGTGAATCGAGTCCGTCCTGACACATTGTTGTTCTCTGAGGGTTTTATATTCTTTTCAGCTGAGAAAAAGAGCCTTCTGCGGAGTTCTGACTTTTCCCACGATGACAACTTCCATGCTTTTTTTGATATATCAATTTTTTTCCAAAAAAAATCTCATTTTTGTTTGGTGCCCCTGCTTTGCTGGTGCCCTAAGCACGTGCTTAGTCTGCCTACTGGGTAATCCAGCCCTGAGGGGCGCTGATGTCAAGGTGCCCCTCTCCCACTCTGTATCCTGTCTCCACAGAGCAGAGAGGGGGCACAGCAGGGCTTGGGATGGAGGGAGTTTGCTGGCTGCTTTTGAGAGTGGGGCAGGGCCAAGGTAGGGGTGAGCCTGCCTTAGCCCCACTGCACCACCACCCAGGAGCCACCTGAGGTAAGCAGGGCCCAACTGGAGCCCACATCCCAAACCCCTACCCCAGTCATGAACCCCCTCCAGTACCCCAAGCCTCTACCCTAGCCCTGAGCACCCCTGCATCCAAATACCCTACCAGAACCTGCACCTAGAACCCCCTCCGACACCCCAACTGCCTGCCCCAAGCTCAGCTCAGAGCCCCTCTCACACTCCAGATCCCTTGATGTGCGACCACAGCCTGCACCCCAACCCACTGCCCAAGCCAGGTGAAAGCGAGGGAGGCTGGGGGAGGAAGGGAGGATGGAGTGAGCAGGGGCAGGGTCTCGGGGAAGGGACACAAAGGAGGCGGGGCAGGGTATCTGGGTTTCAGGTAGATCTTGGATTGCACTTAAATTCAAAAAGTGGTCTCGTGCTTAAAACAGTTGGAGACCCCTGGTCTGGGGGGGTCCCAAGCTAGTAGATTTTGTGAGCTCCAGCCCCATAGTGGGATAGCAGGGGGGCTGGAGCACCAGCACGGACTCCGCATTGCAGAGGGGGCCGAGCCTCGGGGGCCAGATCCAAGGAAGCTGAGGGCTGCATCCGGTCCCCGGGCCTGAGGTTCCCCACCCCTGCTGTAAAATTTCCCTATCCTTGCCCTTCCCACCCTCCTCGAGGGCATCCCACATTAGGGGCTGGAGCAGGGTAACGCCAACAGGCAGAGCTGAACGTGGGACCTCTGGAGCACAGTGCATGAGCAAAAAGCCAGCGGGCTAGTAGCTAAGGCTGTAGAACAGACTCCTTAGTCTCTCTGCAAGTGGTCATGGTGCAGCTACATGGGACAGTGCCCTACGCCCAGCCAGTGGGTGGATTACCGCAACACTTAAATAATATGCCTATCTGAGCAGAAGAAATTGCTCTGTAGAGGCTGGAATTGGGCACTTGTGCTACTGCCTCTCTCTCGTCTCCTCTTCCTTGCAGTTGCCGGGTGTTGATTGTGAGGTGATACGAGGACTGGTAGGGCTTCATGAGAGGTGCTCATGTTAACGAAGAGCAGCTCAGCTTTGACCTGTGGTCTGGGGCAAAAGGCTGGACAGGAAACAAGACGATTCTTTTTCCAAAGGGACCTGAAATTTGCTCTCGGACAGGCAGTGTGGCAGCAGTTCAGTTCCAAAGGCGCTCTTCTTCAAAGGGGTTGAGCCTTATTTTAAAGTCAGACCTGCTGCAGTCATTGACCGAGTGCAATAGTTTTAAGCAGTGTTTCTTAAACTTTTTAAGACCAAGGAACACCAAAACAATATTTTTTTTTTTATGAGGAACACCAAATATTTTTGGTTGAGCACAAAAAAAAAAAAAAAAAAAAGGTTGCTTGCCCCTTTAAGGGTGGCCATTTTGAATTCTGTTCTCCGTGGGACACCTCCGACTGCCTCGCTGCAGAACACAGTGTAAGAAACACTGGTTTTAAGGAACCCAATAGCTTTTTTTGGACACTTTCAAGTGGGGTATACTCCATTTAGCTCCGTCCATGCAAGCCACACTAATGGCTCAGTGCTGGGCTGGCTGTACTGGTGTGGTGCTAGTCAGTGCTTGCCGCACATGAGCTATTTCTTAGCCCGCATCAGGCCTGGGATTTGGAGTGAGATCTGTCAAATTTCAGCATGAGTCTGCGTGGAGATCAATGACATAAGGCTTTTGTTCCAGTTTCCCTCCAGGTAAATTTCCAGTAATGATGGCAGATGTGACACATTTATATCATCTGTGTGTCTCTCCAGAGAAGCATCCCGCACTCTCTGCTGGTATTTCTCATCTTGATGCAATTGATGTGTGTAGCCCAGGAGTAGAATACAAGAGAACGCAGCTCTGATGAAAACACGCTTCTGCAATCTCTTCCACCCAAAAGTATTTCTCTCTGAAGAATACGTTTTTCTCTTCCTAGATTAGGTGTAGCGAGCGAGGGTTCTCATGTGCTCTGGGACTAGGGCGGGTTGCGTCCTGAGCTGCTGGATGGTTTGCTAAGCAGCAGGATTGTGTTTTCTGTATTGAAGCTTTTTCTTGCAGTGCAGGTTGAGCCTGGGGGGAGGGATGGCTCAGTGGCTTGAGCATTGGCTTACTAAACCTATGGTTGTGAGTTCAATCCTTGCGGAGGCCATTTAGGGATTTAAGAATTTGTCAGGGATGGTACTTGGTCCTGCTGTGAAGGCAGGGGACCGGACTCGATGACCTTTCAAGGTCCCTTCCAGTTCTAGGAGATAGGCAAGCTCCACTAATTTAACCTTTGTGGTCTGGGACTCTGGTCTGGCAACTTCTGGACCAGAGAGCCCCAGCAGCTGAGAGCTAAGCTGGCCAGCGGGGCTGCTGGAGCTTGTGGGTCTTGGAGCTGACTGGGCTGCGGGAGCTCGTGGGGCTGCTGCAGCTGAGGGGATGGGCAGGGGCAGAGGTGCCAGATGGCTGGGGAGGGGAGGCTGCTTTTCCCTCCTCCAGGCCTCTCCTGGTCCAGCAAACTCCCTTGGCCAGGACTGGTCAGGTCCTGAGGGTGCCAGACCAGGCAGGTCCAACCTGGCCCAGAAAATACAAGATTTGCAAGAACAGACCAGGGCACTGCCCTGAAATCTGCCTCATCACTGGGCATCCTCAGGGGCGGCTCCTTCTGCTGCATGGGGTTGTGATTACAGTCTGCTAGGGCCTGAATCTGTACCTCAGTAGGTGTGTGGTGCGGGAGTGGCATGCTGCGTGGGAGCGGTCTGTGCATGCTGTTTGGGAGAGGCTGGGGTTGCGGCTGTTGCCCTCTTCCTCAGGGTTTCTGTCACCGTGCTGCTCGGAGCCGCTGTCTGCCTGTGAGTGTGGTCCTTACTTCCATCGCTCTGCTTATGCGCCATGAGGAGAGGGTGGAGCGGAGCCTGGGCCACTGCCGCTAGTTTGGAGCTGCCTGGCGGGGTGCGTTCCGGGCTCTGTGGTGCCCCCTCCTGAGTGCGCAGCGTTCGTTCGAATCCCCCCAAAGCCACAGGCTGCAGGGTGAAGCTGAGGCTGTTTGCAGTGTGGTGCGGGGGTCTGCAGCGTGAGGCCAGGCTGGGTTCCGTCCTGTTCAGAAACACATCCAGGACCTCGCAGGGGAACTTCCTTCCTTGTGGGCAATGAAACAAACGTCTTTAGACTCCTCTGCTCTCTGCGGCCTCCCAAGAATCCGCGCAGGGCTCTGCAGAGCGGTGCCTGGCTGCTCCTGCCTGGAGCTCAGCCACACTCTCCCTCCCTAGCTCTCAGCTGAGGGATCTCTCCAGGGCTCCCAGCGGGTCCCTGCCTCGCCATGAGGCCAGAGCTGGGAAGGGGCTGTTGTACAGCTAGCTTCAGATGGCCATTGAAATCAGACTGGGTGATTGCTCCCTGCAGGCTCCGTGGGGGCTGGAATCTGTCTCAGATCTCACAAAGAAGAGGGTGAAATCCTAGAGCCACAAGCTAGGCTCTACATTCTCTGCTTCACACTGGCAAAATATTCTGCACTGGTTATCACAATTCATTAGTCCGGGCTCCCTTTTCCCTCTTGAAATGCCTCCTTTCCTTGACCTTCTCTGTGCTGCAGGTCGTGGCCAGACACCAGGGGTGGAAGGCTTCGAACCGTCTGCACTAGGGGGGAAGATAGATGCGCTCGAGCGAAATGCTGCAAGTGAAAGCTAATGGAACCTGTGAGAGAGGCCAGCATACACATGGCAACTGCATTTTGCAGGTCAGCTGGCAAAACTTCCCCCCCGGGGCCAGGCCAGTGAAGGGACGTGGCAGTCTGCTGGCATGTGCTGCCTTTGTCACTAACAGCTATGTCTTGTGGTAATGCAGAGAAACCTGAATGGGGTGTAGCTTCAGGGGAAGGATCTGGTGCTTTCAGGGGTCATGGCTGCTCTGTCCCTCAGGAGGATGTTCCCATCTGGCAGCAAGCTGGCAAAGGCAAACTCTGAGCCTCCGGGGGTTCAGCAGTCAAGGCTGTCCAGTTATTCAGACTGGCTGAGGTTTGCCAGTTCTATGGGTCACATTGGCGTGCTAGTGCTGGTGAGTGTGTGGTGGGGGACACGGATAGGAAGTGAGCACTGCTACCTGCTCCAACAGCTTCTGTGGGAAGGAGAGAGGTCGTATGTGGCCTGCTCCCTCCACGTTTCCTTTGGCAGAGGCAGGGTAGTTCTGCCCCTCTTTGGGGCAAGGGGCTGGTCATGAAACTGCCTCTGGCCCCTTGGGAGCACCTCCGCGTTGGGCTTCAGAGAACGCGGTTGGCCTGTTTCCCATGTCAGAGTTCACTGCCCAGGGCCGAGCCCCCATGGGTGGTGCCCTGACTTCCTTAATGAGATGTAAATATAATCGGAAGGGTGGGAACGGAACTACATGAAAACTGCAGCACCTTGGAGCTCCAGTCCTGCCCGCGCTGGCGGAGTGCAGTAAAACCTCTGCTGTGCTCCCAGGACAGAGGAGGGACCTTGGGGCTGTGTTCAGGCATTCGTTCCTGGAAGAACTTGGACTTACATTAACCTGAATTTAAGATAGCAAAGGGCAGCTTTCCAGGGGTGCTGAGTATGAATGGCCCAGGCACTCAGCCTCCCTCAGTCGAGCCCTTCATGCCTCAAGCTAGGACTCCAAAGTACAAAAATGGGGGATTTTCCCCAGATCCAGATGATCGCCTAGTGGGAATGTGCCTTTATTAGCAACAACAATGTCCTCTGATCTACCTGTCTTGAGATTTGGGGGGAATTTCTCCCTAGTGTTAGTAGCCTGATAATCCATCTCCTCCTCTTCCCCCCCCCCCCCCGCCATGGGACTTGGGGATCTCTGACATGCCTAGCTGAGCCCTTGTAGCTCTAAGCTACCTTTTCATCGTTGTGTGTAAAGAAGCACTGTCCTCCCCGAGCGTTTGATGCATTGTTTGCAACATACCAGTGAGTTAAGTTTAATAGTGGCAATAAAATAAATGGGACTGGGAGGCCGGGGGTCAGCCTACTAGAGGGAGGTGGCGGTGGCGGCGAAAATCCACAGTAAGAACTTTGGAAGAGAAATTGCAGCGAGAGCCGTGTTGTACTTCATACCACTGAAGGCGAGATAAGTGAGACTGATGTTTATACAGTGCTTTGAATATCCAGTTTGCAGTAAAAGGCTCACAGGGGTAGCCATGTTCATCTGTAACGTTAAAAACAACGCGCAGACCTGTGGCACCTTAAAGACTAACCAAAATACATCTAGTGTCAGGAGCTTCTGTGGGCAAACCCCACTTCCTCAGATGAGCAGAGTTAGCAATAAACTTGTGCAGTTAGGAGGCCTTCTCTAATGTGAGGAAAGGGGTTGGTGTGCCGCTGTAGCTGGGCTTTCTTGCTACTTTAATCACACAGTGGGATACATGGAAGAAACATCTGTGCGGTCCACATGCAGGGCTCTGGATAGGGACCTGCCATTCCCAAGAGGTACACGCTTATTTTCCACCCTCTGCCCTACACTGTAGTGCAGTGTTGCTGTTCTCTGCCAAGCAGCTGCTGCCTTGCACCCCAGAAGTGGCTGCATGTTTCAGTGCTGGATGGTGGGGTTCTGGCATGTGTAAAATACATAAGACTATCCATGAAGCGCTGTTTGGTCCTTTGTACTGAAAAGCCGCAAAGTGTCTGTGCTGATTGTGCCGTGGTTTAGAGGAACGGCTTTGTCCCCGACAGGACGGCCAAGTACCTGCTCACCACAGACTGAAAGGGAGTTTGTGGAATTGCTCCTGCAGGGAACTGGGCTGTTTGGATGACGAGGCACCTTACGGCTCAAAATGTTGCTGGATGGCATGAGAGATGGAATTGGATCATCACTACGGAAAATGAAGGCTGGCTCTTTTCTAGGCTGTTTTAATGGCTGCTCCGTATATGTGGTTTGTCTCTCATCGGCGCCCTTTGTAGGGGAAGAAATGATAAATGTATCCTTGGCTTGCTCAGGTGGCCTGCTGGTCACCCCCGTACCCCTCTTACCTACTGATGTCTCAGTGGTTCACCCACCTTTTTTTTTCTCTCTGCTCATGAAAGATTTCATCCTGGCATTGCATGTAGTGACAGCAAAATCTGTGATCTTATTTAATGGACTCCTGAGAATTTGCCCTTTTGTCTCTAGTGTTGTTTCCTTTTTTTTGTTGTTTGTTTGTTTTCAGCTGAGTGAGGGGAGTGAGTTCTTGTAAGACCCCTCAGCTTCTCAGTGTAGCAGAAGGGTGGAAGTCCGTTAGCACCGGAATGATTTCTCTGCCGTTGGGGAGAACAAGGCCAACTTGCCAGAAAGATCTTTGTCGGTCTCTGAAAAAGATGTGTAAAATACATAAGACAATCCGGCTGTGTCTAGACTGGCAAGTTTTTCCGGAAAATCATCTGCTTTTCCGGAAAAACTTGCCAGCTGTCTACACTGGCTGCTTGAATTTCCGGAAAAACACTGACGATCTCATGTAAAATCATCAGTGCTTTTCCGGAAATACTATGCTGCTCCCGTTTGGGCAAAAGTCTTTTTCCGAAAGACTTTTGCCCAAAAGGGCCAGTGTAGACAGCATAGTGCTGTTTTCCGCAAAAAAATCCCAATTACGAAAATGTCGATCGGGGCTTTTTTGTGGAAAACCACGTCTAGATTGGCCACGGACGCTTTTCTGCAAAAATGCTTTTTCAGAAAAGCGCCCTGCCAATCTAGACGCGCTTTTCCGAAAAAGTTTTTAACGGAAAACTTTTCAGTTAAAACCATTTTCGGAAATTCATGCCAGTGTAGACATAGCCTCCATGTTTGACCCAGTCTAGGCAGACCTCCTGGGAGAAGGGACCTCACTGGAGGTGTTCACTGCTATCTCTTAATCACCTCCCACTGTGTTCCTGCAGGAGCTGCGGGAACCCTCCCCTCTGGAGTTGCATACAAGCCCTGGCCTGGTGTGATACACAATACAGTTAATACAATATGGTCCCCAAAGATATTGCATGGGATTGTAATAGCTGTTACAGCCCACAGGGCAGCAAGGCACCAAGCAGGGTCTTATGAAATGCTGGGTAAAATCCAGTTTGCTAAGGCCAACAGATTTTCTGCTCTCCCCTTCTGCTATCTCCTCTTTCTGAGGGCTCGTCTGCCCACCATAGAAAAGCATTTGGGTTCCAGACATCTGCCCCACTGCTCTTCCCCCACCTGGCCCCTCGGAAGCCATAGGCCGAAGCTGGAACGCATCTTCTCAAAGACAAGGGGCAGAATGTGGGTCCGGCAGACTTCAGCTCGACTTTCATTTCCCCCAAACTGCTCCAGCATCTGTCTGACTCTGACTGCACTTGGGCAGGAAGGTGTTGACTTAGCAGCCCGTTAGAGAATTCCCTGTCATCTCCAGCTCAGGGGCTTTGCTTTGTGGACTCCTACTTAGAAAAGAACTTAGAAAAGAAGCAACAAAGGGGGGATACGATAGAGGTCTATACAATCATGACAAATGTGGAGAGAGTGAATAAGGAAAAGTTACTTGCCTGTTCTCATAACATAAGAACTAGGGGTTACCAAATGAAATTAATAGATAGCAGGTTTAAAACAAACAAAAGGAAGTTTTTCTTCACAAAGTGCAGAGTAAATCTGTGGAACTCCTTGCCAGAGGATGTTGTGAAGGCCAGGACATTAACAGGGTTCAAAAAAGAACTAGATAAATTTATGGAGGATAGGTTCATCAATGCTTATTAGCCAGGATGGATAGAAATGGTGTCCCTAGCCTCTGTTTGTCAGATGCTGGGAATGGGTGACCGGGGAGGGATCACTTGATGATTCCCTATTCTGTTCACTCCCTCTGGGGCACCTGGTGTTGACCACTGTCGGCAGACAGGATACTGGGCTAGATGGACCTTTGGTCTGACCCAGTCTGGCTATTCTTATATTCTCTTGTGACAAACCCACCCACGTTTAGTGTGACATGGACTTGCACATAAAGAAAACTACTATTCTGAAGTGCAGTGTATAAATATTTGGGGGTGGGGGAGCAAACCTTAGCTCTCATACTGCATCAGCTGGTTCGGCCTTTCTCTCTTCTTGTAGGAACCAGAATGCCAAGGCTTGGGCATTCCCGATCATCAAAGGTGAGGGAAAATGATCCCGAAAAAAAGAGAGAGAATTGGCAAAGTGAGACTCACGGAAGGAAATGCACTAAAGCTGCAGTCCTCTCTCTCTCTGCTCAACAACAGCTAAGTGTGGAGGGGGGAAGAAGAGCTTTTATGGTAGAGCATCAACATGCCAGTCTCCGTACTCTGCCTGTTTGCTTCTCTCACAACAGTGTCTGTGTCCTTCCACACCACTCTTACGGTACGTCTACACTGCGCGGCTATTTCAAAATAAACTATTCCAAAATAGCTTATTTCAAAATAGCATGTCTACACTGCAGGGAAGCCTCAAAATTAGTCCAAGGCAGACTTCTCTAATGTGGACATGCTACCTCAATGTAGAGCTCCAGGAGGCACTGGGGAGAAATAACTTAGAATGGCCCTGGTGAGGGACTATTTTGAAATAGCAGCAGTGGAGTGTCTACACACTCCTTATTTTGAAATAGCTACTTCAGAATTGGCGTTATTCCTCGTAGAATGAGGTTTACAGCTTTCGGAATAAGCCGTCTGTTATTTCGAAATAATTTTGAAATAACAGAATGGCTGTGTAGATGCTCACACTATTATTTCGAAATAGCGCTAGTTATCTCAAAATAACAATGTAGATGCACCCTTAGGCCCTTCCTGAGCTAGTCTGCAAAGCCTTGGCATTCAAATCCTTCCTGAAAGCTACTCCTACCTCAGCCCTCCCTAGCAACCTGCCAAGTGGGCATAGATAGGTAGTAGAGCCGCAGGCACTAAAGTGTACATGCAAAATTAAAGTGGAGAACTAAGACGTGTGCCAGGCAGTACCATGTCCTCTCTGCTCCCCGCTTTCTCTTTCTCTTTGGAAGCTTTGCAGGACAGGAGTTTTGACATCCTATGTCTGCCCGAAGTCTGGCATGTTTCGGATGCCACCACACTACAGTTATTCATTTTCACGCATGTATCTGTCTGATACAACTTGTCAGAAGAGAGACATCTTGCGGGTGGAGAGGGAGGATCCCATGATCCTTAGTTGTCTCCAGAGCAGTTCCAGGTGGCAGTTCCTTGGATTTTCCATTGTCCCTTCACTCTCATCAGTCTTGCCTCACCTGATCAGACGTGTAGTCCATCTAGTGCCTTGGCCTGCCTGCCAGGAATGGCCAGTGGCTCCTGGTTTGTGGGAGGAGGCTGTCTCTAGAAAGAGCTTGGAGAATTGACTGTGCCATCTAGACTTGCTCCCGGGGTGGTGTGACTGGGTTCTTCCCACTTGAGCTTGTGTGCTGCCCTACTTGTGCCCACCCGTCAGTTCCCTTTGCACAATGATTTTAGGTGAGTGTTAACTGGCGGGAACAGGGGGGGAGGCTGCTAAAGGACAGAGCCCTGATGTTTGTCCATCCTGGATCAATGGCACCTGTTGCTGCTGAGCTGGCTGGAGTTCTGCTGACTATGGAACTTTACAAACCTCATTGCGGGGAGCCACACACAGCGAAATATTGATTTTTATTTCTCCTGTTTGGTGAAGAGCAAATGAATTCCAGCTCCTGTTACTTGTGGCTATTGGATTAATAGGAGGCAGCGCTCCTCCAAGCAGGGGCAATGGTGTTATTTCTCTTTGTATGAAGAGCTGTCTGCTTGAAACATCATTTTCTCTAGACGACAGAGTTGAAATTTGCAGCAAGTGCTCTTGCCTTAGGGGAAATGATGTAACCGTTTTACCGCCGTGCGACAGGAGCTGGATTTGGAATAGGGACTTTGAAGGTGCTCAGTGGGTGTGATTCATCATGAGGCCTCAACGCCGCAGCACAATTAGTCTCCTGAAAGCCTGTTCTCTCCCGTTCTAAACACCCATCCTATGCTGCTGATGGATTCTGAGGAGAAAATTTGTTAGTCCTAAACTCTGCCCTGTCTGTCACTCACGGAAACAAGGAACTGTCTCCTGAAATGCTGTGTACTGCTGTTTTTGGCCACTGCACTTCAAAAGAGAGAGAGAAGCATAGAGGAGAAAAGGTCTGTCAGTCGCTCTGTGCCTACCCCGTGGGGTGTTAATTTGTGTGTCATACCTAGAACTTTGGTTGAGCCCTTTTATATGAGCAGAGAGTTGAAGGGGCTAGTTTCTGAGAAGAGGTTAAGAGAAATGTAGAATGTACAATCCATTCTTTTGCCCCGACCTTCAGTGTTTTGCCTGCAAGAAACACCCACCACTAAGGGTATGACTACACTACAGAGTTTTTTCGGAAAAAATGGCTGTTTTTCCGAAAAAACTTCAATTACGTCCACACTGCAATTGTATCCTTTCAAAGGAAAATCAAAAGAACAGAGGGGTTTTCCTGACATTGGTAAACCTATTTCTACAAGGAAGAAGCCTTTTTCCGAAAGAGCTCTTTCTAAAAAAGGTGTGTGTGGAGGAGGAAGAGGGAGTTCTTTCGCAAAAAGAGGAAAAAGCACAGGTGGCCATTCTGCCCATAGTAATCACAGCTTACATGTGAGAGAGCATCCATTCAGTCCGGACGCTATCTTTCAAAAAAGCAGATCGCTTTTTCGTTGCACTTTGGCACTGTGGATGCTGTCTTTTGGAAGAAGTTTTTTTGGAAGATCTCTTACGGAAAAGCTTTTTCCAAAAGAAGCTGGCAGTCTAGACATAGCCTAAGCGATCATCCAAGTTTTGCTGACAGCAGATTATCAGCAAGCCTCAGAATGAGCCTGCAACTGTCCCTTCTCCCCCCCCCCCGCCCACCTAATGGAGTGTGTGTAGCACCTGGAATGGATAGAAGAGGTTAGTCCACATTGACTTGCATTCCCCCTCTCTGTCTGCATGCAGTTGACCAAGGGAGGCTGGGTTCATGGTCCTATGGCTGGGACACTGTGAGGGGACGGAAGGTTCCAGGTTTAATCTGTGAGGCTGTGTACATGTGACCAATAGCAGTCCATAAGGGTATGTCTACACTACCACCCTAGTTCGAACTAGGGTGGTAATGTAGGCAACCGGAGTTGCAAATGAAGCCCGGGATTTGAATTGCGCCGCCATTTTTAAATGCCGGCTAGTTCGGACTCTACGAGGAGTACAGATAGTTCAGAATAGGAAGCCTAATCCGACCTACCTAGTCCGTGCCGCGTGTAGCCGCGGGCACGGAGTCCGAACTAGCCGGCATTTAAAAATGGCGGCGCCCGGCAACATTCAAATCCCGGGCTTCATTTGCAACGCCAGTTGCCTACATTAACCACCCTAGTTCGAACTAGGGTGGTAGTGTAGACATACCCGAACATACTGGTCTAAATCACTAGGTTTGTATCCAGGTCCTCCTTTACGGCCTTTTTAGGAATGTGTGCTATTAAACACCTCAGCACAGACACGTCACTCACATAAAAAGTGCCCAAACTTTGTCAAATACGATTTCTGACAAAAATGGAAAGGAATTGATTTCAGAAGACTACTGAGTTGTAGTGTTAATTATAAATGATCGTATAGGCGTCTGGGGGAGAAACTGCAAGCATTATTGATTCGTGCTGGCAAGCCTACAACACTTCCACTATCGTATGAATTAAACGACATGAAAAAGTTCAATAGTGCTAATGCATACTGTGTCCTTGCAGGGGTGTTGCCTCTTTGTTCACCCACAAACCCTCCAGGCATCCCTAAAGCAAAGTAAGTTAAGACAATGAGAAAAATACAGGCCTGTCAAAAACATTTAAAAGTTAAATGCTTAAGAGGTAAATGGAAAACAGAGGTAAAAAATAATACTGAACCGCAGAAGAGCTATTTCAAGGGAAATGAAGAGATCCAGAGAGGGGGGTTCTGATCTTGCAATGCCAGCTCTCTTGAAGAAACAAACTCATGATCAACATTTGGCTGCAAAGTCACAATGAACGTGGGAAAACTGCCCAGGAGGCAATTGGATTTGTCGTAAGAGCTCAAGTAAAGTTGAAAGCCAGTGTGGCAGTGGCCCCAGAAGTTATTAAGGAGGGGCAGTGTAGATGCTCCTTCTTGCGCAAGAGCCTCTTCTGAAAAAAATGGTGGCTCATTAGGTATGCAAATGAGGCTCAGCGATATTCCATGCTTAGCCTCATTTGCATATTACTCGCGCAAGAAGCCGTGAGTGTAGACATAGCCCCAGTGTGAACCTGGGAGAGGAGAGCGGTGCACCCACTCCGCTCCAGCTAGCCAAGCCCCATCTGGGAAGGGTTCTGACTTTGCAGCTTTATTTTACCTGGTAAACAAGTAAATGTGCCAGCTATAACAAGAAAAAGGCAGCAGTTCTGCAGAAAAGGACCTGGGGGTTACAGTGGATGAGAAGCTGGATATGAGTCAACAGGGTCCCTTGTAGCCAAGAAGGCTAATGGCATATTAGGTTGCATTAGGAGGAGCACTGCCAGCAGATGTAGGGAAGTGATTATTCCCCTTTGTTCGACACTGGTGAGGCCACATCTGGAGTATTGTGTCCAGTTCTGGGCCCCTCAGTACAGAAAGGATATGGACACATCGGAGAGGGTCCAGCAGAGGGCAACCAGAATGATTAGGGGGCTGGAGCACATGATGTGTGAGGAGAGGCTGAGGGATTTGGGCTTATTTAGTCTGTAGAAGAGAAGAGCGAGGGGGGATTTGATAGCAGCCTTCAACTTCCTGAAGGGAGGTTCCAAAAAGGATGAAGAGAGGTTGTTTTCAGAGGTGACAGATGACAGAATGAGGAGCAATGGTCTTAAGTTACAACAGGGGAGGTCTATGTTGGATATTAGGAAAGGGGTGGGGCACATGCCTGCAGGGCAGTAGAGATCTTAAAACACTGAGCAGAGCCATCTGGGCAGGCAATGTGGGATACTAGCAGAAGCCAGTTCTGTTGACAAACACAACAGCAGAGTTTACACTGGCTCTTTTGTTGACAATAAAGGAAAGGGAAAAGAAAAACATCTCTCCTGGTACTGGAAGTTTTTTGTTGTCGAAACTGGGCACTTTTGGTGACAAAAGTCCCATTGCTGTGTGTACGCTCTCACTGGTTTGTCACCAAGAGGCAGGTTTTGATGACAAAACTTTGTAGTGTGAACAAAACTTCAGTCAGTAGCTCATGCTACAGAACTTGCATAGATGAGCTGGAATCCTGTCTGTAGGCCGGGGTGGGCAATAATGTTTTGCCAGGGGCCACTTCGGAAATTTTTTAAGTGGCCCCAGGCCACACAGGAAGGGGCGGGGCCAGGCCAATATATTTCCAGGTTCTTCACCCCCAGACAACAGTTTGGTCTGGGGGTAAGGGGAGTGCCTTTGCCCCCCTTCTACATTGCTCCAAGGTGCCCTGGCATGGGAGGAGACTTCCCTCGCTCCCCTGCCCCTAGTTCAATTAGGGTCCGGGGGCGAGGGAGCGCACAAAGCCTCCTCTGCTCTCCTCCCCTCCCCTGCAAGCCGCGTGCGGCGCTTCAAAGCGCCAAGTGCTCCTGGCAGGGCTGGATCCAGCCCACGGAGACCCTTTTGCCCACACCTGCTGTAGGCCATGTGGGTCACTCTCTGCTCTGTGGTCCTGGTCTTGCTGTACAGACACCACAGAAGGGGCCTCCAGAAAGCTGGGTTCAAACCCTGGTTCTGCTGCTCTTCCTCTGTGACCTTCAGTCAGCCCTGTACGTTGTCCTTCCATTTCCCTATCTTTAAAACCCTACCTTACAAGGACACAGGAGAAATTCATTGTTTGAGGCTCTCAGTTGCTATAGTGTGCTGTGGAATGGAGAGGATGGGGCAGTTCTGTCGGGCAGGGACAGACGCAGACACAGATGTCCCACCCTAGTCTGAGCAGCCTTGGGCTGCGCGTCTGACCCCTGCATCCCTACTAGAACCCGCGCTTCTTCCAGAAAAGGTCAGGCATGAACACTGATGTCACTTCCTCCTCGTGACACAGCCCCCTCCACTCTTCCCTGCACAGAAAGGCAGGAGCTGGGTTTGTAAGAGCGAACCTCCCCACGGGCGCATCGTGCCAGGTTATCTATCGGCCAACCTACAGCACAAATCTCTGCTGCTCATTTTGCTACTATTTTGAGCACACACGGTGTTTTAACAAGATGGGAACACGTATTCTCGCTGTCACAGCAATGAATAAAGGATGCATAGTAAGCAAGTGGTCCCTTGCAGGGGCATTGGGAATGGGGCTAGGAGGAAACAGGCAGTTTGGTTCATTTGGCACCTCTAATTTGGTCACACAGTGCTACGTTGTTGGATCATTGCCCATATGTAACATGTCAATTGTAGAAGCACCTGGAGGGTCAGGAGGGGGGGTGCAAATGACAATAACAATTGTAACCGAGGGTATGGCCTCATGTGAAATACTTTGTGCATCATTGGTCACCTCTCCTCAGGAAGGATTCCACAGAATTCGGGAGGTGCGAGGTGAAGGAGAGATCAGAGAACGGTTCAAAAAATGGTTAGGAGGCCTGGGAGAACACTCCTAGAAAAAGACATTGAAAAGTTTTGGGTTGTTTTCCTTAGAAAGGAGATAAGAGGGGACTTGATAAAAGCCCAGGGTATACTGAATGGCCTAGAGAAGATTTGGGGATTTTTATTTTCCCTAACACAACAAGGGAGCTGTCAAGGAAATTCTTCTTCTTCATCATCTTCATCATGGCAGATGCCACCTGGCAAATTACATGGCCACCCTGCAAATTGAGTACCACTCTCTTGCAGGAACAACTCCAGTACAAGGGAAAACATCTGTGAGCTTTCAGCAAGGTTTGCGTAAAACGGAGATTGCCAAAAACATATGGTATTCTGCTCTCTGAAATGGACCCCAGCTCAGAGAATCAGAGCAGGATCCAAGGCCGCTAATATTCATATTCTCAGAGTCCTAGTTTGGCTTCCTCACGATGATTAAAGGCCTGTGATTTGTCGTGAAGTGGGCAAGGCCTGGAGACCCACGGAAGCTGTGGCTGGCAACTGCAGGCTGCGGATCTTGGTTTCCTATGTCTGTGCATCCTCCTGCAGCTCCCTCAGTGTTCTTGTGAGAGCCAGGAAGGGTGAGCAATAAGGAGCGAGCAGCCTGCTTCAGCGACAGCGTTTCTCCTGAGTGCTCTAGTTATGCTCCGAAGCATTCTGAGCGGAGCCGACTGGACCAGAGACTCGGCTTGCATCCCAGATTGACATCGTGTTGACAGCAGCTGGGCAGCCATTTGATTTTTGTGCAGCTGTGCCAGCACACAGGACAAGACTCTTACTTGGGCTGGGTTTTCAGAGACAAGAGCCTGTTCACTGCCCTTGTTTTCATGTGGGGCCAATACCCCCCCCCCCAACAGCTCTTCTGCTGAGAAGTGGCAGCAGCCCAGGGCAGCACCTACCATGCCAACATTATGCAACGCTTTGGTGGCTGCCGGCAGCTTAAGAGAAGCTGTCTCTTCGCGCCTGACAAAGAACAGTCAGCCACTCTGCCTGAGCTCCAGACATCTGGGAATGGGGCACATTTGCTCTGGGAAAGAGCAGGGCTGGAAGCCTCTCCTGAGTGCAGCGGGACATGCAGTCTAGGCTCTTGTTGTTACGGGGTGCACACGAGAAAGCTTGTTGGCAAAGCCTGCTCTGTTCTGTCCTCGATGCTCTTGGTTCGCTTTGCCGGCTTGCAGGAGGGCTAGTGGACATGTGCTTTGACTTGACACTGGAAGTCTGTGGTTCGTGGATGTGCTTCTCTTCTTCCCTCAGTACCTAGAACGGAGACAGGACGTTTCAGGGAACAGGGCTCATAACAAATTTGGGTTTGGGGCAACTCCGGAAAGGCTATTTATTTAATATTAAAAAACCCACCATTCTTTCCTCTCACTTGCATGAGAGATCTCAACTCTGCCAGCCAGCAATCCATACGTGTGGCAGGCTCCGGGGAGCACAGCGAAAAGAACTTGGCTGTCCAGGAAGAGGCAGGATTAGTAAGGTGTTTCGTGCCCCACTTTGATTTACCCGGACTTGCAGAGTGACATGAATACCCAAAAAGACTTTGCAAGAGCTGAAAATCTGCCTTTCACTTTGTGTCGCTTGAGCATTCCAGTGTCCTAGGAATAAATCCCATTCCAGTGTCCTAGGAATAAATCCCATTCCGGTGTCCTAGGAATAAATCCCATTCCGGTGTCCTAGGAATAAATGGCATAGCCCTGGTACTTTGTCCTCAGATCGCAATTGTAGCTACCAGTATTATATCCTGGTAAAAATGAATGAACCGCAGTGCCCTGGAACCAAGGCGTAGGCTCAGTGGTGAGCAACTCAGGAAGGGTAAGACGAGGGTGTTTTGTAGACCTGTTCAGCTAGTAAGGGGCTGGTGTAGGCAGAGCAGGCAGGAGAGGAAGGAGAAGCCAAGCAAGGCGAGGTGCCCGAAGTTACGTTCAGCTAATATGTTCAGTTTGAATTCCAGCTGAGTCAGCATCGTTGCAGCCCCTGCTAAAGAGAGAAGAGCTGCCCCACAGAGCCCAGGGGTCCTGGTTGGGCCATTGCTCCATAGCAGTGAGGGAAGCACAAATATCCAAGTCTGTCTGTCCGGTCGCTCCATGACTCTCTCTCATTTGATTTCCGGCTTCTTTCCTTCCCACAGCTTGTAGGGTCACCATTGAAACGAACGTAAGCTCATTTGTAGAGCACTAAGTCCCTTTTCCTCTGCCGTCACATGCTGCTCCTCTGTCTTTTGAGGGACTTTCCTCCAGCAGGGCCGGTAGATCTCTGCTATCCATTTGGCCTGCAGCACCGGTTCCTGGAATATGCCGATGCTGCTGATGCTCTCTCTCGGCTCTTTACTGCTTGTGGTACAGAAGCAACCTGGGCCCTACCCCAGTGTAAATTACTTTGTTTGTTTGTTTGTTTGTTTGTTTGAACCTCACAGGCACTGTATGGCGAGAACACAGGAACCAAAGTCGAGTATAAGGCTCTGTGTGATTATAAAAGCTTGTGTATAAAGTTGAATAGGTTATAAATTCCCAAGTGAGTCCTCCTGGGTTTGGAAAAGGCGTTTTGCACTTGGGCGGTGGCCGCATATCGCTCATGGTCAGGGAATCTGTGACCTTGGGGGTTTTTTAAGCAGAAGCCTATAGAGACAAGGTATTTTTAAAGTCTCTTGTGGGCCCCCACCTTTTGCACTAGGCGTGCCAGAGCGGGGACGAGCTTTAACAGCCACTCCTGCCATGTGTAAATACTCTCGTGACACTGTTGGCTCTTTCCTGTTTCAGTGCTTCCCTCCCCTTCGGACGGTTGCTAAATCCTGCTGCTGCGCCTGTATCCTCTCTGAAACTTTCCCCGTCCCTCCTGACTCCTGTACCCTGGGCCGTGCATTATTCAGTGCCTCCTTGTCCTTCCGGAGGGCACCCCCACCCCACCATGGCTCTCCTGCTGCCGCTCCGACTTGCTGTCGCTAAAACGTGGCCCCGGCCCCCAACCCTTTCCTTGAATCTGTGGAAAGATTTCTAAACACTGAGGCCCACTTTGCCTGGGGTCTCGGGAAAGGGGGAAGGCTGCTAACGAACAACCGCTCCCTGTGCTTGTGCTGCCAGAGCTTGGCTTGCCCTAACTGTCTGTCTGTCTCTTCGCAGCTTGCCCTCCTGGATTTTATAAGCTGTCCCCCCGCCTCCTGCTCTGCTCTCCTTGTCCCGAGCACAGCTTCACGCAGCAAGAAGCCTCCACCTTCTGCCCGTGCCAGAGGAACTATTCCCGGGCCCCGTCAGACCCACCGTCTGCCGCCTGCACCCGTACGTCTCTCCCAAGCAACCTCCGTGGTTCGGTAAATGGCAGGGAAAGGAAGGAGCCGGCCAGAGCTGCTGCATGTGCATGTGTACTGTCCTTGGGGCTGGCTGGGCCCGTGTCAGCCCAAGGCGTCTCACCAACGCTGGGCAGGCTGCCCCTCCCTCCACCGGCACCCAGGGCTGTTTCCCAGAGCTTTAGCATCATTATGAATTATGATGTGTATTTCAGTAGCACCACAAGAAGACAGATAGGAAAAGCCAGGC
The DNA here is from genome assembly GCF_049634645.1 of Pelodiscus sinensis. NCBI lineage: Eukaryota > Metazoa > Chordata > Testudines > Trionychidae > Pelodiscus > Pelodiscus sinensis. The sequence continues at coordinate 10,315,056 of NC_134735.1, read as the reverse complement.
CCTGCCGCAGGGAGCTCACAGTCTGACATGCCGAGGCCTGAAATCTGAGGCTGTAAAGGATTGGGCATCACCCCAGTTACACTGGGGCATATGTGTATAGACCTGATCTAGCAGGGCACTAGATACAGACATTAGAAATGTTTCATAGAAGGGAAACTAAAATGATTAGGGGGTTGGAACAAGTCCCATATGAGGAAAGATTAAAGAGACTGGGACTTTTCAGCTTGGAAAAGAGGAGACTAAGGGGGGATAGGATAGAGGTCTATAAAATCATGAGTGGTGTGGAGAAAGTGAATAAGGAAAAGTTATTTACTTGTTCCCATAATATAAGAACTAGGGGCCACCAAATGAAACTAATGGGCAGCAGGTTTAAAACAAATAAAAGGAAGTTCTTCTTCACACAGCGCACAGTCAACCTGTGGAACTCCTTGCCTGAGGACGTTGCGAAGGCTAGGACTATAACAGGGTTTAAGGAGAACTAGATATGTTCATGGAGGTTAAGTCCATAAATGTCTATTAGCCAGGATGGGTAAGGAATGGTGTCCCCGGCCTCTGTCAGAGGGTGGAGATGGATGGCAGGAGAGAGATGGCTTGATCATTACCTGTTCAATTCACTCCCTCTGGGACACCTGGCATTGGCCACTGTCGCCAGAGAGGGTACGGGGCTAGATGGACCTTTGGTCTGACCCAGTATGGCCATTCTTATGTTCTTATGGCACACACGTTTTAATTAAACGCTCTCTAGTTAATTCAACTTGATTTAATAGATACCATGGTGCTGGGTACTTTGGGACGGCTTCTTGAAAAGGAAGCTGCCTCTGGGGTTTGACTGAGTGAGATGTGCCTTATACTTGGCCTCTATTGCAGAGCTCTAAGCGGTTTCACTGTGTGAAACAAGCAAAGCCAAGTGTCAAGCTTGGAGCAGGGTGGGTAGCTGGCATGTGTAAAGTGTTATCGGGTATCAGACATTCCGGGTGTGTCTGCCCGGCAATAAAGTTTGTCCCCGTAATCTGGGCTGAAATAACAAAGGCACGACATCTTGGCTCTTCACTCAAGCTAGCAGCTTGTGCTCAATCCGCAGGGCTCCCTAGAGGCGTTCATGTACACTGCTAATGGGAGTTAGAAAAGAAGCTGCTGCCTTTTCACTGCTACGTCAGCCTGAGTTGGCCGGTGCGGATTAGCTAACCTGAGTTAAGAGCTCACCTTTTCCTTCAGTGCAGACGGCAGCGAATCCCATTCTGCAGTGCTCACAACTTGCCTTCAACTGTTGAAGCATCTCAGAGGGGTCGCTGAGTTAGTCTGCAACTTTAAAAACAAGGGGAAGTCTTGTGGCACCTAAGGGTATGTCTACACTACCCCACTAGTTCGAACTAGCGGGGTAATGTAGGCATACTGCACTTGCAAATGAAGCCCGGGATTTGAATTTCCCGGGCTTCATTTGCATAAGCGGGGAGCTGCCATTTTTAAAACCCCACTGGTTCGAACCCCGTGCAGCACGGCTACACGGGGCACGAACTAGGTAGTTTGAAGTAGGCTTCCTAGTTCGAACTACCGTTACTCCTCGTGAAATGAGGAGTAATGGTAGTTCGAACTAGGAAGCCTAGTTTGAACTACCTAGTTCGTGCCGCGTGTAGCCGCGCGGCACGGGGCTCGAACCAGCGGGGTTTTAAAAATGGCAGCTCCCCGCATATGCAAATGAAGCCCGGGAAATTCAAATCCCGGGCTTTATTTGCAAGTGCGGTATGCCTACATTACCCCGCTAGTTCGAACTAGCGGGGTAGTGTAGACATACCCTTCGAGACTAACAAAAATATGTATCTAGTGTCATGAGTGTGGGCAAAACCCACTTCTTCAGATGATGAGCTGGAGAGGAAGAGCAGAAATCAAGTATTTTATAACAGGAAAAAAAAAAGTACCTGTCAATTGTAAGACCGGACTGGCACTAATGAGACTAATTATATTAGCATTGGTCCTACAATTGACAGGTACCTTTTTTTTTTCAGTTATAAAACACGTGGTTTCTGTTATTCCTTTCCAGCTCATCATCTGAGGAAGTGGGTTTTGCCCACAAACACTCAAGAAACTATACTCATGAGAGCTACAAGTCAAACATGAAGGCGGCTTCTTTTTCTGTGCCACAGGACTACTTGTTGTTTTTAAAATGCTGCTTCAGCATGGCCTCTCTCCGTGTCACCTCTGCAGTAGATAGTCCATGTGACTGAGGTTGCGTGACTTCTTGTGTTACTGGAGGGGTATTAGGATTGCCCTACAAATAGGTGCTCTTTGATCCAGCTTGTACTGGTGCCTGCTGTAATTTCTGGTGAATTCTCAGGGCGTTGGGGTTATAAATGTGATGGTCTCCCACTGCTGGTGATACCCCAGGGCCTGTGCAGTGATCCCCTCACTCTTCTGTTCACAGGTCCACCGTCTGCACCAAGGAATCTCATCTACAGCCTGAGGCAGTCCACGCTGGTGCTGGAATGGAGCGCGCCAGCCGACTCGGGTGGCCGGAACGACATCACGTACAACCTCCTTTGTGACCGCTGCTCGGTGGCTCTCCGGCGGCAGTGTGAGCAGTGCGGCAGCAGCGTTGGCTTTGTGCCCCAGCAGACGGGACTGGTGGACAGGACCGTTACCCTGGTCAACCTGCTGCCACATGTTAACTACACGATCCGGGTGGCCGCTGTCAATGGGGTCTCTGATTTCAGTGCCTTGTCAAAGCCGCAGTACGCGGAAGTGAACATCTCCACCAGCCTCACAGGTATGTGCTGCTCCTGGCTATGCTTGTTGCTTTGCTCCCCCTTGGTCCCATCCTGTTAGCCTCGGAGACTGGCACTTTGTGAGGGGTAGAAAGAGATTGGTGTAGAAAGCGTCTGCTGCCATCCCTCCACTGAATGACCCCTGCAGGGAGCAGCCTCTGAACCGGCCCCTCAGCAAACTGCCACTCCATGTGCACCATGAATATGGTTCCAATCTTAGCCCTCGGTTGCAAAGCCCACAGCTGCTGGCTTTATCTCCCCATGGTTTCTATGAGCTGCACCCAACTACTGGTGGGATGGCTGGCTACACAAAACCAGGAAATCAACTAGAAACCTGTGCATGGCTCTCTAGGCAGCTGTTCTTTAATACAGGCAACTAGGGAAACCAGCTGTGCCTGCCTTTTTATGGGCTAAGCAAAACGCGTGGGAGCTGCATGGCTGTGTGCAGTGCTGCTCTCTGGTCAGTGAGGTGTGGTATTGTCGAGCAGGTGTGACAGACCCAGACCAGCTGGCTGCCGCACTCAAATGGAGGGAAAGTGTGCTGGGCTCTGGGTAAATAGTTTCCTCTTCCTGGAGTCAAAAGGGTTGAGCCTAATGCAGCATAATCAGGCAGGCACCTGGAGCTGACTGAGAAAGGAGCAGGCTAATCAGGGCACCTGCAACCCATTGAGGCCTGCTGGGGCTTGATTACAAGGCCTTCCTGGAGGGAGGGCAGAGACCCAAGGTTTGACAGTGAGAAGGTGCAGTGGGTGAGAGCTGAGGGCTGTGAGTAAGGCAGAGTGCTGTGGAGAAGCAGAACAGACTTGCTCAGGTACCAGAAGAAAGGTGCTAGAAGGGATCATTTGGGGAAGTGGCCCGAGGAAGAAGCTGCCAGACTGGGAGTAGAACAAATCCTGTCTGTTGCGAGGGTCCTGAGTTGGAGCCCGGTGCAGTGGGTGGGCCCCAACCCTCCCCAGGGCAGTGGGTGGGCCCCAACCGTTCCCAGGGCACTACAGTCTCCCTGAGAGGGCAGACCAGGACTACGGAAGTGTCTCACCCCAACTGTGGACTAGCCTGTGAGGAGTGCGGCTCAGTAGGCTGTGAGCCTTGCCTCTAGAAGAGGCTTGTGGAGGATCACAGCAAGCCTCTGAGGCAAACACGGGTTAGGCCTCAGTTGGAGTCTTGTGTCCAGTTCTGGGCACCGCATTTGAGGAAAGAGGTGGAGAAATTGGAGAGGGTCCAGAGAAGAGCAACAAGAATGATTAAAGGTCTAGAGAACATGACCTATGAGGGAAGGCTGAAAGAATTGGGTTTGTTTAGTTCAGAAAAGAGAAGATTGAGGGGGGACATGGTAGCAGTTTTCAGGTATCTAAAAGGGTGTCATGAAGAGGAGGGAGAAAACTTTTGTTCAACTTGGCCTCTGGGGATAGAACAAGAAGCAATGGGCTTAAACTGCAGCAAGGGAGGTTTAGGTTGGACATTAGGAAAAATCTCCTAACTGTCGGTGGTCAAACACTGGAATAAATTGGCCAGGGAGGTTGTGGAATCTCCGTCTGTGGAGATATTTAAGAGTAGGTTAGATAAATGTCTATCAGGGATGATCTAGACAGTACTGGGTCCTGCCGTGAGGGCAGGGGACTGGACTCGATGACCTCTCAAGGTCCCTTCCAGTCCTAGTGTTCTATGATTCTATGCCAGAAGAGCAGGATCCCCGGGGAATGGCCAGAGCTCTGCCACACAGGACAGGACAGTGACACAGCCCTAGAATAAAGTTCATTGCCTTGAAGTTCCTCCCATTTTTGTTAACTTTGTTCTCCTGGGAAGGTTTCTGAGCTGCACGGAGCCCCAGGACCCCAGGTAGGAACAATCAGATTAGCACTGTGCATTGGCCATCGGGCGAGGGCCACATTCACCGCTGGGCTAATATGCTCCTCTGGAAGCGAGTGACAATCACAGAGCCCTCAGGGGCTGGGATGCAGGGGTGTGTCTGGGGCAGCTGTTCCTGGAGTGCCAGAAATTCTCTGAGGACAAAGCATGGGGGTGCCACGTTCCTTGGCAGAGCTCTTTGGTTGGCTGACGTCACCTCAGCCCGTGTGCAAGACAAGAGCATCTGCCCCTGGAACTGGCGAGTCCAGAACTGCCGCTATTGCGGTGCCCTGTGTGGAGCCTTTGGGGTCTGGGCTGGTGTGAGCCGGGGGAGCAGCAGTTCCTATAATCTCTGGAAGAATTGCTGACCAGTGGCCACTCCCTGAGAGTGCTGGGCCTCCATCGGGGAGACTGGGGGACAGAGTGCACAGGACTGAATAACGTCACAGTTCCCTGTATCCCAAAATGTGCTGCACGTCCATATTCCTGGCCTAGTCCATTTCCTGGCCCCTTTACCAGGAAGCTAGAGACCCTCTCATCAGTCTCTCAGCTGTCGTGCTCCGTTAGGAATTTGTCAAAGATGGCTGAGCGAGCCTAAGGGGCTTGGGCCCCTCACCTGGTTTTTTGGGAGCGTTGGCTGCCGGGAGACGCGATCCCCGTGTGATTGCTCAAGTGCAGCACGTGCTTGGGCAGCAGACTTTCCCTATGTGAGGATATGGCAATGTCCTCAGGCCTCCCTCCTACACCCCACTGGCCGGATGCTCAGGGTCACGCGGCTACAACAGCACTGATTGCGGCTATCAGCTTTATTGCCATGGCTACCTGCCTCTGCAGCATGAGCCCCCAGCTCTCTTTGTACTGGGGTATTTCAAAGCTACAGGCCACTGGGATATTCACAGTTAGCTCCTGAATTCCCAGGAGCCTGTGAGTCCATTGTGGGATTAAGTTACAGTTTGAATTTATGGATCAAAAAGTGTCCTCAGGGACACACGTTCATGCAACCCAGCCCCAAGAAGCTCCTGAAGAGGGCGAGTTAGCAGCCAGCTACCCCATCAGAATAGGAAAGCATTAGAATAGCTGGGTCCATTGTTTTCCCCAGGCACAATTTCCCATTGCAAATGTCGTCCTCCCTCTTAGGGACTCTCACCTTTAAATTCCGGACTGGTGCAGAACGGAGAAGCCTTTCTGTCTGCCTGCCAGAGCCCTTCCCTAGTGGAAAGTGGCTTGTTCCCCTTTCTCCCAACTCAGCAAGCCCTCTCCACGATTAAACCTCCCCCAGGCAAGCCTGCAACGGCTGGTTGTGCCTTTGTGTCTCCCTTTGGTGGGATTCATTAGCATTGAAAATCCCTTCCCCCGCCACCGGTAATGGAGATGAAAGGTCTCCACAGCCGTCTCCATCGGAATCGGCCAACAATTTAATCTTGAGAGATTAAACTTTGATCTTGTTATGAATAATTTCCCCACCGTTGGATCAACTGTTTTTGCTCGCGTGGCTGCTTTTCAGTAATTCAGTCATTTCTATGACTGTGCTGCCTCGAGGCAATGCCTTAGATCTGTCCTTCGCCCCGGGCATTGTTCTCCAGAGAGACCTCCTCTGGTCAGAGGAGAGTCCTAGCTTGGTAAAAAGCTTTTAGCTCCTGAGAGCATGTTAACCCCCTAGGTCCATGTCAGGCAGTCTGATGGTGTGATCTGGAAGTGGAAAAAGGCAGATTAGCTCCCTGGGAAATTCTGTGGCTTCAGGGGAGCTTGTATGGGGAGCTCTGGCAGGTGAGGGTGTGAGGAAGTGTGTTGGAGCCACTCACAGGTCACATTCTTGCTGCCCCTGGAAAAAGACTCTTTCCTGGCGTGGCAGCAAACAGGCAAAATGCGTTTCCATATTGCTTTGATATCTCCACAGGTGGGGAAGGACAAGAGGGCTGGTTGGCAAGTATCCAGAACCAATGTGTGTTAGACACGGGGCCTAGGTGAACCTGTTGGCTAATGGGGATGATAAAACAGAGAGAGGTTTTCTCTTGAGCAGCAACTCTCAACCTTTCCAGACACGTGTTGCCCTTTCAGGAGTCTGATTTGTCTGGTGTACTCCAAGTTCCACCTCACAGAAAAACAGCCTGCTTGTAAACTTGGACACAAAATGCAAACGTGTCACAGCACGCTGTCTCTGGACCATTTGCATACTTTCTCCCTTTTACCATATCACTGTAATGTGAATCCATTGGACTATAATATGGCTATGTCTACACTACGAGTTTTCTCAGCCAAAAATATGCTAATGAGGGACTCATTTGCATGAGTCATGATCTCATTTGCATATTTTCTGCCTATCTGTTTTTGCACAAAAACAAGAGGTGTGGGGGTTTTTCTTTTTGTGCAAAAACCCCTTTTTCCGCAAGATCCTTAGCAAAAAGAAAATGTCCACATTGGTTGTTTTTGTGCAAAAACCCCAGCACAAAAACGGATCGGCAGAAAATATGCAAATGAGATTGACTCATGCAAATGAGTCCCTCATTAGCATATTTTTTGCTAAGAAAACTTGTAGTGTAGACGTAGCCATATTCTGATTGCGGTAAGTGTATAGTGGATGGAGCAGTACAAATACGACATTTTCGTTTGCACTGATTTCGCTGGTACTTTTTATGCTGCCTATTGTAAAACTAGGCAATTGTCTAGATGAGCTGATGGACTTTCTGGAAGACCTCCACGTAGCTCGAGGGGTCTGCCTACCCCTGCTTGAGAATCACTGCTTGAGAGGAGTTCACGCAAAGGTCTCCCATCACAGGGCTATAGGAAGACAAATGCTCTCAAGAGCTGCACCCTGAACTAGAGAGCTGTTAGTAATATTATGGCATGTCTGATGAGGCTAGGACAATGCTAGGACAGTGAGATAGAAGCAAGAGGCCACCCAAGAGATTACTATACACCCCACATGTGCCTATTTAACATGTCCCTTCTCCTTGGTAAATGGGAATCCTGGGAGGGCGTTAGAAACCGCTGAACACATTCTCCCAACGAAACGGAAATGCAAACAAAGAAAGTGGCATCAGCAATCTTGTAAACTGTTCCAAATCAATGTCTCTTGTCAAGCCCGCAGAGATTCCGGATGTAGATGGCAATGCAGAATTAGCTAGCCAGTTGAGATCCCTGCACCACTGCCGCAAGTTTCCTGAAACAGATTAATTTGTGCTGCTGAGCCTGGCTGCTACCTAGGTGGCGAGAATCGGTTGAATTGCTAGGCTGGTCTTTTTCTGTTTGGTCTTTTGGGGATTGTGTTGAGTTGCAGGAGACCCAGTTTCGCTGGTTTGATGCTGTGTAAAAATGACTTTGATAATTAACTCGTGCCCACCAGCCAAGAAGGAAAGGAAGGCAGCTCCCACATCACCGGTGGCTTATGAGTCTGGCTTGCCTGCAATATTCCTGCAAGACAAAAAGACCAACCTTCCTGGGTGAAACCCCTGCACCTGCGTGTGTGCCCTGCTCGGAGGGGTCAGATGGGAAGGGCAGCGAAACTCATTTTTGAATTTGCAATCCAAAGCCTGGGCATTACGGTCCCCGTGCCCTGGGCCTCCGCTTTGTTTAACGAGCTGTCGCGCGCAATTTTCTGTAAGCCTTGATGTTCTCACAGGAGAGCAGCTCTGTGCCCCCCAGCCAATGCACTGCAGAGCACAAGCCCTTTCTGTGAATGCTCTCCTGGTGATCCGAGTAGTCCCGATGTCCTCTGCAAACATGCCTAGTTCAGGTTGCTCCTTTTGTGTGTGTGTGGGGGGGGAGGGAGGTGCTTCCAGAGTCCCTCGCTTCCCTTAGCTGCCAGTGGAACATCCCTTGCCTATGGGAAAGAAGCTTCAAAGGGGAGCCAAGTTAGTCTGTAACTGGAAAAAATTAAAAAACAACAAATAATCTTGCAGCACCTTAGAGACCAACAAAACATGGAGATGGTGTCATGAGCTTTGGTGAGCACAGCCCATTTCTTAGATGAATGGAGTTATTAAAGGTCCAGTTTCTAAATAAACAGGGGATGGGAAGGGAGAGAAGAAAAACGAAGGAAGACAAAAAGAAAAAAGGGGAAAGAAATAGTCAGTGTCCATGCTACATGAAGCTGATAGAGAAGGCACTAATTGTTCGTAAGTACCCTTGTTTAGGTCATTAGGATGTAGTTGGGATTTATGCCATTAGTTGGGAGTGGTCCTGCCTTAGGCAGGGGGCTGGACTTGATGACCTCGTGAGGTCTCTTCCAGCTCTATGATTCTATGATGTAGAATGTAGCAGGGATGTGAAGGACTAGTCGACTAACCGATAAGCAAATGCTTATCAGATAGCCAACAGGATAGTCAACTAGTCACTTCCCTTACCTTTCTGCCTTTATCAGATAGAGGCAGCAAGTGGGGTGGGGGAGAGAAGAGCAGGGTACTTTAAAGCAGCAGCACCACATGGAGCCTGGGGTCAGCTGGGGAGTCCCCAGCTGATCCCGGGCTCCTTGTGGCATTTCAAAGCAGCAGCGCTGCACAGGGCCCGGGGCCAGTGGGGGAGTCCCCTTTGGCGCTTTCATCTTTGACGTATGGCAACAGCCCTAGGCTGCTACACTTCAAAGGTGGAGGTGCCCTATCGACTAACTGAATAGTCGATGCAAAAATGCATCGACGATTCGATTAGTCAATTCCCCGATAAATAACATCCTTAGAATGTAGCGAGCCATCCAGCCAATGTCTTTATTCACACCTTCGTTATAGGTATCAACCTTGTAAATGAAATTAAGCTCTGCAGCTTCCCTTTCAAGCTGGGTTTTGAAATTGACTTGTAATAATTTGGAAACTTTGAGATCCATGAGTGTGTGCCCAGGCAAGTTAAAATGTTTCCCAGCAGGTTTCTGTGTGTTGCCTTTTCGGATATCTGATTTGTGTCCATTCATTCTTTCTCATAGAGACTTTGGCCAATATATACAGCAGAGGGGCATTGCTGGCACTTGATGGCATAGATCACATTAGTGGATGTGTAGTTAAATGAGCCGCTGATGTAGTGGTTTATGTGGTTAGGTCCTGTGATGGTGTCACTTGTATAGATGTGTGGACAGAGTTGGCACTGGGGTTGATCACAGGGGTGAGTTCCTGGATGAGTATGATGGAGGTGTGCTGCATGGTTGTTGGAAAGAATTTGTTTGAGGTTAGCGGGTTGTCTGTAGGCGAGGATTGGCCTGTCCCCCAAGGCTTGTGAGAGTGGGGGATAAGTTGTAGATTGCTGATAATGCATTGGAGGGGTTTAAGTTGGGGGCTGTAGGTGATAAGTGGTGTCCAGCTGTTTTCTTTTCTTGGCCTGTCTTGAAGTAGTTGATGTCTGGGTACTCATCTGGCTCTGTCGATCTGTTTTTTCACTTCTCAGGGTGGGTATTTCAGTTTTAAGAATGCTCTGTATTCGTCCTGTAGGTGTTTGTCTCTGTCTGTGGGATTGGAGCAAATCCGGTTGTATCTTAGGGCCTGGCTATAAACAATTGACTGTGAAATGTGTCTTGGATGGAAGCTAGAGGCATGTAGGTAAGTGTAACAGTCGATAGGTTTCCAGTATAAGGAGGTGGAAATGTGGCTGTCATGTAATTGTACTGTAGTGTCAAGGAAATGGATCTCTCATGTGGACTGGTCCAGGCTGAAGTTACAAGAAAGACAGTGACCAGAGGACAGCTCCTGGGTGGTTTATATTAGCTGCTGAATGACAGCGGCTCCTTCCTGCCTGGGGAGAAGTGGGTTTTGGGTTTTTTTTTTACAAGGGCTTTTAAGCTACTGGGAGGATCCTGTCAAGATGCAACAGAAAAGAGCAGTCACGGGGGCTTTGGGATATCGGCTGTTCCTAAGAGACAGGGTTAGAGAATCACTAAACTCCTGCTGATTTCAGAGCAGCTGGGATGTTGGAGAAGCGTGTTGGACTGAGCCAGGCACAGGGCAGCTGTTGAGGGGTGAGGGAGGGAATAAACCGGTGCCCCTTTCAGTCCAGCTTTCTCTCTGGCCTCCGGCCTGCCTCCTTTCTGGGAGTTCTGCCCTCAGCCTGACTACCTGTGAGGCTCTGCGTTTGGAGAGCGTGAGGAACCAGGAGGCCGTGTGCTTTGCTCGTGTGTGGAATCAGCCTCTTCCAGCCGGGGACTCTTGGGGTGGCGGCAGTGCTGGGGTCCCAGAGCTGTCGGTGCACGTGGCTCTGCAAAGTTCTTTCCCGCATCCCAGTTGATGCAGAGTTGCGAGTCCCTTCTAAATGCCTGGAGCACCCATGAGAACGCCAAGCCTGAGCATTTCCCGGCTCCTTCGTCCTGCCGTTCCCCACACTGGACCTCTGGTAGGTCGCATCTGCCACTGGACACCCACAGGAATGGATGGGGAGTGAGGGATGGAACACTGGAAAACTGGCCCAAAGACACAGATGCCAAACACCCAGCTGTCAGGAAGTGCCAGGCAGAAGGGGGATGGGAAATCGGCCGCAGCCAAACACCTTAGACCAGGGCTACTCAGCACACAGCCCATGGGCCACACGCAGCTCACGGCCTGTTTGTTTGCAGCCCGCGGTGCGGTTTGGGTTTACATGGGGCTCAACATGCGGCCCCTGGGTGGGAGCCAAAACGAAAGAGGAGTCAATAGAATGGTCTTCTGTTGAGATGCGTTTTAGTAGTTAAATTCCTGGACTGTCATTGCTCATTAAAAGTGCTGTCAGACGGGTGGAAATCGGGTAACTATTGCATTTTATTAATATCAGCAGAACTGCCTTAAATGGAGCCTGTGTGTTGTGTAGTCTTGCCCGTCAGTGTGAAAGAAGCTATTTCCATATATTTGCATATATATTTGCATGTACATGCGACCGCACTTAAGTTGCAGCCCTCGGCATGTGCAGCGAGTATCATTGTGGCCTCCGGGGCTTCCAAAGTTGAGTAGCTCTGCCTTAGACCCTAGCTGTGAAGGCCTGATCGTTGTCCAGGTCGGAAGCTGAACCAAGCCCATCCTTTGAGCAGTGATGGGCCCGGGATGGTGGTTGCTGGGTTCCTGGCTCCCAGCGAGGCAAGGGAAGGAAGAGCCACGCCTGTGGGGTCACTTGCTCTCCGGAGAAGACTTTGCTTGATGTTTTTTGTGAATCTGTCAAAGGAGGGCTGAGCCAGCCAGCGCTGCACCTTTCAGATGCTGCCCGTGGTGGTCTCTACTCCTCCAGCCATCTCAGTAAGCCGTCGATAGCACTAGCTTCCCTGGGAGAGAGGCGGATGTTACAGGCTCGGCAAGCCCCGAGCTTTCAGATGGCTCCAGGCTGCAGCCAGTTGGCCATGCAGGTGGAAAGCCTCCTGGCTCAGAGCATGGAAAGAACCGGAGGACCCCAGGACATTGTTTCACTTGCTCTCGGAGCACAGACGTATGTCCGGGAGGCTCACTGAGCTAAGGAAGAGGCTGTTCTCTTTTTGGCATGAGCCCTGTACGTTAGGGTTTCGCAGGAGTCATCTGAGCAGGCATGTCTCCTGCTGCGTCCTGGGCTGCTGGAGCTGCTCCGATTCCCCACTCCTGACAGCATAGTGCGGATGTGCCCAGCGTGTGTGGAAAGACAGATGTCAGGACAGACTGAAAGATGCAGAGGCAGAGACCTGGCTGGTGACTACGACGTGGCCACATCAAGGGACCGGTTCTGCACGGCAGCAGCAAAGCTCCGGCTGCCAATACGGAGCCAGAGGAAAGGACTTGATTGAGTTGCCGGGTGCCTGTAAACAGAGCTTTGACTAAAGCTGGCAGCTGTAACCACTCCCCGCCCCTTTCAGTGCATGCAAGAGGTTTCATTAACACGTCCCCATTGGGTCCGCAGGGGGGAAAGGATGCAATTTAGTCCCCAGGAGACAAAATGAATACTGTGTTTTTTCTAATCCGGCCCAGCGTGGGGCTAAGTAACAATGTTTGAGGAGAGAATGGAGCCGCGTACCTGCCGGGGAGCAGTGCATTAACCATGCAAAAGTGCGCTGCAGGACAACGCCCTTCACCTTCCCTGGCAATTCGGTGCAAATGAATAGTGAGGCCAGCGCTGAAATACATTCTCATTTCTGTGTCTGTGGGGGTGTGATTTGTGCCCAATTAGGGCCTGGCAGGGAAGACTTTATATGGCCACACACTGCGCCTGGCCTCTCTGCCTGGTGTGAGTGGTTGCCAGAGAACCAGACTTCTTGTGGCCTGTTGCACAAGCAAGCAGGTTAGGACCCATGGGGTCAGTCTCCTGCAGAAACAGCCCTGGAGTTCTTCCCTGTTCGCTCAGAGGAGAGGGGTCTTGGTGTTTAGCCTCTGTTCTCAGCGAGCCAATCCACGGAGCTTCATTTACAGCTTCGTTGCGGCATGAACTCTCCTATGCTGCTTTCAGTTGGTCGAGGGAATGGCTTATTTGCCAGGACTCCCTGTAAGCTGGGCCCTTGGGCGGCCACCCAATAGACATTCAGATCCCTCCCAGCGGATTAGCAGCGCACCCACAGCCGGTGTTTCTACCTCACATGCCTCCGTGCACATAACAAAATGTATTCTGCACATGCATGGAAATAATTAGAGAGGATATTGGTCCTGGGTGCTCCCTGGCCTTGCCGAGCGGGGGAATGGGGTTGGGCTGGGTCTGGGGGCCAGAGTTCTCTCTAATTGTTTCCATCCATGGGAAGAATAATTTTTGTTCTGCGCACCGAGGCATGTGCAGATGTGCACTACCAATAGAAACACAGGCTGTCGGCTGCGGCGCTTTGCTAATCGGGCGGGGCAGCACCTGAATCTCTCCTGAGCAGCCGCCCAAGTGCTCAGTTGCGAGGAAACACTGTTCATTACCCCAGACCGACCGTTCTGTGGAACATGTGAATTATTGTGCTGGATTCCCTGACGTGCTCCCCACTTGTCCCCAGCTGCAGCAGGAAAGTGCTGGCGTCTCCAAGCTCTCGGGCCAGTTCTACTGCGTGCTCCTTTGCCATCTCCCTCCGGCTCTCAGACTCCCTTTGAGCCTGTATGGCTGCTGGCCGTATGCTCCCCTTTGTCACAGTCCAGCTGGATGTGCCAACAGCGGCAGGAGCAGCAGCTGGACTATATTAATGAGGGAAACTCCCTCCTGGATTTGAGTAAACCTGAGGTTTGGAAGGATGATGACACAGCTCTCTCTTGGCCAGCCAATAACGACTCAGAGTGACAATTATTAATGAGGAAATTCAAAGAGCCTCATTATTACAGAACCGAGAGAAACAGCGGGCAAGAAGCTGGAGCCCACATTACAGCACCAGGCCAGCAAATAAAAGGGAACAACCGTTACCTGCCGAATTCTCCACAGGCCTTGGCTTCTAGCCAGCGGACACAGCTGAGATGCCTGGTCAGAAGTCTCAGTTGAGTCCTGGCTCCCTGGTGCTCCACCATATGCCTGCACTGGTAGTTGTTGCTAGGTAAGTAGATTCCGGCACTGCTCCCTTTAATGAGTAGCTTTTTGTGAATAAAACAAATTTTGCAAGCTTTATTTTTACTAGTTCAAGACAAGCCTTGTCCCTTGTCTAGCTTCTCACCCTGGGTGTGTCTAGACTACAGGGTTTTGTCGACAAAAGTGGCCTTTGGTCGACAAAACTATACCTGCATCTACATTACCGTCATGTTCTGTTGACAATAAGTTGACAGAACGTGGCAGTTTTGTCGACGGCGGTAAACCTCATTTTATGAGGAATAAAGCCTTCTTTTGAAAGTGCTCTTTCGGAAAAAGGCACTACTGCATGCAAACTGCTTTATCGAACGAGAGCGTCTACCCTCTCTTTTGAAAAAGCAGCTTGCTTTTTTGACAGAACTGGTTGTATTCTAGACGCTCTTTTTTGACAGAGGCTTTGTTGACAGTATCTGTTGACAAAGCCTCTGTTGAAAAAGGCATGCAGTCTAGACGTAGCCTCTGGCTCTTCTGGAAGGAACAAAATCTCCTGAATAGCTCAGAGAGGAGGGAAAGGGAGCCAGGACTTCTGGGGTCTTTTCCTGGCTCGGCCACAGGCTTCCTGTGTGACCATGGATGAGTCTCTTTGTCTCTTCCCCTCTCTGCCTCAACATCCCAGTCTGTGAAAGTGGCTGGCATGAGTGTCCCCATTGCCCCAGGGGTGGGCAATAATTTTTGAAGGGGGGGGCCTCTTCAAGAATTTGGCAACTGGTCAAGGGCAGCACTCTTCCACGATATTAATGGAAGAGTTGGGGAGCCTGGGATGGCAGTTGGGTGCAGAAGGGAACTTGGCGTAAGGAATTGGGGTGGGAGGGGATGTGGAGTCTGGGGGAGAGTTTGGGCAAAGGAGAGGTTTGTGATATTGGTCAGGGGCCTGGGTTGCAGGAGAGGGCTCAGGGGTTTGGGCTGTGACGTAGGGCAGGAGGAGGTTGTGATCTGGGGCAGGAGATTGGGGTGCAGGGTCTGGGAGGAGGTATGGGTACAGAAGCAGAGGAGCAGAGGGTTTGGGTTACATGAGGTAGGAATGCAGGAGATTGGGGTGCAGAGTCTGGGAGGGGAAAGGGATGCAGGAAGAGGATGAGGGTTGGGAGGAGGGAGGAACTAGGGTACCAGATGCAGGCTCTGGCCAGGAAACACTTACCTGGGTGACTCCCAGCCAGCAGCCCAGCAGTTTTCCTCATCCAGGAAACTGGCCAATGGGAGCGGCGAGATTATGCTGGGAGTATGGGCAGCATGTGAAGCCTCTCCTGCCCCCTTCCCCTGAGCTCGTAGCATTCAGAAATGCACATGGCCTCACAGCCGGCTTTTCTAAGTGGTACGTAAGGGCAGGGAGCCTGGCTGAGGCTGCCGCTGGGCCATACGCCAGATCTGGCGGCTTGGCAGGCCGGATCCAGCCCATGGGCCATATTTTTCCTGCCCTTGTACTAATGCCTGTCAAGCCCTCATTTGCAGAGCGCTCACTGTTCTCACAGAGGTCAATGCCCCCTGCTCTCAGCATCTATTTTCAAATCCCTTATGGCGCGAGAAGTGGGACTATTCCTGGTAAAGCCACTTGCTCTGCCCCGATAGCTGGTCTGCGGGCATCCCTGGGCAAACTACCAGGCAAGCGAGTCAGGGACACTCAGCACTAGATTTATGGCTCACAGAGTCCATTTAATGTCACAGCCTGGTGTTCTCTGCAACCAATTCACACAAATTAACAGGTGTGAATTAGTGTTCTTGGCTTAAACTTCTGCTGTGTGCCCCTGTGGTCCTGGAGGCCTTGCCTTGGTTCTCTCCTGGTTGCTGAACACAATCGGACCTTGGGTACAGTGTGTGCAATGCCATAGTGCTGATTTTGTAAAGCAATTCACGGGATAGGCGTGAACAGCTCCCAGCATCAGACATCCCGGAGCCATCTCTGCTTTGGCATGTCTCTGTGGCTGCTGGGCTCTGTCCAAGAGAAGAGAAAGCAGATGCATTTCCACAATGTCAACTCTAGTGTTGACTCCAGCGTTCGCCCTCTTCCCTCCTGCTTCTGCTTTGGGGCCCTCACTCTACTTTCTTTGGATGGCTTTGGTGTGTGACTTTTCAGTTGCATGCAGGATGTGATGTGCTTTGCAGCTCTGTTCTCCGGGGGTGCTGAGTTCTGTGTCTTTGGGCTAGAAGTCTCTCCCACATAGGCCTGCACAAGGGGTGTGCCGGGTGTGCCCAAGCACACCTTAATGGCTCAAAAAAAAAGTGGCTTTGTGTTTTAATTTAATCGCATGATACATTCTTTTAAGTAAAGTTTAGATGTTAATTTAAAAATAATTAAATTTAGTTAAGTTTTATTTTCTTTAGTTTGTTTGATGAATAAAAATAATGTCCTTTATGATTGAGTATTCAATCAATGTTCACCTTTAAAAAAAAATTCCCTGGGTGCACACCCTAATGAAATGTGCTGCACACACCTATGCTCTCCCATACTACCTTTCCCCCCCAGCATGTGTCCCTTAGCTTTTGCCTATTAAATGTGTTCTCCCTGCATGCCAAATGTCAATTGAGACAGACAGAAAATGTCTGTGGAAAATCAGATCTAAAGATTTCTTGGAGAGTCCCTCTCAGTTCCTTAGTCATTAAATTACATATTCAGAATTCTTAAATTCACAGATACCTTCAAATGCCATTCATTTTCCTTCTGGGAAGTTCCCATCTAATTACAGCAATAACCGTTCATACACTTTGAGGCTACGTCTAGACTGGCATGATTTTCTGAAAATGCTTTTAATGGAAAAGTTTTCCGTTAAAAGCATTTTCGGAAAAATCGCATCTAGATTGGCAGGATGCTTTTCTGCAAAAGCACTTTTGGCCAATCTAGATGCGGTTTTCCACAAAAAAGCCCCGATCTCCATTTTCGCAATTGGGACTTTTTTGTGGAAAACAGAACTATGCTGTCTACACTGGCTCTTTTGCGCAAAAGTCTTTTGGAAAAAGACTTTTGCCCGAATGGGAGCAGCATAGTATTTCCGGAAAAGTACTGATGATTTTACAGGAGATTGTCAGTGCTTTTCCGGAAATTCAAGCGGCCAGTGTAGACAGCTGGCAAGTTCTTCCGCAAAATCATCTGATTTTGTGGAAAAACTTGTCAGTCTAGACACAGCCTTACATTTTAAAAATCCCTCCGTGGAGTACCAGGATTTTTGATATTGTTACCAACTGGGTAGAATTTTCAGGAACGACTTGCTGAAGTTCTCTAATAACATGATGGCTCATGTCACATTAAACCAAAATCCACCCAACTGGGACACCTGTTAAATGTGTATCTGTAAAGCTCTGCTTTGCCAGACAGCTGTTCTGAGAACTTCAGTCTGGGGCTGCAGTATCTAAGCAATGGTGTTCTGTACCTAGGCAAAAAGCAGATTAAGGACGGAGGTCTGTTAGCTGTCTTTGGCCATTGATGCCCAGGAATTGCCGCACATGAGCGGGTAGGTTTGAAATGAATTCGTGTGTGTCTACACTGAAATGCCCACGGCTGGTCCGTGTTAGCTGAGTTGGGCGACGGGGCTGTACAATTGTGGGTTAGAGGTCTGGGGCTTTGTAAGGAGAGAGAGTCCCAGAGGCCAGATTCCAGCATGAGCCCAAACCAAATGTCTACACCAATGGCGGGCAACTTATGGCCTATGGGCCAAACGTGGCCCATCGGGGTTCTAGGAGACGTTTTGTTACCATTGCCCATGTGCGAAGTTGCCGGATTCCACTAGTTTTTTTCCTACTGGAATTTCTAAAGTAACACACAGGTGAAGCCAGGCCCCATGAGGTACATGGCGTGTGCTGACTCTACACCACATTGCCTGGGAGAGCCGTCTGCTCCCTCTGCATCCAATCACAGCGTTGCGATGGTTCAACCGGTAGCAAAACTGCCCCCTCTTGGGAGACCATCTTGGTTACAACAACCTTGTGGCCTCACTGACATGAAGGAGGGTCGCTCGTGAGGCCCAATCGCTAGCCAAGATGGCTAGTCTACCTGCCATTTGACAGTCCGGCACCCTGAGCCCCAGTCAGCTGCCATGGGCCCATCACAGGTGTCTAATTGCAGTATAGATAGAGATCCCCTAAACTCACATGACTCAGAAAAACAGAACCCTCCTGAGTCTGGATTTTTTCCGTTTCAGAATGCCTGGCATGTTAGCCAGTTAGGCTGTTTCAGCCTCTCCCAATGTCTCACTGAGTTCCTAATGATAAATATCATGGAGGGAAGGAGCGAGAAGAGGAGGGAATCTCTTTTATTGCCCCATTTAAGCTATCTCCCCTTCCCCTCACTGGAATTCTTGAATTATAAATTACACAGCCTCAGGAGGAGTAGCTTTCTCCCACAGCTGTCATGTTAGCGATGGGCTCTTTATGTCTATGCTAGGCAGCTTGTAGTGACAAGGCGGTGTTAACACTGCCTTGTCACTAAACATCAGCTGTATGTCCACACTTTTGCCGACAAAATACTTCCACTCCCTGCGAGGGGGTTTCGCTTTGTTGGCAGGAGAGCGCTGCTGTCGACAATCACACTTTTGCTTGCCACCACAACACTTTGGTGTTTGCGGGGTGGGTTAAGCACCCACGAATGACACAAGTTTTGTTGATCCAGTGCAAGCGTAGACAGACCCTGAGTGTTGACATGATGCATGAGAGCCTTTAGAAGAGCAACATTTTAGATGTCGTGCTCCTAACTGGTTTCATTTTCTGCTTCCATGGGGTTGCCCTGGGCAGTCTCTGGCTGCATCGGCCTCACATCACACTCCAAGCCTTTGCAAGTGTGTTCCTCTTGCTGTTGTTTGCGTTAGATCTTTGTTCTACGCAGAATAAAACACTGGATATTTCCCTGCTCCTGGGGGAATTGCATGATGCCCACAGTTTTCAGGGGAAGATGCTAAATTATTGCAGAATTAAAGGACACAGGGTGGCTACGGGAGGCAGCTGAGCTGGAAACTGAAAGATTCTCTCTCCAAATAAAGATGACTTAGGGAACTTGGAAGAGAGATCCCAAAGGTCTTTCTTCTGCAAGGCAGTCATCCACATGGCTCTTTCCCTGGGACGCGGACTAGTTTGCCTCTCTCTTTGTCTCCCTGTTCCAGGGGTGAGTATTAAGTGCCTGCAGGCCGGTGGGCCATCAGATGCTTTATTTACCCGCTGCTTGCATCTCCCATTGGCCGTGGATCACAGTCCTCAGCCAATGGGAGCTGCAGGAATCAGTGTCTTGGTTCACGCCATTTCCTGCAGCTCTGATTGGACAGCAATGGCATTCCATGGCCAACAAGAGCAGAAAGCAGCAGACACACAGGTAAACAGAGCGCCCATCCGCCAGCTGGGGTCTACCCTATCAAACCGGGTCCTGGCTGCGGGCCGCTTATCGTGAACTCCTGCCTTAGTCTCTCCTTTCTGAGCCTCCGTTTCCACTCCACAGTGAACTCCCAGGAACACCACAAAAGAGTTGCCCTTGCACAAAGAGGAGACCGAAGCCCCAGAGATAGTTCTGATTTCTTGTGGATCACTTCTGAATGTCTTTGCTACTTCCCTCTCTGAACTCTCTTGGGAATGAATTGGCCCCTTGGGCAGACAGGAGGCAGGGAGCCTTCCCCATGAATTTAGGGCACCTCTAGACATCTGCGAGAAACCATATTCCAGATGCAGTTTTCTCAGCAGAAGGCTGTAGTGAGCATTCCTATTTTGATGCCTTTTCTGCTGGTGTGTTTGTGAATTAAGAGGAACAAAGCCACACACAATGAGCTGGAGTTTATAAAATCAGGCAGAATGGTGAATAATTTAATGTTTGCTTTTCAGAACAGAGGCAATGCTCGGGGGGTTCAAATATTAATAAGAAACACTTTAGTCACAACATGAGTTACTCAATAGCCGTATGATTTTTAATCCCTTTTCAATACAGCCGTGGCTTTACTTTTTAGCTGGTATCTAGCATATGACACGAACAAAGAAACTCCTCGCGCTGGTTTGCAAAAGATCACCGAGTTGCCAGAAAAAAACCCCTATGATTAGCAATGAATAGGGTTCATTAGCCGCATCATTGATTAGAGGCAGTGCAGAGGTGGAATTGTGTGGGTGGCTGTAGTTGTTAACAAAGGCAATATGACTTTTCCTAGCCTGAGGGGAGGAGAAGACCCTGTTGATGTTGTTGGTCACGGCTAAGAATAAATCCTAAAGTTCAATACACAGAAAATCTCTCTTTATTGGGATGTTTGCAAAGATAAAAAGGCCAGGCCCTCGGCCCCCTGGATAAGTTATGAGAACAACAGTGAAGGTCAAAGAGTTCCAGTCTCCAGAAGCCAACAAAACTTGACCTCTTACAAAGCACAAGGAGACTCTGTCCTGTGACTAAAGGTTAATGTGCCGTTTAACACTGAAATAATCCCTTAGACCAGCGGTGGGCAGCCTGTGGCCGATTGCATGCGGCCCATTGGGGGTCTATGTGTGACCCACGAGACCTTTTGTTTACTGTTGCGCACGCGCAGGGTTGAGAGATTGTGATGGCTTTTGTCCACAGAGTTGTTTTCCTATTGAGATTACTAAAATGACACCCACGTCAAGCCAGGGCATGTGAAGTGAGGGGCGTGCATTAAACTTCATCCTAGTTACCTCAGACCATTTCTCCAGTTTGTCCAGATCATTTTGAATTATGACCCTATCCTCCAAAGCATTTACAACCCCTCCCAGTTTGGTATCATCTGCCAACTTTATAAGTGTATTATCTATGTCATCATCTGTCCTAAAATATTTGCCCCCCCCCCCCCGGTTCTCTTTGCAGCAACAAAAGTTTCTCTCCTCCACCCTCATCCCTTAGGTTGTGTCTATATGGGGAAGGTTTGGCAACAAAAGTGCTGTGAGGTGCTGTAAATTTGCTCGACCCTCCTTACATATGGATAATTCAGTATCCTCAGAAAGGTCAGTGCCCGGAGCTACCGTATTTACTTGGAGAATTAGTTCTTAAAATGTCAAATGCTGACATGGAGTCAGATTGGAAGTAAATGGCAAGTGACCTGTGCAGAGAGAGAGAGAGAGTGTGTGTGTGTGTGTGTGTGTGTGTGTGTGTGTGTGTGTGCATGCGCGCGCACATGTATGCATGGTGTGTGTGTGTGTGTGTGTGTGTGTGTGTGTGTGTGTGTGCATGCGCGCGCACATGTATGCATGGCTGGGCTTGCTGCAGCTGGTGGCGGGTGTTGAGCTGCTCTGGCCTGTGACAGCTGTTTTCATTAGAGACTGAAAGGACCAGGAGCCTGTTGATATAAATAATTTATCAGCAGGACTTTTCTCAGCAGAGATTAATGAGCTCCGTAATAAATACATCATTTCACAGCTACTTAAAGTTTACTTTGCAGGGACTTATTCCTCCCCTTCCCCCCGCCCCCGCACTCGCCATTCCCTGTAGGAGGGCCAGGCTCTAGCAAGCTTCCAACATCTGGGGGAGAGAGAAAACAACAAAGAACTAAGTGATGGGCAACCTAGGCTTGTGACTGGGCTGCACGGTGGCCTCCTTTGTCTCAGCGGGCTGCGAGATGAGCTTCCAGGATAAGGCGTTTTTACTACCTGCGCTTGCGTCCCCAACATTCGCAGGGTGCGTGGATTGAGCCGTAGCAGTGCTTTGATTGGCTGCAGAGGGAACATGCGAGATGCACACGACCCTGTGCAATCGGCATGCACCTCCCTTCACTTGCCCTGGTTTTACGTGCGTGTCACTTTAGTGATACTGGTAGGAAAAAGCTGACGGGGGCAGAAACTAGCAGAATCTGGCAACCCTGCGCATGGGCCACAAAACAGACTGTCTCGTGGGACTCACACAGAACCCCGATGAGCCACATTTAGGCTGCAGGCTGCCCACCGCTGAACTAGATCGTTCCCCCATGCAGCTTTTCCTCAGTGAGGTTCCTGTCAGGCTGTCGGCTCAGCACTGCCGACCCTGGGGCCGGCTAACGGAGAGACTTTGAGAGACTCTTGCTCTGATTTTTAAGAAAAAATGCCGGGTTTTAATGATTAGGAATTGGTAGGATATAAACGGGGGAGCCCAAACTGACCCTGCATCCCTGCAAACCAACCTGGGAAGACAGAATCCATTAAAAGAGGGGCCCCTTTTACATCTCTTTCTGACTTGCCCCCAGCCCCTACTCCCTGTCAGTCGTGGGAGTGGGAGGAGGCACTGACGGTGAGGAAAAAGGAACAGGGTCCCTGATTCTGTTTCAGCCTCGTAAGAAAGGGGGCAGGTGCAAGCAATGTCCCCAGTGGGGAATGTGTTGAGAATCAGCCACCAGCCGACCCAAAGTTCCTCAAAGATGCTCCTTGCAGAGAATGGATCTGTCCGTGGTTAACTCTCTTCCCTGCTCTGGCCTTTGCAGCTCAAAGGGCTGAAATGTGATGCTCTGGCCCTCAGACGTCTGAGTCACTCCCAGGACCCAGACCTCAGACTGAACAGCCAGTGGCTAGAGAAAGGCAGGAGGCCTTAGCAGCCCAACCAGCTGCAGTGAATTGCAAATGAGACGTTCTAGCAGGCAGGGGCGGCCAACCTGGCCCTACCACACTCCGCCCCCAGAAGGCTTACTGTAGGCATATTGGAGGTGGATCATTACTGCCCCCGAGCACCTGCTCCAGGACAGGGGTAGCTTAAGCCGCACACCCTCCATCCTCATCAGAGAGGCTGGGGCCATGCGCCCTCTGCCCTCCCTGTGCTCCTGAGCCATAGGACTCCCACCCTTCCTGTGGTTCTCCTGGGGCGGAGGGAGGGGCAGCCTTGGCTCCCATGGGAGCAGGGTCTGGGCAGAAGGGGCAGGGCTGGGGCCTTGCCTCCCCCAGCCCTAACTTCACCCACCACCTGTGGTAGCAGGGCAGGAGAAACATGCCAAGGGCAGGACATGTTTTGACTCTTCTGTCCAAGCAGTCGATGTGTTGCCTCAAGAGAGAGACGGGACAGGCCTTAACTGGCAGGGTCAACTGCAGGGGAGAGTTGGGGTTTCTCATTAAACTGGGGGCCTCAGTGGACATTTGTGTCCAGTCTGCTAGAGACAAATTTCTGCTGCTGAATTATTCAGCAAAGTGATTGGCATCTCCTGGGCTTCTCCAGCCCAATCAGCCCATTCCTTGTTCCTTGTAGATCAGCAAAATATGCATCAGTGGGGAGGAGAGTTGGACGTGTGCGCCCCATGGGTGGCCCTTCTCTGACCCTGTGACGCTCTGATAGATCAGCCTGTGTCCCACTAGCAGGTGTTGGGAGCAGCAAGGGGAGGCGGGCAACTCCTTCCCTCCTCCCTGTCTCGGGCACTGGTGGCAAAGGCTGTGCGCCCAACGATAGCACAGGTTGGCTGCTCACACTTACCAGCTGGTTTCAGCGCCACACAGATCCATTTGCTTTGGCTCCCAGGTGGGTTACCAGGAGCGTGGGAGGAGAACTAACAGCAATGTGGGAGGAAGAGTGGGCACTTGGTTTTGGAACCCTGAGCTGCGGGATTTCGTTACCTGTCAGCCATCTCATCAACTCGCGTTTCATCTTGCGACACTGAGGCTATGTCTAGACTCTATGGCTCTGTCGACGGAGCCATGTAAAATAGTTTATTCGGCATAGTCAAAGAAGCGGGGATTTAAATAATCCCCATTTCATTAAAATAAAAATGGCCGTCGCGCTGTGCCGACGATGAGCTGATCCGGCACAGTGTGGCAGTCTAGACACGGCACGGTTGACAAGGGAAGCCTTTGTTGACCGCTCCGGTAAACCTTGTTTCACGAGGCATACCGGAGCGGTCAACAAAGGCTTCCCTTGATGACCGCGCCACATCTAGACTGCCGCGCTGTGCCGGATCAGCTGATAGTCGGCACAGCGCGGCGGCCATTTTTATTTTAATGAAGCGGGGATTATTTAAATCCCCGCTTCTTTGACTATGACGAATAAACTATTTTACATGGCTCCATCGACAGAGCCATGTAGTCTAGACGGAGCCTGAGTTTGAAACAAACCCACAGTTTTTATTCCCTGCTTGGTTTTGTTCCTTTTAAACCTGAATTAGGCACACCCAAGCAGATGAATTCCAACTGGCTCTGTGTTCCCACGGGCTGAGACAGTTCTAGCTAGCACTGGAGGCCTGCCTCTCTCTCCTCCTCGGAAAGGGTGTTGAACCGCGCACTGACCCTGGTGAAAGGAAAGTCTCTTTTTTGCCCTGCCAATGGTTTCTGCTAGAGCCTGATATAGGCTTACCTGACTGATTGGCACTCCTGTTGCTGGCTCCTTTTTTAAAGTGAATTCAATACTCTGCTCTTTGGAGCGACAGCCGACCAGTGTACAGGGTCTTGGCTTTCCTCTGAACCTGTGCAATAATCAAGTGGCCACAATTTACATGAGATTATCTTTATTTTCACTTAGGCCTTTTCTACACTGGCACATTTTTGTCACCAAAAATTGCCTTTTGTTGACAAAACAGAGGGAGCCCTACAATGCAACTATTCTCGGGGGGAAACCATCCAGTTTTGGTGACAAAAAACTTGCAGCCCTGCAAGAGATTTGTTGTCTTTTCCCCTCCCTTTATGGTCAACAAAGAGCCTGTGTGGGCTCTGTTAGTTTGTTTTGTGGAGAGAACTGGCTTCCACCAGTATCCCGCAATGCCTGCCCTGTTGGCTCTGCTCAGTGTTCTGTGATTTCTGCTGCCCTGCAGGCATGTGCTCTTCCCCTTTCAAAGCTCCAGGAAGTGTCTGACAGCTGAGTGAGCTGCTCTGTTTGGGGAGCAAACAAAGAACAAATCATTGCAATGCTCTGCCCTGCATTAGGAACACAGCAGCAGGCAGACTGCTTCAGGGGGTGGGCTGAAGAGACTGATGTGCTGCTTTAACATTCCTCAGCACGGAGAGCTCACAGAGCTCAGCTGCCAAGGAATCCCAAGAAGCACAGGGATCAGCTCTGGCTTCCCACCACACTGCACTGTGGGATGCTTACCCACAATGCTTTGCTCTGTCTGTCTCAGGGAGCTAGCAATGTGGCCATGAAATGTCAACAGTGGGAGGCAGAAAAACTGGTTTGGCTGGTTTTCACTTTTGCACGTCGATAGCACTTTTGTCCCCAAACCTTCCCAGTGTAGACACAGCCTAAGTCTGATTGTCACATGGGACCATCTGGCTACACACCAAGCCTGTCTTTCACCTCACTGGAGGAGTAGTTCTGTGCTCCGGGGTGATGTCTGGAGAGAAGCTGTCTGCGTGTTAAACCCTCGCCCTGTGTCCAACGTGCAGTGAATGCCGGGCCACACTATGCCGAGCTACGTCCAGGCAGAGGTTTGATTTCTCTTCATTATGTGACAGACTGGAGGGGCCTGACCTCGGATTCAGCTCAGATTTCGTCCGCTAGCAAAATCTGACTAACAGGAGCCTGGGTATTTAGTTCTACTTCTCATGGAGTCTGAAGCATTCCAACTGTCTGCCCAGGGGGCCAGTTACTGCCCATTAACAGTACAACAGGAGGCTAATAGGGCAGTAAACAGCTGAACTCTGGTCTCCTTCATCTACTCTACATTCTCAAAGCATCCCTCCGTATCTCAGCAAAAGGCTTGCAGGGAAGAGATGCGGACGGATGTAGCTGGCAGCTTGCCAGAGAGTTTGCTCTAAGGTTGGCAGTAACCTGTAGCTGCTGATGGTCCGGGCATTGGTGAGTTTTATGCTTGTTTCCCAAAAGACTGGAGCATTCTTCATGAATCTCAAAAGCCAGGTCATTGCTGATCTTGGTAAATGGCAAGGCACCTGCTCTTGCCTGCGCCCCCCTGGCAGTAACATAGCCCTGTCTGTCACCCCACAGGATAGGGTGCATCTCCCCAGGACATACTGCTAGCACAGATGGTTCCAGGAAATCCAGTAGCAGCCTTGCTCCATACAGTCCATGGGATATTGCAAGGCCTACCCTTTTGGAAAAGAGCCCTGGGTCTCCCAGCAGATCCAGCCTTGCTGATTTGGGCTCAGATCCCATCTCTAACAACCAGCTTCTGGCCAGGACAGTCCCATCCAGGAAACAGAACGACGAGTTAAATTACAGTCTGTGTTTTGTGGGCCAGATTTTAAAGGGAAAAGATCTAAAATAACTCACAAAGTAGGTGGGGCTACTGCAGAACAGGGATTTAAGGCAGTGGAGGGCAACCTGCAGCACCATCGGGGTTCTATGCGCGACCCGTGAGACATTGTGTGTACTGTTGCGCACGCGCAGGGTTGCCGGATTCCGCTTGTTTCCATCTGCGTCGGTTTTTTCCTACTGATATCACTAAAGTGTAAAGCCAGGGCCTGTGAAGGGAGGTGTGCACTGATTGCACCCAACCTTGGGAGAGCCGTGTGCTCCCTCTGCATCCAATCCACCTGTTGCTACAGCTCAGTCGGCCCACCCTATGAATTCTAGCTACGCAAGCACCATCAGTAAAACTGCCCTGTCCCAGGAGACCGTTGATGACAACAATCTTGCAGCCCACTGAGATGATGAGCCACGCATGCGGCCCACTCACTAGCCTAGGTTGCCCGTCGCTGATTGAGCAAAACAAAGTACTTTCAGGAGTTTGTAGAAAGGGGCTTTTGGTATCTTTTTTGAATATGCAAATATGGGCTCGTGACTCTGGATACACCTTGTTCCTGGATGCACTGCCCTGTTCCCTGTGTCATTCCAGTGCTGAAAAATGCCATTTGTGGAGTGGTTTTCTGATAGTCCAGTGTCCTCTAGAAAGAGGAGGGTTATTTTCACCTGTGACCACACAGACGTAGAACACGATCCGACTGTAGCAAGAGTATGTGTTGTTAACCCAATCCCCACTCGGTCTCCCTGCTGTAGATGACTAAACAACCCAGTACATTTATCTGCTGGCAAAAAATGGTGCTTACTAAACCCAATGGGCTCCGGCCAAATTCTCCTCCTAGCTCCGCACTCCGAATGCTGTTCCGACACCCGGCTTACCATTCGCTTGCAGAATTCCTGGTGACAGCAACAGTGGGAAGGTAATGCTGGATCTAAGACTCAGAGCTGGGAGGAGACCCAGTCCCAGTATGGAAGTTCGTGCAAGTCCAGAGAGCTAAACCGGCTGGCTGGAGACCTCCTTAGTGCTATTGGGGGAAATCTGGCTTTGGGTTCTTGAGCTTCACATTTGTCAAGGTCCTTTTTTAAGCAAACAGGTTGTTTGCATTGCCTGGACTAACTGACCGGACCCGTTGGGTTAAGCTACAAAGCGATTAAACACGGCAGCAAAGAGGATCCCAGAGCATTGTAGTCTTCATGTTGAAAACCAGGTGCCTAAAAGTTGAAGCAGTTCCCTTCTGTTTTAATGCAAAAGATTTCTGGCTGCAACAAAGCTATTTAAACAATTGGAATGGTACCCTTTGGACTTGCCTTAGGCTCACCTTTCCGCCGCTTGCCAGGTGCCCCTGACTATCTCGGAACTTTTAACCCAAATGAAACAGAGCAATGAAATTAATAAGGAACAATTAAGGGATTATAAATTCAACCCCAGGTCCCCCCTTCCACCTTCCAATGTATTTTTGCCTATTTCATCATCCCTTACTCAGGGATGGGCACGTAGCAGCCTATGAGTGTGGTTCACCAGGGCTAGTCCCTGGCAGGCTGCCGGTGCTTTATTTAACTCAGCATCTGCAGGTATGGCTGCTCGCAGCTCCCATTGGCCACTGAGGATGGCTGTTCCTGGCCCATGGGAGGTGCAGGAAGCAGCATGGATCAGGACACCACTTCCTGCAGCTCCCGTTAGCCAGGAAGAAGACCTGCGAGCATCTGTGCCTGCAGACGCCCAGGTAAACAAAGTGCAAGCTGCCCTCTGGGGCTAACCCTGGCAAACTGCATCTGGCCCTTGGGCCACTTCTTGCCTTCCTGCTCTTGCTGCACTCAACACCCTGGTTTTAGGGCAGAAGAGTCGGATTCTTTTTCTGCCCTTCTAGCCCCTCGTCTGAGCAGAGAGAGAAAACCACCGCGGTTCTGTGCCCAGCGTGTGTGTTGTGCAGATGCTGACTAATGTGGAGTGAAACCTATTGTAGATTCATAGAGCCCTACGACTGGAAGAGACCTCAGGAGGTCTTTGAGTCCAGCCCCCTGCCCAAAGCAGGACTAACCACAGCTAAACCAACCCAGCCAAGGCTTTGTCAAGCCAAGACTTAAAAACCTCTAGGGATGGAGATTCCACCACCTCCCTAGGGAACCCATCCCAGTGCTTCACCACCCTCCTAGGGAAATAGTTTTTCCTAATATCCAACCTAGACCTCCCCCGCTGTAACTTGACACCATTGCTCCTTGTTCTGCGGTCCATCATTACTGAGAACAGCCTCTCTCCATCCTCTTTGGAACCTCCCTTCGGGTAGTTGAAGGCTGCTGTCAAATCCCCCCTCACTCTTCTCTTTTGCAGACTAAATAAGCCCAAATCCCTCAGCCTCTCCTCGTAGGTCATGTGCTCCAGCCCCCTCATCATTTTGGTTGCCCTCCGCTGGACCCGCTCCAATGTGTCCACATCCTTTCTGTAGTGGGAGGCCCAGAACTGGCTGCGATACAAAGGGTTTGTCCTAGAAACCCTGTGCCTGCCCAAAAGCTGACTGCCCTGTGTGATACTGATAGCGAAGGTATTTCTGAAAGGCATCCATGAGTGATCTGTAACTGGGGCACATTTGCATTTTGCCACCGTCACCAGGCTGATAAAACTGTTCCTCCGGGACCCGATCCTGCCACAGCTCTGCGCATGGAAGACACCACGGCTTGTGTGCGCCTGGCACGACTGTGTGCTCAGGCTCTGTAATGGGGTGCTGGTTTTTGGGGTGAATGGCAGGCAGCCCAGCCTCCTGGGGCGATGGTCTTAGTGATCTGCTTGTGTCTTCTTTCTGCTTTTTCAGCGCCAGCTCGTGTCACAGACATCCGCACCGATAAAATTGAACAGAAGAGCATTTCCTTGTCATGGCAGGAGCCGGGCTTCCCAAGTGCCAGAAACACTGAGTACGAAATCAAGTACTACGAAAAGGTAGATCCATTTGGAGACTTGTCTCCCATCTTTTCAGTGACTTGCCAAAGCCTCCAAATTAGAGGTTCCCCAGCTTGCCAACCAGATTTGTGATCCAGAGAGTTGTCGCTACCAATGCATGTCTCCCCTGCAACATTTGCTGTGAACCACTTGCTTTGTAACGCCTCAGTAATGAAAAATGCAGGAGAGAGAGTGGAGCAAATCATCGCGAAGGCTTCACTGACATGAGTTTGGGATGCTCCTACTTACAAATTCCACGTTCCCCAAATCACCATTATGCAGTCTGGTTGTACACGCGTTCAATGATTTGAGCTATATTTAGAGCTTATTTTAATTGTTTTTTCCTGTCTCCACCTGTGAAGCCAGGTTGCCTCAGCACTTGAGTCCTAATATACAGCACTCCAGGGAGAAAGAGCCGAGCTAACCATTTTTAGAGGTTTATAACAGCTTTTTTCTTAAGTGCATTAGAATTGTGAGACTTGGGAGCTTGCAGCCAGCTAAGATGTAAGTGCTTAGTCCCTTTGGATCAGGAGCATTTCCAGAACCTCAAAAGGAGAAGGCTTCTATTTCTAGCACTGATGAATCACAAAATGCTGAACCTTAAAACTTCAGTGAGTTAACACGGAGAGTCCTGGATTTTAGAGCAATGATTTGTGAATGAAATTCCACACTGAAGGCAGAATGAAGCAAACGGTTTTGTGAGTGTCTTTTAAATTAAGAAATGGCCACTGTTTGGTAGCTGCTGGAAGGTGTAAGAATATCAGAAGTAAAACCAGTAATGGATATGTAGCCGTGTTTGGGCAGGGAGCTGGGGATTATGTGCAAAGACAAATTAAATGCAGTTGATCGCATAATTCTGTACATTACCCTGTTGGTGTAAGCAGCTGCTCATTAGGGTTACGTCTACCCTGTACACTTATTTCGAAATAAGCTTATTAGTTATTCCAAAATAGCACATCTACACTGCAGGGAAGCCTCAAAATTAGTCCAAGGCAGGCTTCCCTAATGTAGATGTACTATCTCGATTTAGAGCACCAGGAGGCAGTGGGGAGAAACAACTTAAAATGACTCTGGTGAGGGGCTATTTCAAATTAGCGGCAGTGGAGCATCTACATACGTCGTATTTTGAAATAGCTATTTCCGAATAGGCGTTATTCCTCATAGAACGAGGACTACAGATTTCAGAATAAGCCGTCGGTTATTTCAAAATTATTTTAAAATAAGGGAATGGCTGTGTAGGAAATTTCTTACTGCCAAGCAAAACATGCAGTGATGTGCTGAAATTCTTTCCCTTGAAACAAGGGAGTTTGAAATGGATTCATAAATAGGGTTGCCAGGTGTCTGGTTTTGAACTGGACAGTCCAGTATTTGAGCTTTCTGTTTGGGAAACAAATTGAGGAAAATATAAATGTCTGGAATTTTCTAAATAAGACTAGCTAATTAGCTCGTCATAAGACGGGATTTTCAGGTCTCTCCTCCACGTCGGTCTCTCCTGAGCCTCCAGTCTCTCGCTCCGTCTCTCTCTCTCTCTCTCTCTCGCTCCTCCTCCTACTGCCTCCTCCTCTCTCTCTCAGCTCTCCTCCGCCTCCTGCCTCTCTCTGTCTCTCTCTTTCTCTTCTCCCCCTCCTGCCTCTCACTCTTCCTCCGCTGTCCTCTGTCTCCGTCAGGGATGCACGCTCGTCCAGGCCCCGCCCCTTGGGCTTGTACCTCACCGCCCCGCCACCCTTCGCCTCCCGTCGTGGAACTCGGCAAGGGGGGCAAGGTGGTGATGTTCACGGCTGGGGGCAAGGCCTGGAGCTGCTGTCACACCACATGTCACTGCCCCGCCCCCCTTCACCTCTCGCCGTGGCGCTCGGCTGAATTCTACACCACTCAGCCGGGCTGCCGTGGGGGAGCAAGCGGAGCAAGAGGTCATTTGGGCTCCCCCCGACGGCCCGGATGAGTGGCACAGAACTCAGCTGAGTGCCACAGCAGGAATCAAAGGGGGGGGGCCGGGGTGTTGACATGCAGGGTTGCCAGGTGTCCAGTTTTCTACCGGACAGTCCGGTTTTCGCAATGTCCAGTATTTTCTGGTTCTCTGGCTGGGCACTAGACAAAAGCCTGGTGGGGGCGGGGGAGTGGCTGGGCGGCGGAGCGCGATCGGCACTGGGAGCCTCTAGTTGCCTCTGGGAAGCAGGGGAAGCTCTGTCCCTGCTCCTGAGGGCTGTTCCCGCGCGTGCTGGAGCCACCACTGGACTTGCTTCTCTGGGACCATGAGCAGGGCGGGCAGCACCCTGGGATTTGCACGTGCCCGGGTGAGTCTGGCTCCCCGCCGGCCGATTCCCTCTCCCCGCCCCCCACCAGCCAGTTCCTCCTCCCAATTTCCCATGGTCAGCCTCGCTGCCCCCAACCCGACCAGCTTTGCTTACCGCGGGCCACCCCACCCCCATTCTCCCCTGGCCAGCTACGCTGCCTCTGACCTCCTGCCCCGAGCTCTGCTTCCTGCTCTCCCCCCCTCCCAGCCAGCCCTGCTCCTCTCCCGGATGGTTCCTCCCTCCTCCCGCCCCCGATCAAGTGTGTCCAGGTATTTTTTTATCCTACCTGGTAAACCTAGTGATGTACACGGCGAGGGGGTGGGACTGTGTATGTCACCGCCCTGCCCCCCTTCCCCTCCCACCGTGGCGCTCGGCTGAGTTCTGCAGCGCTCAGCCGGGCCACCGCGGAGGAGCAAGCGGCACAAGCTCCCCTGGCCCAGAAGTCAGCCAAGCGCCACGGCGGGAGGCAACAGCGCCCCCCAGAAGCAAGACGTAACACTACAGCATTACAGAGTCACAGACATTGGGCTACTATATATCTGATGTGATGTAATGTAGATGATGTAATGTCAAGCGTGTCCGGTATTTTTGTTGAAACCATCTGGCAACCCTATCATCATAATAACTTGATCTTGAATATTTGAGAGTTTCCAAGAAAGGACACTGTTGTGAGGTCAGGTGTTGGAATCGAATCCACTAATTTCTTAGCAAAAGAACTAGCACCATGAGATTTGGAGCAGAGGTGAGCTTGGGTGGTGTGTTTTTCTCTATAGTTTAGCAATTGCTCTTCTGTAAACAAAGCAATATTTGAGCTGACTCCAAAAAAATGGCTTGGTACCAAATCCTTGTATTTAAACTCAGTTTTTTCCTGATTCTCCACGCACAGGGCTCTGAGGAAAAAACCATCTCAGATAAACTGCATGTTGCACAACAACATATACAGAACCCAGAGAAATATAATGAGCTATATCCAGGCTGTGACATTCATGCTAGAAAGTAGGGGTTGAACAGTTTATTAAGGTTAGTTATTCAGAATAAATAATTTAACCTAGGGTTGAACTCAGCTAACCCTCTGACATCTGTATTATTTCTGGAACCCACAGACCACAGTAAACCCTGGCCTAAAATAACTTCTACATGAGCTTTGGGTGAAACGAGACTAATCTGTTTGCCAAGCAATTTGTTCCAAAATGTCATTGTTACTTCCCATAACAGCAGAAATCTATTAATAATCATCATCTAATGTCCCAGCTTTAATATTTTCCCACATCTCACTCATGCTTGGGAACTCCTCTTCCTCCTGTCTTGGAATAGTGAACAAGGCAGTGAAAATCCTTCTATTTTCACCTTCCTACCTCCTGTTGCTATTACTTGATTTACAGTGCCCAAAAGTACAGGAGGCACCTCACAGACAACCCCTAAGCTCAGTCCTTGCTCCAGGCTGCTCCAGTATAATTGACGGGCTGCAGTACACACACCTAACGGGCAAGGGCAAGGAAAGACACAGGCTCTGGACAGAAGCGTTGGAACAGTTTGGGTCCTAGAGGTGCTGAGAGCCATGGAACCTGCATAGCCGTGATTCCCAAACTTACTTTTCTCGTGACCCAGTTGAAAAAAATCATTGCTGCCGGTGACCCAACATAATTTTACTGGAGTGTGGGCTCTGGGGTGGGGCTGAGGAGGGAGGTTTGGGGCAGAGGAGGGGGCTCCAGCTTGGGGGGGGTGTCAGGATTAGGGCAGGAGGGGCTTACCTCGAGCAACTCCCGGTCAGCAATGCAGCAGGGGGGCTAAGGCAGCTTCCTGCCTCTCCTGGCATTGCAGACCATCCTGCGCCCCAGAAGCAGCCAGCAGCAGGTTCCCAGCCCATGGGAGTGTGGAACTAGCGCTCGGGGCAGAGGCAGTATGCGGAGCCCTGTGTGCTCTCTCCACCCCCCCATCTAGGAGCTGGGCCTGCTGCTGACTGCTTCTGAGGCGCTGCACAGTCTGTGGGGCCAAGACAGACAGGGAGTTGCCTCAACACCCCTACTGAGCCCCCTGCAGCAACCAGACCCAGCGCCCGACATTCCACCGCCCAGTGCTGGGGCGCGACCCGTCGTTTGAAACCCCCTGCTAGCTGTGATGGAAACCACTTCAAGCCAGGGGCTGCAGCACCCCTCGTTCCAGCCTCTGTGGGATGCTGCGACTGTCTAGCTGATTGGAGTGGTTTCTGGCAGACGCTCCTTCCCGTACGAGTGACCAGACTGGGTGACTCCTCAGAGCGAGGAATGCAGCGGAGCGCTCAGACCTGCCCTTCTGGAGGCCTAGTGCCTTGGGAAGAGTCACGTCCCAGCTTCTCCATTCGGGACTGCCACACAGAGACGCAACGTCAGCCTCCCTCTCTGACGTCCGCTCGACAGGGCCTACCCCCCTCTGCCTCTCGGAGTCCTATCAAGGCAGAAATCCGGAGCTAGCCGGGTGGCTGACTCACATTGGTGGGACGGGGCTCCCTAGGGAAGGGGCCTGCCAGCTTGAGAGACCACCCCCTGCTGCTGCCAAGAGCAGCCTTCACCCCAGAAGAGCTCTGCCCTTTGCATGCCAGGCTGTTCTGTGCTCTGCAGCAGGGCTGCTTCCCGCCAACCTGCCGGGGAAGGGCCTGTGGGTTTAATAGTGTCTCCCTGTCATGTCACTGTCTGGTAATAAAGAAATCAAGTCAGACTGTTTGCCAACACCCAGCGTGCTGCCTTCTCATTAGCCATAATGAGAACAATTAGCTCTCCCCGCGGCTTTCCCTCCGGCCAAAGAGCAGCGCTCGCGGCACACAGCGGAGGGGAATGCGGGAGTTTGCGACGTGACCTCCGGCCTGGGCCGAGGGGCAGCAGCTCCGGTCCAGCCCAGCTAAGGTGTGTCTACCTGGACGGGTCTTTGCTGTAGCTGGTGCCGTGGCTGAGAGATTCCCCGTGGGGCCATCTGCTGGAGCAGTTTGAAACGCCGTCTTCTTGCTAGGGAAGGTGGCTTGTGTGCCTGGCTCTAGTCTGCGCAATGGGGAGGACAGCTTAGTGCTAGCCATCCCCACCGGCTGCCAGCTGCCGGCCAGCTGGAGTGGGGGGAGATTCTCGCATGGGGATGGTGAGCTGATGCCCAGAGGCCTGGCTGGTCTGGGTCACCAAGGTCTCTGTAGCCCACCAGCCTTCAGCACTGTCCTTACTTTGCTGAGAGGGCCCTCTCCTGGGGGCCTGGGTGGGCAGGTGATCAGGTTCCAGCTGGCAAAACCTGCCTCCTCCTGAGCAGGGGAGTACGTAGCAGCTCTGCAGGGAGGCTGATTCTGTTGGGCGCTGTCTACACTCCGTCCCGCACACCTCCCCCCTCCTCCTGGCTTTCTGCCTATTGCCTATTACGCTGGGCTCAGACCCTCCATGGAGGTAGCAGGGAAGGGGGCTGGGCGTGAACGCTCCCTGGGGGGGAAGGAGGTGTGAAAGGTTTAAAGACACGAGTGAGAGAGGGCAGCTCTTTTATAACCCCCTTTTCCCCAGACGCTCGCCTGTCTCCTGGGTTCTGGTCCAGCTGCAGCCAGAGCTCTCTGGGGGCACGGCCCCAGGTTGGTGCCTTCCACTGAGAACCTGCTCAGTCCCCTCCCCCCTCCCAGCCACCTCTCACCCGAGGCTGAAGGGCCCGTCTCCTCTCCTTGGAAGTGCTTGCAGCATCCCCCCTGGGGACAGGCAGCAGCTCATGTTTAGTTTAAATCAACCCCTTTGAAGGGAACCCAATGGCAGATTCTCACGCGCTGGCTGGTCTGAGCTGGTAAGGCCTCTGTGCTCCAGAAGGAGGATAAAGGGAGGCTGATAAAGGAGGACAAAGAGAGGTCTGGCTAACCTGCCTCTGCTCCTGCTCAGCCTGCCCCTTCCCCTGATTCCTCAAAGCCCCCATCGCTATGTCCAGGTACTCAGCATGACAAGACTTGGCCCTCAGGCAACCCCCTCCCCCCCAGCCAGCCATGGTGCATTTGGGGGTCATTTAGCACCTTCCAGATTGTCCCTCCAGTCTGGCCCTCCGATATCCCTTTGGGACGCCGGCATCTTTGTCCAGCCGTGCCAGTGACTTCCCAGGCCTGCTTGCAGGCCATGCGGTTGCACACCCTGGTCCCCTGGATGCGCTGGGCTCTGGCACTGTATTCAACACTTCCCCTAGGAACACGCATTGCAGCATCTCTGAACGTCCGACTGTAGCCGGACAGGGCTGCCTGGGGTACAGTCACAGCCTGCCCAGCGGCCTGTCCTCTGGAGAGGGTAACTCAGGCAGAGTGAGGTGGTGGCAGGAGTGCGCTGGCTGGTGTCTGAGGGCGAGCTGGTATGTCTGTGCACCCAGCGCCCTTTGCTGGCTGCAGTGCCAGGCCTGCTCAGCCGTCTATTTTCAGCCCTATCCAGGGGGGGCCAAGTTTTGCTGCAGGGTGATTATTGATATTAGTCACACCCTCTATGCAGCGCTGGGCTCAGACCCTCCGTGGGGGTAGCAGGGGAGGGGGCTGGGCGTGCACTCTCCTTGGGGGAAGGAGGTGTGAAAGAAGATTTAAAGGCACGAGTGAGAGAGGGCAGCTCTTTTATAAACCCTTTTCCCTGGACGCTCGCCTGTCGCCTCCCTTAGTTCTAGCTGTGTTGTATTTGCCTTCCTTGTAACTTTTCAGGGTAATTTCTATTAATGAGGCCTCTCGAAAATGTTTTATTTTCACTGATGGTTGAACATTTGGCTGCTGGGGCCCAGGGGCACTGCAACCGACAGCTGCTCCACGGATCAGCTAGAGGACAGCTGTCAGTCTAGTTAAATCTCCCCTGTTTCCTTATTTCCTAGGATCAAAGAGATCAAAGTTACTCGACCGTGAAAACCACCTCGACAGCCGTGACAGTCAGTAACCTCAGGCCTGGCACGCTCTACGTCTTCCAAGTCCGGACGGCATCAGCCCAGGGTTATGGAAACTACAGTCCTGGCATCGAAGTGGAAACCTTGGGGGAACGTAAGTGCTAGGCGGGCCGGTGGTGTGCGTGTTGAACACCGAGCATACGGGAGGGGGGGAGCAACCCTTCTGCTTGTGGTTTGTGCTGCCGACTCAGCTGACTTAAGCAGTAGAGGCTGTTCTGGATGGGGGCCTGTCCCCGAAGGAGGGCGCCAATCCCTCTGTTGAGCGGGTGCCTATTCCTTCACTCCGAGGAGCCTGTTTCTTTCCAGTGTCTGAGATTTATGCAGTGCTAATGAGAGCTGCTGGCTTGACAGCCTTGCAGGCTGATGCCCTTGGACTGTCCACAGAGTAAGTGCAGTAAGGACAGGGGCCCCCATGCTGCTTCTGTCCGGCCTCCTCGGCAGTAGGAGGGGAGAAATTGGCTGAGCATCTCTGGGGCTTCTCCTGAGGCTGACGAGGGGGATGCTCGGTTGTGACGTGGCGTTTTTGTGACGACACCTGGAGAGATCCCCCCTCCCCCAGTTCTCTTACACGGGGGCTGCCGCACCACTGTCAGATGGGAATGACAGTCGGTCACAGCCAGCTGAACTGTGACGGGCACATTGTCTGTCTTTCATTCCTCTGAGCCGGGCTGTCTTCGTGGAATGCCACTGAAGGGAGCGTTCGATTGCACTGTCGTCCTGTGGAAACCAAACCAGGGTCCTGCAGATCAATTCACATGGAAGCAGAGCTGGTCCCGATCCGTGTCCAGATCCGAGCTGGTCGTTGTACCTCAGTCGGGCTTGCTCCAAGCTGCATTTAGGGTGTCTATCACATTGCTGACTCGTGGAATCAACTTCACTGGATTTTGTTGCGGCCTTTATGTTTTACAGTTTCCATTCCAAACTGTTGTCAAGAACATCTTATTTCACTGTCTCACGGCAGGGTGGGGACAGCGGTAGGTAGCCGGCTCAGTATGAACTTCTGCAGATTGTGTTTAACAGGGCTTTAAATTGCCTCCATTTACCACACGGAGACATTTTCACAACAGATTGAATCCAATGAAAACGGCCTCTCGAATGGGGCTGTCTCGGAGCTCTGTTCAACCAGCACAGGAGAGGAAAGTATCGAACTACAGATTAAACCTCTCAGGTCCATGACTCTCTGCTCTGGCCACATCCGTGCTGCAGCAGGACCACGGGTATGGCTGGATTAGAGAGCCCCGGCTGGCCAGTTTCAGGGGCTGGGCTGGTGGTGGGGAATGCAGCCCCAGCCAAGCCGTCAGAGCAGGGAGCACAGCCAGGGACAGAGACAGCAGGGCCTGGTGCCCCCCGTGCGATATGGAAGACAGCCCCTAGCTCAGTGAGAGCACAGCCCCATCAGGGGTGGGGACAGCAGGGCCAACAGCCAGGAGGGGAGCCTTGACTTGCCCTGATCTGGCAAAATCTGTGGTTTGGGACCACTCAGGCCCCATGGGTGCCAGACCAGGGAGGTCCTACCTGTAGTGTGTCTCCCCTCAAAACAGGGCTATTTTCTTAGTGCCAGCTAACAACAGAAGGATGAGTCCACCACGGCTAAGAGCTAAAGGTTCCTCTACTCCCTTCTGTTGACGCTGGTTTTCCCCTCCACTTGTGCTGGCTCTGGCACCAGAGCAGCCTCAGCACATGAACTGTAGACATAATGATACCAAACAGCTCGGCGCCCCCAGGAGAAAGTTTCTCTCCATCTTTGCTAGAGGAACCCAAGCTGGCTTAGCAGGAGGAAGGGCCGAGCTTGGAGAAAGGGAGGCCGGGAGCATGGCACGACTTCGTCTTCCGGCTTAGGTCCAGAGGCATGTGCTTTGGAAACAAGCCGCCGCTCTCCTTGTGAAATTAAGAGTTAAAAATCCAGCCCTACGAAAACAGCATGTTGAGCTCCCCTTGCTGCTTTGACGCTAGCTATGGTGACTCGTTGCTCCCAGGCCTGGCCTGCCATCAGGCAGTCTGTGGGCTGCTAACAAGGGATCAGCATGAAAGTCGCTTCTTAGCATGTAAAATGCATCCTGGTGGAAATCTCTTCTGCGCGGCAGCCAGCAGGGCGAGGTTGCGGCGTCTGCAAACTGCCGTTTAGGGCAGTGGGCTCTCAACCTTTCCATCCTATTGCACCCTGTTGAGGAGGCTGGTTGGTTTTGCATCGCCCTGAGTTTCATCTCCTTGCTTACAAAATCAGACATTAAAAATATGGATGTGCCAACAGGGGTGGGGAACCTAAGGCCTGGGGGCTGGGGGCTGGGTGCCTGGAACTGGCCTCTGAGGGTTAAGGCTTCCCCGCATTATTGGGGAATCCACACTGGTGCTCCAGCCTTCCCCCTCCCCCTTGCCACTTCACTGCGGGGCTGGAGCACACAAAATCTACCACCTGGGCTTCCCTGCTTTGGTGCGTGAGGAAAATGTGGGGAGTGTCTTTCTACTTCTCAGTCGAGGGCCACATCAGCGAGGGTGTGAGGTTTTTTTCTTGTGTGTGTGTGTGTGTGTGTGTGTGTGTGTGTGGCCCCCAATTGATTGTGCTGTGGGTGAGCAGCCCCCGACCCAAAAAAGGTTCCCCTCCCCCATAAGACTGAACAGTGGCTGACTTTCTCATTTTGTCCGCCTGAAATTGTACTTGGCGCTGACTTCGCTAGTGCTTTTTCTGCACCCTGGTGTAAAGCGAGGCAGATCCCTAGATGAGCTGACGATGGACCCGTTGGAAAACTCCTGCATGTCCCATGGGCTACGTGTCCCCCTGGGGTGCCCCTGTGATGCACCTGCATTTTTTGGTTGAGCAACAACAACAAAAAAAGGACCAAAAGTTGTTGAGTAAAAAAAACCCAAACCCCTCACGAAACGCAGTGGGGAAGAATGTCCCAAGTGGCCTTCCGTCTGAGAAAAACAGGGTCTTTTTTACCAGGCTCATGCTGCAAATACCGGACTGTCCAGTCCAATACCGGACACCTGGCAACCCTACTAACGGAGGCTGTAAGAGGGGACCTGCTTTGTCCCCTTTCTTGGTTCTTTATGATGCAGAAAAAGCCTGACAGGTTTTCATCCTGGTGTTTTGCCCTAGAAATACCCAGAGTTTTGTTCCCTTCTCCGGTTGCGTTTACGATGAGCCCCTAGTGTTTAAGCAGCCGGTGATGCAGGAAGTGCTGTCGGGTGCCCTGGAGCTTGGTGCCCTGGCACGCTAGGTGTGGGCACATGTTGCCAGGGCCCTGCCCTGGGCGCTAGATTCCCTGATCCCGTTGGGGAAGGGATGCAGCACCAGCCAGGGCCCTGCAGGCGGCTCTGGAGTTGTGTGCAGAAGGGAATCCAGGCCTAACCTCTCTCCCGCTTCCCTCCGTGGCAGTGACGGTGGTGTCGAGGGAGCAGAACCCTGTCGTCATCATCGTGGTGGTCGCCATCGCTGGGCTGATCGTGCTGGTTTCCATGGTGATCGGCGTGATGATCTGGAGGAGGTGAGCAGCCTTGACACCTCTGCTGTTGTGCACAGGGTTAGAGACCCAAGGGTTTCCCGGGGCGGCTTGCTGGCTCGCTGCAGTTGCTACTCCTAATGAAGCAGCTGGGGCCTGGGGGGCAAGGGAAAAAGACACGTCTCTGTAGCAGCCACGTTCTGCCCTGTGGATTGCATGTGTGACGACCTTAGGGTCAAAGCCACTCATAGGAGGCCTGCGCAAGGCTTAGAGCTGGACCTCTGCACAGGGATGGCCTTCACCTTCCTGTGCCAGGCTTGGACTAGTCAGTATCTGTGCCTGGCACCCGGTGGGGATACAGGGCTTGGGAACCGAAAAGTGCTTTGGCCATTCCCGTGTGATCTGTGCGCACAGCCCGGAGCAGCGAGTGGCATTCAAGCTCCCCTGGGAGCTGGCTGGCCAGCGGTCAAACCCATCCTGCGTCTGACATGGCCCAGGCTGTGCTGTGATTTTGCCATGCTGGAGATCAATCTTCTGGTGTTTGATTTAGTGGGTCTAGTTAAGACCCACTAAGTCGAACACGGATGGCAGCTCTGGTTGGCGCCGATACTTTTGGCAGTTGCAAGGAGTAAGGGAAAGTTGACGGGAGTGTTTGCTTGTCGGCCTCCCTCTGTGAAGAGGGTGCCAAGCTCGACTTAAGGTAAGCCGACTCCAGCTATGGAATGTACGTAGCTGGAGTTGCATACCTTAACCCGACTTTCCATGTCTAGTGTGGATGTGGCCTGAGTCATTTTACTGAGGTCAGAGGGGCTACGGGTACGCACAGTGGGGGAAGCTGAAACTGAGCTGGGTCTGCAGCCAGCGATCTAATGACGTGACTGGGAAAATGAACCTGGAGGGCGAAATCTGAGAGAATTTGCGTGCTGTTGTTGATAACAACTAAACCCCCAGGATTCTCTGCATTGCTTTCAATGTGCCCACCGTGCTGGCCAGCCCTGGGGACCTTCAGAGAGAGCAGCAAGAGTCTCTGCAGATTCGGCTACTGTCCCCGGCTAAGTCTTGGAACTGCAGCCGTCTTACACCCTCTGTGGTTTGGGCACTGAAGGGCGTGCGTAGCCAGTGGGCTCCATTGGGACACCTCCACGCAGGGTGAAGCGCTTCACTTTTCCAGCTAGTAAATCAAGGATAGAAATTCCTTAAAGTTAGTTTATCATTTTTAGAATCTCTGTTTCTGGCAATCTGCTGAATCGGGGCTTTTCGACAGCTCAGGGTATCGATTTGGCTGGGTCTTGCCCTGACGTGTACGGCTGGGTGAGACCCAGGCAGCTGGAGTTCCAAACTGCATGGGAAAGTACACGAAGCGGATAATTGTGCTATCTTCGGAGCCACTCCCGCTGGTCTCCGTTCCTCCTGCCAGGGCTGCTGGCACAAGGGAAAGGGTTCGGAGCGGCGTTTGCTTTCATCTGACAGATGGTTCCGTGTAACGAGCTGTAATTTTTAACTTAAAAGATTAAATTGAGCCCCAAATGAGCGCAATTGAAAGGGAGAGGGTAATAAAACATTGTAAGTGCAGACTCGTGTGTTGTGTGACGCCAGGCCAGGGGTGGGAACAGCCCCTTCGCTCGCTTCCAAGAAGTGCACCTCCTGGGCAACCCCAGGCCCCTTGCTGCCGCAGCAAAGGGGGCTCCGGAATAGCTGGGCTCCAAGAGCCAGGCTCACGCTGGCTGCCGC
This sequence comes from Pelodiscus sinensis, assembly GCF_049634645.1. Classification (NCBI taxonomy): domain Eukaryota; kingdom Metazoa; phylum Chordata; order Testudines; family Trionychidae; genus Pelodiscus; species Pelodiscus sinensis. The sequence continues at coordinate 10,273,708 of NC_134735.1, read as the reverse complement.
AGTTCAGCTCGGAGGGCGGGAAGGCTTGATTCATGGGTTGCCTGGGCAGGCGGCTCTGATGCAAGACTCTGGGGTCGCTACTTTGGAGGGAAGTCCCTTCCTGATGTAAAGCCCCTCCCACCGGCGTGGGGCAGGTATCGGCGGGTGGGGGGGCGGAGTTTGAAGTTGCTGGAGGAGCCGCAGGGCGTGGCATTGGCTGTGCTTTCAGTTTATTCACCAAATGGACCTCCTGGAGACAGAGGCCACCTGACGCCTGGCAAAGCCTCCGACTCCTGCTCGGTCCTCACTGGGGTCCGGTTGCCTGAGACGCCGGCAGGGCAGCATCAGCCCCAGGCGGAAACAGCTTTGCCATGGGCAGCGGGGGGTTGCGGCTGGTGCCGGGCGTTCCTGTGGGATGCAGATGTCTGTACGAATAGGAGTCCCTGCAGGTCCCAGTGGGAGCAGGCTGTTGCGCTGATAGCGTCATGCCTGAAACCCTGATGTCTTAGTGGCTTGCTGCACGGGGGAGAGTCCGTCCATCCAGGGTGCTTGACCCGCGTCCTCACTAAAACAGCAAGTGGAGGCTGAGATTACAGGTGTGCGGGCAAAGGCGCTTCTCTGCCCTGTCGCAGGATGTGCCCATCTGAGTGAGCCACAGGACTGAGCTGGCAAAAGGGCTCAGTGTGCCAGGCTAGCGGGCACAACGACCGGCGTATGGAGCCCGGGGTGCACTTACTGCAGACTGGAAAGGACCCGAAGATGCTGCTCTGTCACCATCCCTGGGACGGGACTTCGGGACTTGTCTTGATGCTGCTGCTGCTTGGGATTCGACCTGCCTCTTGCTGGCTGCCACCCCCGCCCAAGATCCGCCTGTGCCCACTCTGCGTGGCTTGCCCCCAGTCACTTGCTGCTGGGCTGCAGAGTCACCCCTATGCTCTTCCACTCCCACAGCTGGAGCTGCAGCTCCACATTCAGTCCCTGCTTCAGCAAGTCTCTCCTGCTGGGGTCAGGACACAGAGAGCCAAGGGGCTAAAGGGGCAGGTTTGTTTGGCCCTGGCAGTACAATATAAGAACTAGGGGTCACTAAATGACATGAATAGGCAGCAGGTTTAAAACAAACCAAAGTAAGTTTTTCTTCACTCAGCGCACAGTCAACCTGTGGAACTCCTTGCCAGAGGATGTGGTGAAGACTAGGACTTTAACAGGGTTCAAAAAAGAGCTAGATAGATTCACGGAGGTTAGGTCCATCAATGGCTATTAGGAATGGTGTCCCTACCCTCTGTGTCTGGAAATGGGTGACAGGGGAGGGATCACATGAGGATTATCTGTTGTGTTCCCTCCCTCTGGGGCTACTGTTGGCAGACAGGATACTGGGCTAGATGCACCATTGGTCTGTCCCAGTCTGGCTGTTCTTACTTATGGCAGCTGGCTCCTTGGGCTGGTGCATACTGGGGGGCTGAACGGTGCTCACAGGCACTGTCACGTGGGGCTTTGTATCCAGGGGAGAGTCGCACCCCAGGGCCTAACGTGAACATTTGCGTCTCGTTGCAGACAGTGTGGGTACAGCAAAGCCAGCCAGGACGGAGACGAGGAGCTGTACTTCCATTGTAAGTGCCACCCGGCCCCCGCGCTGGGTCAGATCGCGTGGGGTGTGCGGGGTTGATGGTTGTTCATAACCCTGCTCTCTGCTGCGCGGCCGGAATCCTGCCTTTGGATGAGCTGTCATCCTGTCTTATCCCGGAGAAGCCTCGCTCAGCACAGCACGGCTCTCCGGAGACAGCTGGCTTGACAGCTTCATAAGCCGGTGGCCGTCCTTCCTGCACACGGCGCGCGGGCTGCTCGGGGAGGTCGCCGGCATGTCACAGGAAATGGAGATGCTTTCAGCTTTCTCGAGGGCGTATGAATTATTCTGTCAGCTCTTCACATACAGCGCCGGGGGAGCGGGCGTTTGTTTGCTGGGGCCTCTCTTGGTTCTCAGGCAGGGATAATTTTGCAGACACCAGTTGTCAAAGGCAATGCAGATGTCAGAGCTGAGGAGTTTATTTGATTCCTGGCATATGCCGGTGAAGCACACGCCTCCTCCGCTGCTCCCTGCCGCAGAGCCCGGACGCTTGTCACACAAGGCTTTGCGGCGGTCGCTGCAGGGGAAGAGGGGGTGCTGCGGCCGCGGTTTCTTGGGCTACCTGTCAGTGAGGCGGGAGGAGGGGGTTGCTCCTGGTGCCCTGCTCCGAAGCTTGGGGGCGATCGTTCCCAGGCAGAAGGCCGTAGGACCCGCATGCATTCTGTGTGCTCCGTGGAATTGTGTTCAGCAGACGGGGGAATGGCCTTTGCTGCCGGTTCAGCCCCCCCGGGAGCACCACTTGCAGCACACAGCCCCTGCCTGTTGGGAACGTGCAGAAACGCAGCCAATTCTTGGCCCCGCTGGGTGGAGCAAGGCTGAACCCTGAGAGCAGGGCACCCGGCACTGTGGAGCTGGGAGCAGATGCTCCAGGAGCAGCTGAGCCACCATGCTCCTGTCCGGGCATTTAAAATGAAGGATTACAGGGGACCCCGGGAGTGGCAGCGCCAGTCCCCACCAATGATTCTGCTAATTATTTCCATCCATGGGCGGAATGAATTTTGTTCTGTGCACTGCGGCATGTGCGGATGGGCACCACCAGTAGAAACACTTGCTGCCAGCTGTGGGCGCTCTGCTAATCAGCTGGGCGGTATTGGAATATCTGCTGGGTGACCGCCCAAGCGCACAGCTTGCGAGGAAGACTGGGCCCCACTAGGGATGTAAGCGACCGAGTAGCCAACTCCCTGATAAGCCTAGGCTTATTGGATAGTCAAGTCACCCCCCCCCCACCCTCTGCCTCTGTATCAGAGGCAGCAAGTGGGAGAGAAGCAAGAGCCGGTGCTGGCGGAGGACCAGCTTTTGATCTCGGCGGGGGACAGGGGAGGCAGAGGTGTAGCAGGGGACCCGGTGCAAGCCAGGACTGCTTGCTACGCCTCTGCTTTTTAAATGTAGTAACATCCTGGCACCTCTTACTACATTTAAAAAGCAGAGCTGCCGCAAAGCCCCTTATTGACTAATCCCATCAACAGCGCGATTCGCTTACTAACCACCATTTAACATCCCTAGTCCCCACTGGGAACGGAAACTGCCATTTAAAAAGGAAACCGGTTAAACCCTGTGTTTAACCAGTTAACCATGGAGCCGCCAGCCACCGACCCGCAGCACGATGCAACGGGCCTGGCCAGGCTGGAGCAGCCCCGGCCCGTGGTGCAGCAGGCTTACCTGGCCCGCCACACTGCGGGCTGCTCTGGCGAGGGCAGGCCAACCCTGCGATGCCACAGGCAGGGGCTGCTCCAGTTAACCAGTTACTGGTAAGGTGCTTACCGGGTAACCAGTTAACCAGTTACCCCTTTACCTCTCTAGTCCCCACCTGGGCAGTGCGACGTTCTTTGTACCCGAGTGGCTCTCAGTGCACGTAGTTCTCCCGGACGCGGTGCCCGGCATTACCGTTTAGCAGACGGTGGTGGCCTGTGGGGGAGGCTTTCCAATCCGTGCTGCTGTCCAACGCAGCTGCCGGTTATAACGAGCCCTGCTGAAGGGCTCGGCCACAGAGACGGCTCAGGTAGGCGAGGATCCACCTGGAGGCCGTCGTCCCTGTTTGGGCAGGGCTGTGTAAGAACAGGCAGCGGCAACGGTTCCCTTTTCTCCCGGGAGGAGCTTGGGAGCAAACTGCCAGGCTATGTCTACACTCGCGGCTTCTTGCACGCGTCATATGCAAATGAGGCTAAGCGTGGAATATTGTCGAGCCTCATTTGCATACCTAATGAGCCACCATTTTTTTCAGAAGAGGCTCTTGCACCAGAAGGAGTGTCTACACTGCCCCTTCTTGCACAAGAAAAACCCTCTTGTGCAATGCCGTTCTTCCTGAAAAGTAATAGGTGTAACGGCGTTGCGCAAGAGGGTTTTTCTTGCTCAAGAAGGGGCAGTGTAGACGCTCCTTCTTGCGCAAGAGCCTCTTCTGAAAAAAATGGTGGCTCATTAGGTATGCAAATGAGGCTCGGCGATATTCCACGCTTAGCTTCATTTGCATATTACCCGCGCAAGAAGCCGCGAGTGTAGACACAGCCTTAGAGCCCCGCCTCTCAGAGGGGTTAGCTAGTGCAGCGCGTCATGCCAGGAGGCTCCTGCTGAGGTAGATCAGGGGAGAGGCAGCGTCTTTGTTCCATCAGTCCTGGAAGCAAAGCTCCTCCTGCACTCAGCTCCCGAGAGCATCCCAGCCGTGCTTCCGGGCACGTCCTAATGGCAGCTCTGACCAGCCCTCCCTGCATGGCGCAAACCTGCCGGTGGCCGCCGGGGCTGCCTCTCTAGAGGGGGTCCGTGGTAGCGCGGGCAGGAGAGGAGCTCGGAGGGTGGGAGCAGCGAGGCCGGGACTGGTTCAGAACGGCGCTGTGTCGATGTGCCGGTAGCCTCAGCGGGGAGGAAGGCCTGGTCCCTGGCCGTGGGGATTGTTTCCATAGACAACAGTGACATCGGCCTCCCTCACTTCATTGCATGTCGTTGCTAGCGCAGAGTTGGGCTGGGAATGGTTAAGCAGTTTACCCTTAAATGCATGAAGCTTACCGGTCCCGGTTAACCGGTGGGGCTGGGGCAGCTTCCCGCCGGCCGTGGGCAGGGGGCTGCTCCAGCGGCAGGTGTCGGGGGCTGGGAGGGGAGGTTTAACCAGTTAACCAATGAAATGGCATTTTACATCCCCAGTGCGGAGAGGCGAGGACGGTCCATTTGCCCATGGTCGTTTTGGGCGGTGACTGAGGGCAAGGGCCTTGCGAAGGTCTCCCCAGTGCCGGCGGGGCTGGGAACAGCCATGTGTGTACTGTAGGCTGCTTGCCCCTTGCTACTCAGACAGGAGACCGTCTCGACAAGGGGCCCCAAACAGCCCTGCTGGAGGATCGAGGTTGCAAGGCCCCAGGGACGTTATTGTCGTCTCGGTCTTCGTTAAGCTGATCTTTAAACAGCAAAGATGTTAGTGGAATTAACTCCAGATGGAGGCTGTTGCTCCAGGTCCGAGCCCAGCTCTTGTGGCTGCAGAGGCTGGTGCCTGGCGCGCTGGGTGCTACCGAATGTTTGGTGTCTGTGTTTGCTGAGTGCTCAGCTGCAGGAGTTGGATGGGCTGGAGACGAGGAGGGTGGTCTGGAGGGGGTGGGGGCTGGAGGAGGTTGTTTTGCAGAGCTGGCTGGGAAACCAAAGGGCAGAGCTCCTGTGGCCTACCCTCTGCCCCCTTCCTCTCCTGTCCCCAGCTCAGCGGGATCCTGGCTGGGCAAATGCTGTGCAGAGGTAACACACGGTATCTTCTCACCCACGCTCTGCTTATTCCCCCTCTTCACTGCAGTTAAGATCCCAACCCGGAGGACGTACATTGACCCCGACACCTGCGAGGATCCTATGCAGGCCGTACACCTCTTTGCCAAAGAGCTCGACAACTCCAGTATCAAAATCGAGCGGATCATTGGAACAGGCAAGTGTTCTCGTTCGAGAGGCTCCTGGGGCGCTCGGCAGAGAGGCATCCCCGCCGGGCTGAGCACGTCTGTGCCCCAGGGACACACTGATCCGTGTGAAGAGGTGGCACCATCCTCGGCGCATCGGATGGGCGCTGGGTGTGGATCTGCAGCCTCATAGCAGCTGGATTTGAATTCCTCTTTCACAGGTTGGCGAGGGCTACTTCCCAGCGGGGTTCCCAGGGCTCTAGGAGGCTAAGGCAGGATTTCCAAGTCACAACCTGCCTCCCAGCTCCACTCTTCCTCAGCCTTTGCCCTTGGGCACTGGTCCTCAGCCAGACCACCCCTCCAGGAGCTACAGGGAGTGCAATGAGAGCTCACTACCCCACCGGCAGGTGCTGCTGGGCTGGCATGCTCGGTGACATTGTTCACCCCACAAAAACCCTTCCACAGTCTCAGGCGAGTGTGGCCCAGCTCCGTATCACCCCTGGCTCGGTCTGGCCTCGGGCTTTGCCAGGCACAGAGCCCCCATGCAGCTCCTGCCATTAGCAGGGACGTGAGCAAAACTGTAAATCCAATCGGTGAGCAGTGCGTGGTGACAGCCGCCAAGAGGTTTCTGTCTGGAAAAGCAGAACCGTGTGGCCCATGGGCTAAGCTCTCCGGCCATTGTCTGGCCCCCTCCTAGGGAGCCAGGAGGGGGGCGAGTACAGAACAGATCCAGAAGCTGGGCAATATCCAAGCCCCTGCCTCTTCCACTCTGGGACCAGAGTTCCTCCTCCTAGGGGTGTAAAATCCCAGTTAAACGTTAGGTCGACGTAATGTTCAACCGATAACCGACCACATGGGATCCGGGCTGGGGGCCGCTCCAGCCTGGCTGGCTAGCCCCCAGCCCATGGGGCTCTTGCCTCCAGCCCCGTGCTGGGGCTGCCTGCTGGCTCCTAGTCCCCTCGTGAAGTCTGGGGTTGCTGCTGGCTCCCAGCTCTCAGCCCCTTCTGGAGCAGCCCCTGACCAAGGAGGGCCCCCTGTGGGGCTGGAGCAACCCCCTGCCCAGGCCAGGTGGGGAGCTGCTCCAGCCTATGTCAGTTAACCAGAACCATTGAGCATTACCCTTTTAGGGTAACCGGTTAACCTTTCGCATCCCTACCTCCCACTGCCCAAGAGGAGCAAGAGACAGCGTGTTATCCATATTTTGGCTTGCAAATACTTAGGAGGTGCCAGACACTGCCAGGATAGGGCTGTATAAGCACTTGGGGAGTAGAGAGATTGTGCAGCACTCGTGCCTTGTCTAGATGACAAAACAACCCACCAAAGTGTTGCAGCTAAACTGTCCGCCCGGAGGCTGCGGCTGTGACCGTAGGGCCTGAGCCGGGGGGGGGGGGGGGGGTGGGAAAGGCTGGCTGAGGTGTGGATCTGGCCCGCTGGTCCCAAGTCTGACACTTTGCAGTCAGGGCCGCGTTGGGGCTTTGCTCCGTGCGGCTGTAAGGCGCTGAGCCCAGAAGTGCCGCTTCTCCACCGCACGCAGCTGGTGCGATTTAGGCAAGTCACTCGCGAACAGGCACTGTCAGAAACCAGCGGGGTCGCCCACAGGGGTGCGAGGACCTGTTAACGCAGGCTTTTCACCCAGAGCTTTTCCCTGCCGACGCGTTCCAAGATGCTCCTCACCCCCTGCAGGAGACTGAGCCATTTTGGCCTGTTCACAGCAGCTCCTTAGCCTGCCTGTTTGGCTCTGGAAGAGGACCCCTGGCATTATTGCCAGTGTGGAAATACAACCCTCAGTTTTCTTTCCATGGGGAGGTTTCCTCTGGTGCTGCCTCTGGTGCAGCTGGGAGACAGCTACCTGGTTCTGACTGAGGTGGAGACATTTGGATGGTGGCCATGGCAGGACCTGACCAAGTGTAACAAAGGGCAGGAGGTGTAAGCCCCTCGTTTCCCCCCGTAGCCCTCATGGCCCTGTCTCCCATGATCCTAGGGAATGGGAGACACGCACATACTCACGGTGCATCCCACTGGGGCTGTGCTGGTGGCCGCGGGATGAGTTCAACTCGGCTCATCCCATTGGAGCGGAGGGTCCCGGGCCTGGGAGTAAAATGGAGCGAGGTGCCCTCTGAGAACGGAGTGCCGCCCTGCAGCAGCTGTCACGTACGCCAGTGATGGTAAAGGAGGGAGGCCCAAGATCCCTGGGAATCACTGAGAGGATGGTGCCTTTCACCAGCTCCCTTGAAACCAGCAGGCTGAGGGCCGCGGTGCTCTGTGCAGGGGGACCCCAGCAGGCCCCAGGGTAGGAACGAATCACAGCCAGTGTGGGCAGTCCAGCTCTTTCTAGGATGCTGGGAGCCTCGTTGGGGCTCTTAAAGCCATTTAGGGTGTGTCTAAACTACATGGCTCCGTCGACGGAGCCATGTAGATGAGGCTGATCGGCAAAGGGGAATGAAGCCGCGATTTAAATAATCGCAGCTTCATTTAAATTTAAACAGCTGCCGCGCTCTGCCGACCAGCTGATGATCAGCTGTTTGTCGGCAAATCGGGGCAATCTAGACGCTCCCCTGTTGACATGAAAGCTCTTTGTTGACCTTCCCCTTATGCCTCGTGGGATGAGATTTACCGAGGAGGTTGACAAAGAGCTTTCATGTTGACAGGTGAGCGTCTAGACTGCCCCGATCTGCCGACAAACTGCTGATCATCAGCTGGTCGGCAGAGCGCGGCAGCTGTTTAAATTTAAATGAAGCCGCGATTTTTTAAATTGGGGCTTCATTCCCCTCTGCCGATCAGCCTCATCTACATGGCTCCGTCGATGGAGCTGTGTCGTTTAGACACCCCCCCCACAGATTTCCTGCTCCTGGCTTACTTCGGGGTTTTCAGGTCTCCCTGTGAACCTGGCTGGTTTTGTAGGCTTGGAGCAGAGGGTGGTGGGTTAGTCTTTTGTGCTTGAGCTTGATTTTCATGTCCCTGTTTATTTTCCTCCGGCGATGTGTACGGTGATGTGAGCAGCCTCTCACAGAGAACGCCGACAACGATCTGCTTCTTAGCAGGTTGACAGTGGCATAAAAACGATTTATGATTATGAAGTTTTTTAACGATGTATTGATTTCCGGCGACTTTATGGCCAAAAACACCAAAGCAAATTAAAATCCATGCAGGTTTAATTCAGCGGAGGTGAACCTCAGGCCCAGGGGGGTCCCCAGCTTGGCCTGGATCTGGCCCCTGAGACTCAGCATTGGGGAGCCCTTGTTGGTGCACCAGACTCCCTGCCACCCACCACAGGGCTGGAGCACACAAAACCTACCCCCTAGGCTCTGGTGTGCAAGAGGAATAAGGGGAGTGTCTTTCTCCTTCTCAGCCAGGGGCTTCTCACATTGCTTCTCACTTGTGTGCGGCCCCCAGCTGATTTTTCTGTGGGTCAGCGGCCCCTGACCCAAAAACAGGTTCTGCCCCCCTGCTTTAATTGGTAATGCAAGCTAGATCTGTGGAGGCCATGGTGTTCTGGGTGTCATTTTCCCAAAGAGAAGATCATTAAAAAAAACCCACAACAATTATTGGGGTAGGTTGGGGGGGGGGGGGGTAGTTTAGCCAGCAGCTTAAATGTTAACAGGGAAACAAAATGCGATTGTTAGACAGTGGAATCTTAGCAGCTGCCTGGCAGAGAAACAGGCCCAACGATTCTGAACTTCTTTTAGCGAAAAAGAAATCCAACTAGGGTAGGTGTTTAAAGAGGAGGAATGTAAAATGGTTTGTATTAGTGACTGTGTGGATTCCTGTCTCTCCGCTTAATAAAGCTCTTCAAATCTATTGGGTTTTCCCTGTCACTCCAAAGTTCTCCTGTTCTCTTTAGAATCTGTTCCTTTGTGCTCCCGCGTTTGTGACTACAAGGAGCAGAAAGTTCTGTCTCAAGAAGCCCTGACTTTTCATGCAGGCTGGAGACTGGCTGGAGAACGGACAGGTGGGGTGGCTGGGGAGAGGACAGAGCTGGATCCCAGTGAGGACTGTCTTGGTCTCTGGGAGATAATCTCCCGTTCATGGAAATCCTCCAGAAGTGCAGTGTGTGCTTGGCTGCTGCGCCAGGGGAGCTGCTAGTTCCAAGATCGGCGTGTTCACAGCTAGTCCAGACGCCCCCCAGAAGTGGGGGAAGATGCTAAACGGGGGCTAGGTTGAGAATTTTTAAAGGGACATTAATTCACCCTTTTGTGTTGTGGGTGATTTTCCCCCGGAGCGTTTCTAGGGGGATAGATCCCTGCTACGGGAGGGCAGAGCCCATCTGTCTGGTGAGCCAGGCACTCAGACACCCTGTCCACACGCACTGGACCTGCATCTGTGCTCCCAGATCACAGTGTTTGCGGGTCCAGAGACAAAAGTCCTGTTGGAAGGAAGTGCGACCAGAAGGGGACCTGGCTTTCTAGAAGAGCAGCACTACCCGTTGGTCTGTGTCAGACACTCTGGCCCTGCAGCAGATGGGTGTGGCCCCGTTCTGCACACCAATAGGGAAGGATTTGAAATAGCCATGAATAAAATCAGCCGTAGAAACAGCTCCCCTTTTCATGGCCAGTGAACGGCCGAGGGAGCAGCTAGCCGAGCTCAGAGAGGAACGGCAGCATGAAAACAGCCCTACGCAGCGTGCTTGGGGGATTTTACCTCTTTCAAATGCCCACGCCCGGGGCCATCGAACGTCTGCGCTCCTGCCACTGGTGATGCTAACTCCTGTCTCTCCCATGGCGCAGGAGAGTTTGGAGAAATCTGCCGGGGCTGCTTGAAACTTCCCAGCAAGAGAGAGCTCCCAGTTGCCATCCAGACCCTCCGAGCTGGCTGCTCCGACAAGCAGAAGCGCGTCTTCCTGGCAGAGGCCAGCACCATGGGCCAGTTTGACCACTCCAACGTCATCCGCCTGGAGGGCGTCATCACCAGAGGTAAGGCTGACGGACCCGGGCGTGGTGGTGCGCAAGCTCCTCACGTTCCACACGGACCAGGCTCTCCCCGCTCTGCGCTAGGCCTGGTGCTTCTGGCGTGGGCAGCACTGGTTTGACCTATGCTGGGTTCAAGCAAGGCGTGTGCATGAGCCTTCCCCTTCCGTAGGGTAGGTGTGTTATCCACTTCAACCCCAAACGGCCTAGGGTCCTAGGTCTCTGAGACACAGCCCCACAGGACTTCCTTTCTGTTCCAAATGGGGCAGATTTGGGTTATTTTTAATGACTGGGCCCATTAATCTAGGCCGATACTCGCCAAACCCCTTGTGACTTTGATTTTGAATCCATTCCTGGGGCATGGGAAGCCAGATGCACCAGGCTCACAGATCCCTATCCCCACCCTCTCGCTTTCAGCTTGAAAAGTTTGGGATTCCTGCTCCCTGCCTCAGAGAGAGGGGCTACCCCCGGCAATTCCTGGCAGTGTGGTGCTGACTAGTGGTGAGAGAATCCCACGCTTCGCTCGCTTTCCTGGCCCTTTTAAGAGGTGTAGTTCTGAGAGTGAATGCCATAAAGTAGGGTGACTAGTCACTGTAACATGGCCCCCTTCAACCAGGGCCCCCGCCACCCTCCGCAGAAGGCAGATGTGTATTGTTAGCCCAGTATGTTGGGGAAAGTGAGGCACAGGAGGTGACAGGACTTGACAACATAGACCATGCCTGCACTAGACTTTTCTGACAGCTATTTCCCACACTCGCTGGCACCAGCTGATCACCACTGTGACAGCAACGCTGGGAGAACTTGGCTGCTGGTGCTGGTATCCCCGTAATAGCTAACCCTGGGCAGAGCAGGTCTGCGTGATCTGCCGGTGAGCATGCTAGAGTTTTGGCTACAGCTAGCGGTAGTAACGATAGGAACCATTGAGGACAAAATAGAGCCACGAACCAGAACCATAGTGGAGCCCAAGTGCCCAGACACCAGTGAGGCTCACTAGGATGGTAATATTCAGGACTGGAGAGATGTGAGGTCATGATGAGACTGGATAAGAACATAAGAACGGCCAGGCTGGGTCAGACCAAAGGTCCATCTAGCCCAGTGTCCTGTCTGCCAACATTGGCCAATGCCAAGTGCCCCAGAGGGAGGGAACAGAACAGGTAACCATCAAGTGATCCCTCCTCTGTCACCCATTCCCAGTTTCTGACAAACAGAGGCAGGGACACCATTCCTACAGCAGAAAGGGATCTAGGGGCTCTAGTGGACTACAAGCTGAATATGAGCCAGCAGTGTGACGCTGTTGCAAAAAAAGTAAACGTGATTCTAGGATGCATTAACAGGTGTGTTGCGAGCAAGACACGAGAAGTCATTCTTCCGCTCTACTCTGCACTGGTTAGGCCTCACTTGGAGTATTGTGTCCAGTTCTGGGCACCGCATTTCAAGAAAGATGTGGAGAAATTGGAGAGGGTCCAGAGAAGAGCAACGAGAATGATTAAAGGTCTAGAGAACATGACCTATGAAGGAAGGCTGAAAGAATTGGGTTTGTTTAGTTTAGAAAAGAGAAGATTGAGGGGGGACATGGTAGCAGTTTTCAGGTATCTAAAAGGTGTCATAAGGAGGAGGGAGAAAACTTGTTCATCTTGGCCTCTGAGGATAGAACAAGAAGCAATGGGCTTAAACTGCAGCAAGGGAGGTTTAGGTTGGACATTAGGAAAAAGTTCCTAACTGTCAGGGTGGTGAAAGACTGGAATAAATTGCCCAGGGAGTTTGTGGAATCTCCATCTCTGGAGATATTTAAGAGTAGGTTAGATAAATGTCTATCAGGGATGGTCTAGACAGTATTTGGTCCTGCCATGAGGGCAGGGAACTGGACTCAACAACCTCTCGAGGTCCCTTCCAGTCCTGGTATTCTATGATTCTGTACCCACCTTCGCTAATAAATACGGTTGGACCCATCCTCCATGAATGTATCTAGCTCTTTTTTGAACCCTGTTAAAGTCCTGATCTCCACAACATCCTCTAGCAATGCTCGGTGCACACACAGGCCTGCTGTGGAAAACAATCAAATCCGCACCCAGCTGTAACGCCATGTTTGCTCCAATGCAATTCCAAGCGCCCGTGTCACTCGGCGCGTTTAAATGGGCTGATATTGATGCAAGTTGGGCAGTGTGGGGGAGCTGCGTGCAGACAGCCGCTCTGCGATTGCACGGCACTTACGCCGATCAATAGCTACACGGCGAATCCAGCATCGCTCCACGGTTATTGGTGCCCAGCGAAACGAAGCGCAGCGCTCCCTGATCTGATTTGTGTGGCAACAAGGCTGACTCATTTGCTTGGTAATTTAAAAGCGATAGAAAACGATTGTCCTGTCTGAAAGCAGGAAGAATGCTGATTGTTTTCTTAATTACCCACCATGGAATTTGGGTCATTAAGGCAGGAGTCTCGCCTGCCCTGCCTTCCAACTAATCCGGTAATATGCTTGAGCCGGCGTTTCGCAATGTGATTATCGGGTGGTGGAGGCGCTGTACAATGGCCCTCAGGAAGCCAAACATTTGCTCGTGGTTTTGTATTATTTGATGGTTCTGAGGTTTGTAATAGAATTTTTACAGCTCGATTAATAAAGCCAAACAGGGTGAGCAGCAAAACCCAACGCCTGTCACAAAATCAAATGAAAATGGAGGGGTTTTGTGTGTCAGCCAAATGGATGACTGCATGGTTGCTCTCTGTCCCTGGCAGCGTGCGTGTTCTCTATGGAGGTGAGAAAGTTGTAGTTAAATAGAAATCCACGTAAATATGGAGAAACACGAGCACGTGCGTTGTTACTTGTGCTATTCATAACACAAGGCATCAGCTTCTGCTTTAATGTAGGGCCCGATCCAGCCACCCTCACTCGCACTGAGTAATGCCTTTCTCCTCCGTGGCACTTCTCAAAGTGTTCGAAGCGGCAGTATTTAATATCCCTGTCAGAGCAGCATGGAGAGGCCCCAAAGATTAGAAACAGGGCTCCTTATGCTGATGGTGCACTCTTCAGGGTGAGATCCATGTCTCCCTGAATATGTGAGAGCAGACTGAACTTCAGGATTGGCATTGAAGAAACGAGAATCAATTCAAGCCACTTGTGTACGGTACAGATGCTCAGAAACCCATCCTCTGATGGTCAAGTGCTTAAATACCCCTAATTATATCTACTCCGTTTCCTACCTTTTACTGATTTTGTTGTCAAAACACAAGAGCTGTGTCTACACTGGGCCACTTATTCTGGAAAAGCAGCCGCTTTTCCGGAATAACTTGCCAGCTGTCTACACTGGCTGCTTGCTTTTCCGGAAAAGCACTGATGATCTACTGTAAAATTGTCAGTGTTTTTCCGGAAAAACTATGCTGCTCCCATTTGAGCAAAAGTCCTTTTCCAGAAAAACTGTTCCGGAAAAAGGCCAGTGTAGACAGCACAGTAGTCTTTTCCGCAAAAAAGCCCCGATCGCGAAAATGACGATCGGGGCTTTTTTCCGGAAAAGCGCGTCTACATTGGCCACTGACACTTTTCCGGAAAAAGTGCTTTTCCAGAAAAGCATCCTGCCAATGTAGACGCACTTTTTCCAGAAATACTTATAACGGAAAACTGTTCCGTTTTAAGCATTTCCGGAAAAGGGTGCCAGTGTAGATGTAGCCAAGGTGTACACTTGCTTGGTGGGTGTGTGAATCATGGCATTTAAATGAGCAGCTCCACCAGTGATGGTTGGTAATCAGAAACACTAATTAGTTACATTCGTTAGATGTTGGTAATGGAGAATTGCAAATCTCTCGCCTTTAGCAAACTCACCCTCCTCTCTGCTAATGGCCCATTTTCTGTGTAAGGTCCTTCGTTTTCAGGTTGGCAGATGTGATCTTGTTTCCAAGTAAATGACACATTGAGCTTTGACTCTAGAGTCATCTCGGGGTCTGAGAGCCTCCAAAATGGGAGCTTTATGTTCCCATTGTTACCATCACAGCTGCTTGAAAGTCATTTCACCATGTAGGGATGGCAGAGTAAAGCCAGACTTCTTCACCCCGATTGGCTGTTCTGGTAGCAGAAAGTTGAAGTCCGTGGATGTGACATGTGAAGGATGGCCGGGAGCTTGTTGCAAGGGAGAAAAGACATGTGGACGTGTCTCATTTAACTATCTGATGACACCTGAAGGAGGCCTGCACTAATGCTATTTATTTATTTTACTGATTAGATTTCTTTCTCTGCTTTCCCGCTGAAAAATCTCAGGAGTATTAGGTCACGCCTGTCTTGTTTTTTGGAGGTTCCACTGGAGGATCTAGTGACCCGAAGCAGGACCTTTTGCAAATTCGTAGCATTTCTAGCCAAAAGGGACCATTTCATCATCTAGTCTGACATCACAGGGCGGAATATTTGCCCAGTAGCCGCTGTGCTGACAACTTCCAGAAAGGCATCCAGTCTTGATTTGGAGATAAGAGATGGAGAAGCCACCGTTTCTCTTACTAGTTTGTTCCTATGGTTGATCGGCCTCACTGTTAAAAACACCTGTCTGAGTTCTAATTTCAAGTACTGGTAGTCAGCCACTTGGTTCTTGTTCTGCCTTCTTTCACTAGATGAAAGAGTCCTTCGGTACCTGTTCTTTTCTCCCTGGAAAGTCCTTGTATGCAGAAATCAAGTATCTTCTCAATCATCTTGTGGGTAAGCTAAAGAGATTGAGTTCTTTTTGGTCTCTTTCAGGCATTTTCTCTAGCCCATACAAATGTGGTAGCTCTTTTCTGCATTCTTGCCTCTTTTTCAGCATCTGTTTTTAAAATGTGGATGCCAGAACTTGGAGACACTATGCCAGTATTGCTCTCATCAGTGCCAGACCCAGCGGTAAAATCACCTCTCTGATCCTTCTCCCATTCCAGCCAAGGATTGCATTAGCCCGGTTTGCCCGGGCACTGCACTAGGAGCTCTTGCTGTGTCGCTTGTCCCCTACGGCCCTAAATCCTCTCCAGAATCCTTGTTTTCAGGGCACTAAACCCTATTCTTCAGAGATGGGCTGCATGCCTGCTTCTCAGAGGGATAACTGTGCATTTGGCTGCATTAAAACACCATCTTTAGCTGCCAGTGGACTGGAAAGTACTTTGTGATATGAACGCGTGATCCACAGCTTTTCAAACTATAGAACAGGACTCTTTTCTGAACACTTCTCCCTCTACTGAATCCAACTTACAATTTTATCTTCTACACCAGGCCTGCACAACATAGGGCCCGAGGGCCACATGCGGCCCGCAGGGGCTCACTGTGCAGCCTGTGCCGACTACGGGCAGCACGGCCCCATCCGATCCGCCGGCTGGGCGGAGAAGCGGAGTGCCGCCGGGGAGGGGGAAGTGCGGTGATTCTCGCTGCCGGGCTGTCTGCATGCAGCTCCGGTTCGAGGAGGCAGGGCACGAGCCAGAGAGCGGGACGCCGGCAGACGCCAGGACAGTCGTGACGTCATGGCCGGCGACTGCCAGATTCAAAAAGGCTCCGGCAGCCCCACAACCTGGAAGGCAGAAGCCAGGTAGGGGAAGGGAAGGGACTTGTGTTTAGGGGAAGGGGGCAGGTCAGGAGAAGGGGGAAGGCACCAAGGGGCAGGGTGCAGGAGAGACAAATGCCAGGGGGCCAAGTGGAGACACACGTGGGTTTTTTTGTTTTTGCTTGACAAAAATGTTTAGCCCGCGTGTTCGGTAGTTTTTGGGAGAGCATCCCTACTTGCAGCCAGCAGCTGTTTCCTTTGGAGTAATATGGCCCTTGCCGCTTTCCGAGTTGTGCAGACCTGTTCTACGCTTAGCAATAGGCCAGAATCATTACTAGGATTGCTTAAGTCCCTGAAACACTTATAAAACTCCTCCTTATTGACCTGAGCTTTGCCTGCATGGATCCTCCCTGGTGTCCTTCGTTTTTCTTACTGATTTCCTACACTTCGCAAACTTCTCATTCATATTGATTCCTTCCTCTTTCCCCCGGGTTCCTTTTGGTACATGTTGCTATTTTATTTCTAATCGTGGCCTGCACTTCCACCTCTGAGCCAAGGTGGGCTTTCACCCTCAGCTGTTCTCTTTCTTGACAGTGAAATTGTGGCTTTTGGCCAGCTAATAAACTCTTCTTAAAGAAAAAATTCAGTGTTACTGGTTGGGACTGTCCGCTGTTTGCCCATATTGAATGAAATCGGAGCCTTATCATTGGTCCCCAGTCCAGGGATTGATTCATCGTCATCCATCATTGCAAGGTCCAAAATAGAAGTACCTTGCCATGGGTTCAGGACGCTTAATGGGTTAACTGGTTAAACGTAGTGTTTAACTAGTTAACCGATTAAAGGGGAGGTGTGTGGGGGCGCTCTAGTGTGGAGTGGCCCCCTTGCCAGCTGGAGCAGCCTGGGCCCCTGCCCCCACCGGTTAACCAGAACCGCTAAGGTGAGGCTTACCATAAAACCCTATTATGGGTGCAGCATCTTTGGAGTGATCTTTCCCTGCTGCCTGTTTGAGACCTCCAGCCTATGACCCCCAGTGCCAACGTGCACTCCCCGTTAGCTATGCCCTCTTGTCTCCGGGTGCAGGGCTGTGTGGGATTTTTCCTCTCTGGTGCCCATGGAGACTGTCTGTCTTTGTGCCACTCGGCCCTCTGGTCAAGGCCAGGGGCTGTCCAAATCCCAAAGAATCAACCTGCCCTCTCACCCGGGGATTCTACTGCCTGTCCCTGGCTCTGGTATCAAGTGCTGTCCTGTTCATCCCAAGGCCAGTAGCCTCCGGCCGTCTCTGGCGCATTGGCCAGTCACAGGAGCCAGTCAACTCTCTGCGGCTTCTCTCCTTTGGCTGCAGGCTCTCAGATGATGTATAAGGCCCTGTCTGTTGTCACCGGATCATTCCTTAGTCCTGACTTGTCTCTCTGAGGGGTAACTCCTTAATTACCACCACCAGTGACTGTGACCGGGCATTTAACCCTTTCTCATCTGAGTTGGGGGTTGAAGCCCCCTTCCCAAACCAATTTTTCTTTCTGTACACTGTTGACAGGTGCTTCAAAAGCAGCTCCGCCTGCTCTCTGGTTTGAGTTGATGTCTACTCATCAGTACCCCCTCCTGGAGTTTGTCACTTAACACACTGAGCCATATACATCCACAGTCCTGAGACTGTGGTCTCAGTCACTCTGAAAATGGTCCTGTCTATTATATAGAGTGTTGCCTCCTGAGGATGGTATAACCAGTGATGTTAACGTTCCAGTCCTGGACAGTCCAACCATGCAATAATACCAATTCTATTGAGTTTCTTTTCATCCAGTTCCTCTCGCTTGTTACCCGGAATCCCAGCGTCAGTTATGCAGCAACTGACAATTTTCTTCTCTTCGCTTTCTTTAGGACAAGAAGCAATGGGCTTAAACTGCAGCAGGGGAGGTTTAGGTTGAACATCTGGAAAAACTTCCTAGCGGTCAGGGTGGTTAAACACTGCAATAAGTTGCCTAGAGAGGTTGTGGAATCTCCATCTCTGGAGATATTTAAGAGCAGGTTAGATAGACATCTATCGGATGGTCTAGACCAGGGGTTCCCAACCTGGGGTACGGGTACCCCCAGGGGATAGGAGAAGTTTGTCAAGGGGGTATGGGGAATATTTGGTAAATAACTAGATTATCCTAATTGAAATATTCCAAAAGTAGTAGTAGCAAAATGCAGGACAATGTAGCACTTTAAAGACTAACAAGATGGTTTATTAGATGATGAGCTTTCGTGGGCCAGACCCACTTCCTCAGATCAAATAGTGGAAGAAAATAGTCACAACCATATATACCAAAGGATACAATTAAAAAAAATGAACACATATGAAAAGGACAAATCACATTTCAGAACAGGAGGGGGATGCAGGGAGTGGGGAAAGGAAGGAAGGTAAGTGTCTGTGAATTGATGATATTAGAGGTGGGGAGAGTGGGATGTTTGTGAGCTAATGGTATTAGAGGTGATAATTGGGGAAGCTATCTTGGTAATGGGTAAGATAGTTTGAGTGTTTGTTCATTCCTTCTTGGAGAGTGTCGAATTTTAACATGAATGACAGTTCAGAGGATTCCCTTTCAAGTGCAGATGTAAAAGGTCTTTGTAGCAGAATGCAGGTGGTTAAGTCATTGAGAGAGTGTCCTTTCTGGTTAAAATGGCAAGAAACTGTTTTTTCTTTGTGATCTTGTCTGAAATCTGTTTGTGATTTGTCCTTTTCATATGTGTTCATTTTTTTAAATTGTATCCTTTGGTATATATGGTTGTGACTATTTTCTTCCACTATTTGATCTGAGGAAGTGGGTCTGGCCCACGAAAGCTCATCATCTAATAAACCATTTTGTTAGTCTTTAAAGTGCTACATTGTCCTGCATTTTGCTTCAGCTACCCCAGACTAACACGGCTACATTTCTATCACTATTCTACACAAAAGTAGTAGTGTTAGTGAAAAAAGTTGGGGATTCTAGAGTCTAGAATTTATTTCCTTTCATATTGAATAGGGGGTGTGGGAAGGTTTACTAAAAGCCAAGTGGGTACAGGGACTGAAAAAAGTTGGAAACCCCTGGTCTAGATGGTACTGAGTCCTGCCATGAGGGCAGGGGACTGGACTTGATGACCTCTCGAGGTTCCTTTTAGTTCTAATGTTCTGTGATTCTTTGCCAAGTGGGTTCAAATTGTTTGGGACCAGTTAAGTTTGGGTTTCTTCTGCATATGTCTTCTGGGCCCCCCTCCCCTTCTCTTGTTAGGGCTGATCTAGTCAGTGTGCACCCGAGAGGATTAGTCTCCCTCCCTTGTGAGATGCAGACTCTTTCCTGCTGGACGGTGGCCCCATGTGCCACAAAACCAAACCTTCTCCCCTTTGGCAGCAGGAGGTGGCACTGCTGAATTTTTGAGAGAGTGTTTCTCCCCACTGTTCATCCGACATTTGACTTGGAGGGTTTTTTTTAAATTGGTTCTAAAGGGTGACTAGAAATCTCTTCCCCTCCTTTGCTCGGGATTCCCTTCCTTTGAACGTGGCTGTCTGACTGATTCTCTATGCACGGAGATGCCCATGAAAGGCAGAGCAGCCAAGACCCAAATCTCTCATGAGTAAAAGCCGGCAGAAAATAATTGTAAAGGATTTAAGGGTTAAGGGCTCAGCATCTTTGGATCTGGAGGCTTTGCTGAGTATATGATCTGTGCTGGATAAAAACCAAGGGTAGCTAACTACTCCTTTTCTGTCTGTGCTCCCAGGAAATACCATGATGACTGTGATGGAATATATGGGGAACGGGGTGCTGGATTCATTTCTCAGGGTGAGTGTCCATGGGTATTGGTTACCCCCGGGAACCTTGGCTAGCAGTGCAGCCGTTTTCCTAGCTAACCACTGTCACAACATGACCTGTTTTGTGACACAAGCCATAAGAATGGCCAGACTGGGTCAGACCTAAATTCCATCTAGCCCACTATCCTGTCTGCCGACAGTGGCTGATGCTATGTGCCCCCAGAGTAAATGAACAACACAGGAAATCATCAAGTGATCCCTCCTGTCACCCATTCCCAGCTTCTGACAAACAGAGGCTAGGGCACTGTTCCCACCCATCCTGGCTAATAGCTATTGATGAATGTCTCCTCTATGAATTTATCTAGCTCTTTTTTTAACCCTGGTCTTCACAACATCCCCTGGCAAGGAGTTCCACAGATTGACTGTGCATTGTGTGATGAAACACCTCCTTTTGTTTGTTTTAAACCTGCTACCTATTAATTGCATTTGGTGACTCCCAGTTCTTGTGTTATGTCAACAAGCAAATGATTTTTCCTTATTCACTTTCTCCGCACCAGTCATGATTTTATAGAGCTCTATCATATGCACCCTTAGTCTCCACTTTGCTAAGCTGAGCCCAAGTGGGACCTCCATGAAGTTCAGCCTCCCTTTCTCCTGTCTTGCAGAAACATGAGGGCCAGTTCACGGCCACTCAGCTGACTGGTATGTTACATGGGATCGCCTCCGGCATGAAGTACCTGACCGAGATGGGTTATATCCATAAAAGCCTTGCTGCCCACAGAGTCCTTGTGAATAGCAACCTGGTGTGCAAAATATCAGGCTTCCGACAGTCCCAAGACGATAAAATGGAGACCATCTTCACCACCATGGTAAGCTGCGGGGCACTAGCAAGGATGGGGAGCTGCTGACAGTGCAATACCTGTGCCGTGACAGAGCTGGGGGGGGGGGGCAGAGTCTTTCTAATACTCACCATCTGCGGACTGGGGGGACAGAAAGGGAACAGAAAGCGCCCCTGGCAGCCAGGGAGGCCTGGGGGGAGGGGGGAAAAAAGGCCTGTGCCAGAGGGACCCTCCACCCTGAGCCTCTCCTCATGTCCAGGCCCTCACTCTGAAACCTTTGCCCACCTCCAGCCTGCTGCACTGCCCCCATATCTCCAAGGCCCTACCCTGCGACCTCACCCCCACCAGCTTCCTGCCCTGAAGGACCCAGGCAATGCCGGGAAGTCTGCTAGTGTCGTTTAAAATAAGAAAATGACACTAAGTGGCAACTGGCAATTTTACGTGTCTCTTACCGCACCTTTCTGTGCTGTATACTCGAGTGACAGATTCCAAACCTAGCTAACTAATTAAGCAAGCCATACGTTCTAGCTAAGCTAAACCGTTTTTCTAGCAACATCCAACACAGCAAACCGCCTCGGAATTTACCTGTCAAATCCCACTTCTACTAAAAGGCACAGAGAGAGTCTTGAAGAATGGTGCATTGCAAAGTGAATTTTTTACGTTACTAACCAGCTGATCCACTCGGCCATACTCACGTCATTTCCCCCCAATAAGCAATTTTCCTTATGACATTTCATTCTTGCAACTGGGCCTTGCAGCTTCTTGCACTGCTGACACGTGACTCATTTTCCTTTTTTTTTACTCAGAGAATGAATTTCTTCAAAATATTCCCAGACAGGGTCACTCTTACGCCCATATTCCATGACAGTTTTTCTGTGGCAAAAGCATAGGGGAATGTAGAAAGCCATGTGTGTGCTGAATAACGTCTTCCCACTTTCTTTCCAGTCTATTCCAGCACTTTTCTGTGCTGTCTTTTCCTATATATTGTCTCTCTAGCTACGCCTAGACTGCAGACTTCTTTCAGAAGAAGCCTTTCCAGAAGAGATCTTCTGAAAAAACTTCTTTTGAAAGAGAGCATCCACACAGCAAAAGCTCAACGAAAAAATGATCTGCTTTTTCGAAAGATAGCATCCCCATTCATTGGGCGCTATCTCACATTTCAGTTGTGATTACTGTGGACGGAGTGGCCACCAGGGCACCTGTGCTTTTTCCTGGAGGCCTCTTCTTTTGAAAAAACACTCTCTTCCGCGTCCACACACACCTTTTTCTGAAAAAGGCTTCTTCCTCGTAGAATGAGGTTTACTGCTATCGGAAAAAACCCTCCGTTCTTTTGACTTTCTGTCAAAAGAACACAATAGCAGTGTGGCTGTAAGGTTGTTTTTCTGGAAAAAATGCAGTATAGACATACCCTCTGTCTTAACTAATTCCTCTGCTGTGCTTGGCCACGGTCCACCACCATATAAGCACAAAACACAAACAGTTCTGTCCAGCCAGTGACTCTTAGCACATGTGACTTTGTGATCTGCTGAGAAACAGAAATTGAAAGCCCAGAACATTCAGGAAGCAAGTGCTGGTTCTCATGTTTGTGATGAGATTGAATTGTAGCTGTTATTTTTAAAGGAGAAATTTCGTTTTTTATGAATGATTAAAAAAAATCACATTTAAAATTTAAACAAATATGACTTTTTTTTTTAAATCATCCATTTTGATCCACCTGTCAGAACAGGAGCACAGTTTTGTCAAGGTGGGGAGTGTCTTGTTGAACTCCCCTGCTCCTGAAAGAGAGAGCCAACATCTTCCTCCCAGCACCCAGGGCTCGCTTTCACCAGGACCCTGTCTGGTTCAATGTCACAGGGCTGGTGAGAAGGTTTCCTTTAGCTTTGACATCTGGCCCCAGCATTTCCCAAAGCCAAAAGCCACCCTTGGGTATAATGGGCACGGTCTTACACTGAATCTTTGCAAAACTGGATCTCACCTGGTTTGGATGCAAAGCCACAACCTGGAAAACCTAAAACGAGGCCCAGCATCATCCAAGAGTCTCACAGGCCTGATCTGAATTTTGAGTAGGGATCAAAATCTAAAGCCAGCAGAGTTTCACAGCACTACTTAATACCAGAGTCAGCGAACCTGACGTGGAAGCTGTAGGTTTTCTGCTTGCTTGGTCTCTCCCTGATATAGGAGTCCAATATTTGCGTGTTAACAGTTTTCTTTTCAGTGGGAGATTAAAGTAAACGGCAGTGAAATGCTAAGTTAAATGCTCTATGAATCTGAATCAGTGCAACACAAATTCTTCTCCTCTTATCACCATTGTGTGTGTACACACACGGGAAGTTGTCAGCAGCTCACGCAGCCTGAGGGTTAGTCATGTGTGTTTTATCACTTGTAATAAAATTCACGGTTTTCAATTAAGAATTTAAGACCTGCCTGATTCGCGCACGTGCCTCCTCCGTGTTCCCTGCCTATCTGCTCCCTGAACACTCCCCCTCAGAGCCGGAAAGCTGTGGTGCATGAGACCCCATCGCTGTCCCCCAGAAACACGCCCACGCCCCGAACACGGCAATGCAGAAGGGGGAACTGTCCTGCAGACAAACGGAGTCTCATTCCGAGCATGCTCAGTCATGGAGTCACGCTCCATCATGGCTGTCTCGTGCTGCTCTCACTCATTCATTCCCAGTCCAATGCAGTGCCTTTCGCTGGCCAGTGAAGAAATCAACGTACGGCGTGTTTAACTGAAAAGCAATAAAATATGTTTCGTTTGATGCCCTGCAGCCAGCCTCCCCGAGCCTTATATCACCACATGAACCACGGCGTTAGTATTTAAAACCCAATGGATTCTTCCATCCAAAGGACACATCATGTCGCAGGCAGTATTTTGGTAGCACGGACGGAGAGCGGCTGCTGCTGGCGTTTGCTGGCTTCAGCCAGCTTTGGGACTGAGGGAGTGACTTTCCCAGAGAGAGTGGGTACAGCTGCCTGCCTGCCTTGCTGGTTACTCACCTCACTCGCCAGCTCTGGCATTTGGAAAGAGGCTTGAAAGACCCTTGGCGGGGCCCAGCGTCGGATGCTAGTGGAGTGTCTGGTGAATCCCCCTGACCTGCTAAATGCAGAACCATAGAATCCTAGAGCTGGAAGAGACCTCAGGAGTCATCAAGTCCAGCCCCCTGCCCAAGGCAGGACCAATCCCAACTAAACCAACCCAGTCGGGGCTCTGTCAAGCCAAGACTTAAAAACCTCTAGGGATGGAGATTCCACCCTCTCCCTAGGGAGCCCATCCCAGTGCTTCACCACCCTCCTAGGGAAATAGTTTTTTTTCTAATGTCCAACCTAGACCTCCCCCACTGTAACTTGAGACCATTGCTCCTTGTCCTGCCGCCCATCACTACTGAGAACAGCCTCTCTCCATCCTCTTTGGAACCTCCCTTCAGGAAGTTGAAGGCTGCTACCAAATCCCCCCTCACTCTTCTCTCTGCAGACTAAACAAATCCAACATGTAGGCCGGGGTGAGCCTGCTTGAGAGTCGCTGAGGACTGAAAGGGAAAGCGTGTCATCTGGTGCAATAGTTGTGCACCCGAGTCCCAAATGTCATGGAGGGAAACCTCGTTGGTGCGAACGAGAGACTGGGAGATGAATATGCCCCAGCTGAGGAAAGGCTGGTGAGGAGACCCATGGGAACGCCAGGCTCCCCTCTCCCCAATGAGCAGGGATCATTTCGGTCCCTAGCAGTTCATTGGCATGAACCGAAAGGAGCCCAATGCTGGTAGAGCAGAAGGCGGCTGCAGAGGCCTTTGCTAATTACCAGAGAGGTGAAGTGGGAGAGAGGAGCGGCTTGTTGCACGGTTCTGAGGGTGTGTTTGTTCAATATGTATGGATAAAATAGCAGCTCCTTTAGGAGCCTGTACCTCTTTCATTAATATTTCAGGACACCAGTGCCCTGCATTGGTGGATTGTGGGGCTCAGTTTCCCCCTCAGATTAAAATTGCACATGGTGCCGAGATCTGTGGTCACTGGCTGCTCTCTGACGCGTGCGGCTCTGAGGCGTGAGCGAGCCAGTGTGCATGTGGCCCTCACCCATCTGCTGCTGAGAGCCTCGTGTCTTCCTTTCTTCTGCATGGCCAGAGCGGAAAGAGCCCGTTGCTGTGGTCAGCCCCCGAAGCCATCCAGTACCATCGCTTCAGTTCTGCCAGCGACGTGTGGAGCTTCGGCATCGTCATGTGGGAAGTGATGTCTTACGGGGAGAGGCCCTACTGGGATATGTCCAGCCAGGATGTGAGTCACTTTGCAGCCCCCTCATGCGGACCGCAAGCAGAGAGCGGCCCTTGATCCGTGACCATGTGTCAAGGAAGGGCATTCTCGGATAGCATGAATGGCAAGCCACGTATGGCGCTTGCCTGCATCCGTATTTGCATCTTGGGTTAACGTGCTGCACGGGGATACTTGGGCATATAAGAGCAGAGCTGTGCAAAGAACCAGAAACATTTAAAACAGCTATTTAGGGTTCAACGAGATTTTTTTTCTTCAGCCTGAAACAAAACTTTGCAGTTATTTTTTGACTTTTTTTTTTTTACCCTTTTAACATTTGTAATGATATTAAAAGAAATAATGTTTGGGAGTTTTTTCAGGGTTTTAAAAACATTTTTTGGACCAAAGCAAATAATTTGGCAATTTTAGTAGGAATTCGTTAAATATTCCAGTTGACCCAAATTGCCGATTTTTGGTGAAAACATTTCCCCTGAAAAATTTCGCTCTGCTCTCAAAAAACAATGGGAGCATTGTAACGTGGGTGGCTTTGACGGACAGGGACCGCGGTGCTGCTTTGCTCTGATGCCTTTTTACTGCTCTTTCCCTGCCCGCCTGTGGCATTTCAGGTGATAAAGGCCATTGAGGATGGGTTCCGGCTGCCTCCCCCGATGAATTGCCAGCCCCCCCTGCACCAGCTCATGCTGGATTGCTGGCAGAAGGATCGCAACGAGAGGCCCAAGTTCTCCCACATCCACAACATCCTCAGCAAGATGCTTCAAAACCCGGAGCCACTGAAATGTGCCTCTTCCACTTGCACCAGGTGAAAATCTGCCCTTGTCATTGATCTTTCTCTTTACTTCCAGAGTTCGGGAGTGGTCCCCTCTGTAGGCAACCCACCGGCCATGCAGCTAGCTGCAGGGCGGCCCCCGTCACACGGCAGCAAATCCAGAGCCACAACATCGAAGCCACTGCAGTAATCCCCAGATGGGCACGACTCTAGCTGGGATCAGGCTCTCTGAGTCCAGTCTGCCTCAGGGCATCTGGACTGCTGGATGGATTCCTGGACTGCTGAGGCTGCCTTTTCCCCAGGAAGCTCACAGAGCATTGCGTGGAGCTCAGCGGGCTGACGCCAGGAATACGCACCTGCCAAGGCTTGAGTCTAGCTAGCTGCCCCGGGGGCATGGCTACACTGCACCTGGACACCTGCCCCTCTGGCTAAGAGGCTGCTTCATGGTAGTGTAGACCTTTAGGGTGTTGGGCTGCAGCCTGAGCCCTGGGACCTCCCCGCACCTTGCAGGGCCCTAGAGCCGGGGCTGCAGCCCAATCCCGAACGTTGAGAGAGCAAAGAAACAGCCCCTTCGCCCACCCCACCTCTAAGAGAGCCACGTGGCCACGGTTCTACCCTCCCACTTCTCTGGGCACACAGAGCCCTAGGGGCAGCAGAACCAATGCACAGGGTGGGTGGCAGGATTCCCAGAGGGCATCCAAAGAGTCTGTGCCCCCCACCACCCATAGATCCGTGCGGCGCCCTGTGTGCCAGCGCAGAGAGAGGCGTGGGAAGCAGGGCCCAGCGAACGCACTATTGGGAGGGGCCCCTGTCCGCACCACCCAGGTGGTCTGATGTTTTCTCCCACGCTGCCTGTGCTGCCGAACCAAACCTCTCACCACCTCTCCGCCTCCAGCTCACTCAGCACTGACATGTCAGCACCACGCTCTGCACCCGTGTTCCTCATAAGCCGGGCGCTTGTGTGGCCGCTCGGGAGAGATTCCAGTGCCACCCAGCTGTCTAGCAGAGCACCCACAGCTAAGTTTGTGTTTCTCCGGGTGATGCACATTCACATGTGCCTCAGTGCATGTAACAAAATTTATTCCACGCAGAAAAAATCAGTGCATGGTTGGAAAAGATTAGAGGGAACATGCTTCTCCACAGCCCCAGTGGATCAGGGTCTGGGAGCTCTGGTTGGAAGGAGGATTCTGTGACTGACGAGGAACTGAAAGCAGAGAAGGGAGCACGGGTTTAAGAGCACTTGTCAGCTGAGCGGATCAAAGCCAGACACAGCTTCTGACAGGACTGCAAACCATTCTGTCATGCCGCACCCACAGCGATTGGGTAGGGCTAGGGAGCCCAGTAGCCACCGTCCCATAGCTCTCCCCTTCCTTACAGTGCTCACTTTAGGGTCTAGCATTCAGCTTCCATGTGTGGCCTAAATCGTTCCCCGAGAACTTGCATGGGCCACGCTAGCGTTCAGGCCTGCGTGGGAGGTAGCTGCCAGACTCAGTCCCCTTCCTCCGATGGGCTCTCACGGCTCATGCGCTGTTTGAGTTGGCAGGCCTCGCAACACATCCATCCCTCTGGCGGAACGCACCTTCTCAGCCTTCCCATCGTTCAGCTCCGTGGGCGAGTGGCTGGAAGCCATAGAGATGGGCCGGTACAAGGATAACTTCGCCGCGGCGGGGTACTGCTACCTGGAATCCGTGGCAAGGATGACCGTCCAGTAAGTGAAGAGGGTCCGCTCTGCCCTACCAGGCAGTCACTGTGACATGTGAGCCAGCTAGAGGCATGCATGTGGTGCCCGCTGCCTCCGCCCCAGAACACATGCCAGGAGAGGTTGGCACTGCATGGCTGTGTCTACACTGGCATGAATTTCTGGAAATGCTTAAAACGTAATACTATTCCGTTTTCAGTTTTTCCGGAAAAGGAGCGTCTACATTGGCAGGCTGCTTTTCCGGAAAAGCCCTTTTTCCGGAAAAGCGTCTGTGGCCAATGTAGACGCGCTTTTCCAGAAAAGAGCCCCGATCGCCATTTTCGCGATCGGAGCTTTTTTCCGGAAAAGACTACTGGGCTGTCTACACTGGCCCTTTTCCGGAACAGTGTTCCGGAATAAGGACTGATGCCCGAGCGGGAGCAGAATAGTTTTTCCGGAATAGTGGCTGATTTTGTACAGTAGAGCATCGTTGCTTTTCCGGAAATTCAAGGGCCAGTGTAGACAGCTCGCAGCTTATTCCGGAAAAGCGGCTGATTTTCCGGAATAAGTGGCCCAGTGTAGACACAGCCCATGTGTTTGAGCGTGTCTCTGTCCTTTGACCTGATTAGCTTTTAAAGCTGGAAAACTTGAGGCCAGTTATAATATTTGTGGGTGAGTGGTTGGCCAGCTGTCACCCCTGGCACAACTCAGATCTTCCCTGGAGAGTATAAAATGACACTCCTATTTTCTATTTCAATAACACTGCCCCCAAGTGCACTCCTAGGGTGTGTCTAGACTACAGGGTTTGTCGACAAAAGTGGACTTTTGTCAACAAAACTATAACTGTGTCTACACTGCCTCTGAGTTCTGTCGACATAACGTCAACAAAACTCAGCAGTTTGGTCGACGGTGGTAAACCTCATTCTATGAGGAATCACGCGACTTGCTTTGTCAACAGAACTGGCTGTAGTCTTGATGCTCTTTGTCAACAGTATCTGTCCACAAAACTTCTGTCGACAAAAGCCTGTAGTCTAGACGTAGCCCTAGTCTCACCGGGACACTTGTCCTCCAGCCTGCTCCCTTTGGGTTTGGCTTCTCTCATCCTGACCCTTGTCACCGTCAGGCCCAGCCAAAGAGTTTGCGGGGCCCAAGGCGACATGCTGAGAGCGGGGCCTAACCGGTGGATGGTCTAGTTTGTCAGACTCAGCTGAGGGGTTGCAGAGTCCAGGCCAGGCAGCCCTGCCAGCTGTCACTCACAACCGAGAACAAGTTTGAGCACATTTTTGGTTATTTTTGTTTACCAACATTTTGCTTTCAAATGTGCGAAAACAGAATTTTTAGGAGTAGTGAAGGGCCCCGGCAGGGCTATGTGCGACTAATTCCAAAAAAATGTATTATGGCCTGTTGAATTGTAACCCACAGAACTTGTTAGAACCGTTAAATACACTGCGGGGCAGAGCCGGAGCCGTGCACCGTGCCCAGGAGCAACACGGGGTCTGGGTTGGCACCACCCCCACCCTGTTCAGACGGGTCTGGGCTCTGGCTATGCCCTGCCCCGCAGAACTCCCAGGGCCAGGCCTGGGGCTCTCAGGGGTTGGGGCTAATCTAACCCTAAACATGAGCCCGGCAGGATGCGGGCAGGGGCCAGTCCTGGCTTTGTCTTTCCCTGGCTCCCCAGTGGCTGGTTCCACAGGGGCCTGGAAGCAGGTTGGCTGCAGGGCGCAGCCGAACCGTGGGCACCTCGGGCTCTCTGTCACTTACTGTGCCCCCACCTGCCTCACCTCGCGGTTCTGCTTCAGCTGAGCTGCACTGCCACAGCTCCCACAGCTCCGCCAGTTCCAGGACACAGTGCAGAGTGGGTCCCGGGCTCTGCAGGGGTCTCGCTGCCACCCTCGGTCCCACCTCCAGGCTCCCTGGGGCTCGGGGCTGCCCAGGTCGCAGAGCGCTGGGGAAGAGGCTTGGGGAGTGCACACAGACACGGTGCAGGGCACCTGCCCAGAGCCTGCCAGGTTGGGGCACCTTGGTCCACGCAGCCATTGGGGGCCTGAATTTCAGTTCAGGGCCCTGGAGGCACGGGGCCCGAGTCAACCGCCTTGCTCGCCTTGCCCTAAGGCCGGACCTGTACCCCGCGTCCACACTTGCCTTTTGATCTAAAATCTGCCTTGGTGGGTGGCCTCCGGGCTCGGACGCTGCGCACTCACCTCTGCGGCGGGGTTTCTTTTCCAGAGATGTCCTGAGCCTGGGAATCACCTCGGTGGACCATCAGAAAACCATCCTGAGCGGGATCCAGACCCTGCGCGCCCAAGTGATCCAGATGCACGGCCGAGGCGTGCAGGTGTGACTCCCGCAGCAGCAGGCACGTTCACAGCACGGCCTGAAACCTCCCTGGGGACGGAGGGGCAGCAGGGCCAGGAGCTGGCCCCTCAACCGGACCAAATCTTTGAGCCTTTCCCATGAGCAGCCGTGGGAGCGGGATGTAGGTAGGACAGGGCTGCTGCAAGCCGGTCACTCCAGAGGAGCGAGGGAGTCCAGGAGTTGGCGTTTCCTGTCCTGGGGTTCTCCAAACCGCAGCGTTAGTGCCGTGTGCTTGGCGGCTTGTGTTATTCCCCAGCCATGTGTTGTCGGATAAGAGTCCAACGACAGTGATGCTGTTTCATAGGGTACCTAGGTTAACAGGGTGGACTGAACACTTGTGTGCTGGTTTTAAACTGGATTTGACAGTGTTTTAGTATCTAGCATTCCAGTCAATCCATAGGTATTTTTGATACAAGCAGATGTGTTTTACTGACCCCTTCTGTTTTCTAGAGTCCACAGCACAGTGCGCGCTAATGGCCCAGCTTTGGAAGGTGGCTTGGCCTGTCCATTCCAGAGGAGACTTTGAACTCCCCCTTTTTCCCCACGTGGGCCATTTCGTTCCAAGCGTTACCTCGTTAAGTCGCAAAACGTGTGTGAAAAAGTAACGAATTCAAACCAAAGTGGCAGGGAAAAGTCCCCAGATCCCAGAAACGGGACAGAGAAAACTAGAGCCAGTCTGGAGAAATGTGGGGTAGCTGTCCTTGGACTGGACTGTCCATCCCCACTCCTGGGACATGCCCCCAACCACCGAAAGAACAACTCTGGTTCCAGGTGAGTAGCTTCCATTTCTGCCCTGTGGACTGCTTTTCCCAGCGGACTCCCGGAAACCATGTTCTGAAGCAGGAATAGAAATGGCTTGTCCACGTCACCCTGTTAAATGGTAGCATCACATCACGAATCGGTATCACCAGGTCAGAGCAAGAAGGTGCTTTCCAAAGCTTGTCACTGGGTGTAAGACACATGGAGCTGTAGCACCAGGAAGCGTAGGGCCATGCGCGCTAGTTTATGATGAAAATACTTTGCACTGCCTGGGAGCTGGTTTGATTCACTAGCCAGGTGGTCAGTTTGCGATAATTTCAATGGAAGTGTTGCCAGATTAGCAACAGGAAGGAAATTCTGGGCAAGTGGTAGAATCGGGTATTAGACCTGAATCGGTTGTCATCAGGCCCTGTGTCCCAGATGGCACATGCTTCACTGTACAAGTTGGTTAATTAAATGGGGTTTTGCAGCTTGGGTTGGGTTGAATGTAGAGTTTTGTAGGCCTTTGATGATCATCTGTAAGTATCACAAGTGAATTATTGATGATGAAAGACAAAGATTTACAAAGGGAATTAATGCAATGGAAAATATTCAATGCACAATTAGAAGACTGTTTGCATTGTGAATCAGACGTGCCTACTACACTGCACAGTAGGGAAAGAAAACTAAATGAAAACTAAATACAGGCCCTTAACCCCTCATATCCCAAGTGTTGGCACAGTATTTACCCCTGCATGGGCATCCTCCTTTCTGCTCTCAGAGAGCTGAGGTAACAAAGAGGCAGCTGTATGTTTTAATTTCTCTCCCTGATGTGGTGACCTTTGCAAAGCCCGTAACATTGGGGCTGTTACTCTTTTATTCAGAAAAGTTTAATCAAAGGTGGGTTTTATTAAGTTGTCCACACCCATACTCCCGCTAATCTTTTCCATCTGTGTTTTTTCCATCCATGTGTGGAATAATTGTATGTGCACCGAGGATGTGTGAATGTGCACTACCAGTAGAAGCAAAACCTAGCTGTGGGAGCTCTGCTAATCAGCTGGGCAGCATTTGACTCTCTTGAGCAGCTGCACAAACACACAGCTTACAGTCCATGCTTGAGTAAAATTCTGCTTTGGCTCAGGGACCGTGATTGGTTCAGGAGCACTGGAGACCAATGGTCTGTTGGCAGGAGTTAGTTTTATTCAGATCCATGTTTGTTACATTCTCAAAGCAAAGGGGAAATTGTGCTTCAGAGGCGAGTTTCCAGAACATTTCATGCGCACTGTCCGTAAGAGGGACATTCATGACTCGCTGCTGATGGCTACATGGGACTTGGCTGGCTTGCTTTCTCTGCTGTTCTGTACTGCCCCTTTGCTTCAACAGGCTGGATTTATAGCTGTTTAGCTCCCCAGACGGACAGTTGTATGGCCCTGGGCATAGGTGTACAAACAGCATTCATCATGTCACCCCATTAGGCTCCCAGAGATGGTACCAAGAGGGCTGTATTTAAAATACAACAGAAGCCCCAGCTAAAGCTCTTTGCAGTGTTCCTGCCCATAGAGAAGCTTTCGGGCAACGTTACAGTGAAACATCACATACTCTCCTGTCAAAGGATCCTGCAGTTCAGATGATGTGAACTGACCTGCAGGCTTCTGAAACAAGTTTAAGCGATTCCTGGTAGTAAAGGGAAGGAGCAATGTGAGTACAGGGCTGGATTAAGGGGCGGGGGGCTAGCCGGGCAGCTGCCCAGGGCGCCAACCTATGCGGGGGGGGGGGGGCTGATGGCAGCTGTAAGGGGTGCCACGCGCCCGATTGCAGCTGTAAGGTGTGCAGTGCGCCAGGGGGTGGGGCTACGCATGCGCCGTGTGCCCGGAGGTGGAGCCGCGCATGCGTCGCACACCCGCTGCCCAGGGCGCAGGAATTGCTCTAGCCGGCTCTGCGTGAGTAACCTGAGCACAAATAATGTGCAAAGCTAAAGATGAGAAATATTGCCCTGTGGAGCATTGGGCCTGTCACTTGTGCTACACATGTACACAGCATGCCGAAATCAACATGCCTTTCAACACGCCAGATCTTGGGGAAAATTCTGGGGAACTCTCCCTGAGATAAATAAACCCTTTTCTCCTTGCCACTTCTTCAGTTCAAACACCACACACAAAACCCCACTGTTCCTAATGTCACCTGATTCATTTTTAATGGAAAGAATTTGTCTTCAGGATTCACCCAGTTCCAGCCCAGTTGCTTCCTACTCAGACAGATAATACTTGTGAACTGAAACCTTCATGTGGTAGAAAGGCCAGATCCTACGGATCAAGTGCAATTTGTACGCTCTTTGGCTACGTCTAGACTACATCCCTTTTTCGTAAAAGGGATGCAAATTAGACGTATCGCAATTGCTAATGAAGCGGGGGAGATTTAAATCCCCGCTTCATTAGAAATTGCGATACGTCTCATTTACATCCCTTCTACGAAAAAGGGATGTAGTCTAGACGTAGCCTTTATGTTTACATTTGATCTATAGAGAAAGTGTACTATGGTCCTCTAGATAAGAAATTGAACCAACTTGATTCCCAGTCATTTCATCACATTTGAAATCCTTCTTTGGGTCCCCAGTATCTGTAGCTTCTTAGCTGTGATAATTTGTTAGGGTCTTCTGCTTCTGGGCTCTGGATGGCATGCGGAGAGGCTGGGGAGATCACTGGTAGAGTAAATGAATCCTGCTCTGGGGCTATGTCTAGATGACATGGCTCCGTCGACATAAGCAAAGAAGCGGGGATTTAAATAATCCCCGCTTCACTAAAATAAACATGGCCGCCACGCTGTGCCGACGATTAGCTGATCCGGCACAGCGCGGCAGTCTACATGCTCCGCCGTCGACACGGGAAGCCTTTGTCGACCGTTCTGGCAAACCTCGTTTCATGAGGCATACTGGAGCGGTCGACAAAGGCTTCCCTTGTCGATGGTGGCACGTCTAGACTGCCACGCTGTGCCGGATCAGCTGGTCGTTGGCACAGCGCGGCGGCCATGTTTATTTTAATGAAGCGGGGATTATTTAAATCCCCGCTTCTTTGCCTATGCCAAATAAACTATTTTACAAGGCTCCATGTAGTCTAGACATAGCCTGGGATCCCCTCTTTCAGTAGATGCTGAAAAATTGGAAAGAGCCCAGAGTAGGGCTACAGAAAGGAAGTAAATTCTAGAAAAACAACAAGAGTCTAAAGGAGCTAGCTCAACCTGTTTAGCATATCGAAGAAAATGTTAAGAGGTAATTTGTTCATGGTCTGTGAGTCTCTACACAAGGGAATAGGGACCTGAGAACTCGAATCTAGCAGACAAAGGCTAGACACTGAAGTCAGCAATACTAAAATGGAAATCAATTGCAGATTTTTAGCAGTGACTATAATCAGTCATAGGAACAGATTGCTAAGAGAGGTGGTGAATTCTGCATCCCTTGGAGTCTTTAAATCAGGGGTGGGGAACCTAAGGCCCAGGGGCCAGATGAGGAGATCCCCGGCTTGCTGGATCCAGCCCCTGGGGCTCAGGGCCCCTGCCCCCTAAAATTGGGGAGCCTGCACTGGCATTCCAGCCCCTGCTGCCCCCTGCCCAATGGATTGTTCTGAGTCAGTGGCCTCCGACCTGAGAGAGGTTCCCCACCCCTGCTTAAGTGGAGTTGCACTGAAGCATAAATTGTTGGGTTGGATGCAGGAAGGGCGGAGTGAGGTTCTGAGGCCTGTGTTCTGCAGAAGGCCGGACTAGATGAACAGAATGTTCCCTTTGGCCTCCGGGATGAACCAGGGGTTTTATTCCCCTTGTTATGTTGCTTGTGAGTTCTACTGTCCTAGAGTAACCCCGCGTATGTGCCTCAGTTTCCCTGTGCACTGCACAATACCTAGATGGTGATAGGAATGTTGGGTGTGACCTCCCCGGAGGGAGGCTGCCCCAGCCTCCAGCACAAACACAGTGGCCGACGCCCTTCGTAACCTGAGCCTGGGAAGGAGTGCAACCAGGTGACACCTTTTGCCTGGGGAGTAGGACAAAGGCTGGAGGAAGAGCCTAGCTGCAGGGACTGGGACTATGAGGTGGAAGTGGGGCAGGCTTGGGAGGCAGTGGGAGGGCCAGGGTCCTGTCTCTGGGCTCCTCTCTCCCAAGGATGGATTGTATTGACTGCATCTGGGCAGGAGCAGCCTGAGGCCAGCTGCGGTAGCTGGCGCCCCAGGCGGAAGGCGTGATTGGCGCCCCCGCCTGCACGGCCGTCAATGGCCGTGACCTAATCACAGAGCGCCCCAGCACCCTGTGACATCATCAGGTGTCCGGACTGGCGGCGCCCTAGGCAACTGCCTAGTTTTCCTAGGTTCACGGGCTGCCCCTGCATCTGGGACACTGATGCAAAAAAAGCATGTGTGATTCTGGGCTGCATTAACAGGAGTGTTGTGAGCTAACACGCGAAGTCATTCTTCCACTCTACCGTGCGCTGATTAGGCCTCACTTGGAGTATTGTGTCCAGTTCTGGGCCCTACATTTCAAGAAAGATGTGGAGAAATTGGAGAAGGTCTAGAGAAGAGCAACAAAAATGAGTAAAGGTCTAGAAAACATGAGGGAAGGCTGAAAGAACTGGGCTTGTTTAGTTTGGAAAGGAGAAGACTGAGAGGGGACATGATAGCAGTTTTCAAGTATTTAAAAGGGTGACGAGGAGGAGGGAGAAAAATTGTTCTCCTTTGCCTCTGAGGATAGGGCGAGAAGCAATGGGCTTAAATTGCAGCAAGGGAGGTTTTGGTTAGAAAAACTTCTTAACTGTCAGGGTGGTTAAACGCTGGAATAAGTTGCCTAAGGAGCTTGTGGAATCTCCATCTCAGGAGATATTTAAGAGCAGGTTAGACAGACACCTGTCAGGGATGATCTAGATCATGGGTTCCCAAACTGAGGGGTGTGCCCCCCCTGGGGCAGCGTGAAGAAATTCCAGGGGTGGGGCATGAAGTGAACCAGCCTCCCCCCCCCCCCATCAAGTTTTGCTGCCCCGGTTAGCTCCCTTTTTTTTTTCCTCAAAGTTTTGCTGCTTTTTTGGGGTGGGGGGGCGTGAAGGTTTTCCAAAAATCAAAAAGGGGTGTGATGCCGAAAAGTTTGGGAACCCCTGATCTAGATAGTGCTTGGTCCTGCCATGAGGGCAGGGGGCTGGACTTGATGACCTCTTGAGGTCCCATTCAGTTCTAGGATTCTATCTGCTTACTGTGCTAACAAGTCTGTTCTACGCTGCGTCCCTGTTCCATCTGCTGGCTGTGAGTCACGTCTGACAGCAGATGGAGTGCAGGGCCCAGTGGCTCCCCGCCACCTCGGTGACAGCCTTAAAATCCTTCATTCTCTAACACAAATCAGGGGCTTGAAGTTGAAGCTAAACAAATTCCGACTGGAAGCAAATGTTTAACCGTGAGAGCAATTAACCAATGGAACAGCTGATCGAGGCTCCAGTGGATTCTCCAACCCTGATCATTTCTACAGCCAGAGGATGTTTTTCTAAAAGCTCTTCTGGGGGGGTTTTGGGCAGGTCTCTGGCCGGTGCTACGCAGGAGGTCAGGCAAGGTGATTACAGTATTCCAGTCCCGCCTTGGAATCTAAGACGGTTATTAGCAGCCCGTGGAGCCAGAGGTCTTGTGTTTTGGAACATGTAATCATTCCATTGGCTAGCCACGGAGCCGCGTGTACAGCGGGCTGGCTCCCCTGAGCCAGATGTGCCCCGTGTCGTCTGCCACATGTGTGGACTGACCGACTGACTGGCAGACGACCTAGGCTTTGCAGTGGAGGTTCGAAGGCTGGGAAGTCCGGCTAGTATTTCAACAGCTGCTTGCCAGGTGCTAAAGTTTCTTGAGTCCTCGCAGAACTGAGCCTGAACTCAGAAGACTGAGCATCGTTCCCTGCTGCCTTAAAGAAGTTCTGGCACCCCGAAGGTTGTTTTAAAAAATGGCAACTCCACTAACCTCAGCTCTGTTCTCTCACCCGTCACTGCAGAGGCTCCTGGAACCCATTAGCCAGTAGGTAGGGGACACTAAGCCAATGAAGGAGGAATTGATTAATTCAGAGCCATCCCGACCTGGCACTATGAAAGTGACTGTGTTAAGTGTGCGGACTAGTGTCTTGTGAAGCACTTGGCAGCTGAAACATGCTCTGGAAGCACAAAGAGGGAGGAGATGGATGTCCAAGCCCAGGTGTTTCAATGTTAGTGAGTGGACTGAGCAGAAGCAACAGCTGGCTAGAAAGAGAGATCAGCTGTGTGTGTGTGTGTCTTGAGAGTCAGTACATCCTGAGAGTCAGTGCATGGCTGCCTTCTTATCCCAAGCTTCTTAAAGGACCTCCTGTCTTGTCAGTTAGCTGTGTACGGAGGGGCAACTCACAGCTCCATTGACTTCACCAGAGGGGGGACAATTTACGGCAGCCGAGGCCTGTTCCTACTCTCTGGAACACACAGTTTTATGTTGCTGAAGAAAATTCTCTTCCTGAAAAGGGAAGACCCGAGCCAAGGTATTTGTCCAGCATTAGTGACCAGGGATTCAGGGTGTACCAAAGTGACCAATAGGCATATTTTGGGATGTTTTCGTGCTTCCAAATTACCTTCTCAATTAGAATCAGAATTGCAAACACTCTTCTCTCATGTTAGTTTCATTCTACCTGTTTGCAAAGAGAATCTGTCTGTTTAATTTTTGTGCTGACTTAACTTTGGTGAGGGGTTCCAGCCTGGTCCTTGGAAAGGGCTCTCTGTTTCTCATAGACCCAAAGCCAAATGCTCTGTACAGTGTCTGTGGCAATAGAAACAGGACATAACATTGCTCTTTCATCCAAGAGATGAAAGGGCAAAAATCCATCTAAGGGAACCTTGCCCTTGACAATCTGAATGGTAAACTTCTTCACTTGGGCTCCCTCTTCATCAAGGGCAGCTACTGTCAATGGGAGAGGCTATAAACCAGGGTTTCTTAAACTTTTTAAGACCAAGGAACACCAAACAATTTTTTTTATGAGGAACACCAAGGATTTTTTGTTGAGCAAAAAAAAAGGGGGGGGGGATGCCTGTCCTTTTAAGGGTGGCCATTTTGAATTCTGAACACAGTTTAAAAAACATTGCTATAAACCATTGTTCTGTTTTCAATACTAACTTCCCTCCCATTGGCCCCTAATCTTTAGGGATGTGATCAATGCCTTATAATTAATTAGCAACACTGTTTGTCAGCTGCTTGACCAAGGGAATTTATTCATTTTCTCTTTCAACCTTGACACAGTGAGAACCGGCTTCCCTCTCCTGTTAGTTCCGGCACTACCCTGATCACTTGGGTTGTAATGAAGGTTTAATGTTACTGCCACAATATTCTTCCTCTTTTCTGTGGAGGTATTATTATAATATCACGTGTTTACAGGAGATGGAAGAGCATTTTTGGTAATGGGCAGCAGGCTTTACTGCCGCTAATAAATGCAGTTGCAATAGAATTAGAGTGTAGACATCAGTGAAGCCAAGGCATGAATGAATGGCACCGGGCACCCGTGTGTGTGGCAGAATCCCCACCCAGGTAGGGTTGTGCTCTGGTCTCCCTTTTGCTGCACCAGCCGTGGTGAAAGCCATTGAACCCAAATCAGAATTCCTTAACTTGGCTCATTAACCAAAGGAACATCCCTGCTACAAGCCAGTCCACATCTCTGCCACCTCTTTAAATACAAGGTAACGGCCCTCTTCTGACTGTCCAGGGACCTAAGGGAGGGTGCTTCTCCTCAGCCGTGGCTCTGGCGGCAACCATGAAACAAACAGAACAGCCGTTAGATCCCTGCTGTCCTTCTTCAGAACAAAGTGACCCAAAGAACTCGACAGGCAAAGGCTCCGTGACCTCGACAGGCACCAGGCCTGGATCGACATCTGCTTTGCAAAGAGACATGATGACCAGCGAGCACCGACCTTTGCCTGCAGGAGAGTGCTGGAAATCCCCAGGTCATCCCCCCTTCCCTGAGCGAGGACTCGTCCGGTTGGTGAGTGCTCGTCTGTCCAATAGGGCATGCCACCAGGAGGGGAGGGGGGATTTTCTGCGCCCGTTGTGCCTGCATAACTTGTGTTTTCCCATGCCAGAGGTACGCTGCTGCCTGAGTAACTAGAAATGACTCTGGACCAATGTTCCCTCCATTTTCCCATCCATTTGTGGAATACATTTTGTTATGTGCACCAAGGCATGTGCAGATGTGCATCACCTATAGAAACACAGGCTGCTGCCTGGGTGCTTTGCTAATCAGCAGGGCGGCATTTGAGTCTCTCCTGGACACTCAGCTTATAGGGAACACTGCTGTGGACTTAGGTCAATTATATTTTTGGGGCGAACATTTGGGCATGAGCAGCAGCTTCAATCCCCCTTCAGAGGCTTATCGGCCCTGGCTTCCTCTGTCCCCAAACACTCCAAGTTTTCTCTTTTTTGGAAGACGGGACTTGGGGAAGGGGAAGTCCATCTGCCAGGCTCCCCGTTCAAATTCGCTCAAAGCTTCTGCGGAGCCTCTGCACTAATCTGCTAACAATGCTGCGCCAACGGCTTTCCTTTGGATGATTACGATCGGAACCAAAGTACCAGCGCACAAAGGACTCGACAGGCAAAGCTGCGAATGCCCAGCGATGCTATCGGCAGGGCTTAATTCTGTCAACTTACAAGGGATAAACTGTGATTCACATCTCCGCTGACAGCTCAACATGAAGCCGGTGTTCTCACACTTGGAGTTTTCTTTCTATCGATTAGTCTCCAGCTCCTTTCCGGCGAGGGTTCTGTACACTGCCAGGCTCATGGGCTGCGGGTTCTTCTCAAGAGGTGGGGGCAGCAGACCCAAGCGTGTCATCCCCATCTCATGCAAGGTGTCCGGGCATATTCCTGGCTTCCGCAGACTCATTTTTCCACTCTGGCCCCTGGTGGCACAGCTGACACCTTGAGCCGCTAGCCAGAGAGCAATATTTAAGGGCTGTTCTAGTGTTCCATATAATCCCCAACTAATACCTCTCCATTGGAAATACTATTCTGGCAGGGTACAAGGCAGTTTGCCTGCAGCTCTTTGGCTGTCCCTGCAGCAGGGAATAATTGTAAAGATTCTTTGCTGCTCAGCTCCACACCAGCCTTACCCGGCATTGGGAGGCCATGTGTGGTCAGGCCAGTCGGAGCTGGTCTCCTTATCTTTTCTCCCTCTGTTTGTTAAAGTCCTTGTTACATCTTGTCTTCAAGCAGGCCGGCCCTGCCCTGAAGGGGTGTGCTCTTCACAATGTGATCTGATCAGTGTCTCTGGGCACTGCCACAATACCCAGAACATCACACCGAGAGGGGCTGGGCCCCCAGGGCCAGGCATGCTGCGGTTTCCCCACTGGGGGATAGGGCGGGGAGGCTTAAAGTAGAAAAACTAACATCATATTCAACAGAGTATGAATATACTATGGGTTGAGGGTGCAGCTTGGAATGAGGGTATTCCAAAGTGCTGAACGAAAAAGCACTCAGGACAAATTAGCTCCATTCTTTAATTGAACGGGAGTACGTGTGTTCAAACTAGCCAGGTAGTAAATACCCTCCCCTCCCCAAAACCAAAACTGGAATCAAGTTGGTTCAGCTGTTTAGGTTTTTTGATAGTCATTAACCGTGTGTTATATATTGTAAATACATACTGGAAAAGTCAATATATATTTTTATAAGTTACAGACAAATGTAATATAAGGCCACCAGGGACACTGTACATTTCACTGTTTGAATTCTAGTCAGGTGTCTCCAGGAATCACCATTGTTTTGGAATAACAATAATATACTTAATAAAGCTCTATTGACATTTTTGTTAATTTTGTATGTATTGACTCATGTTTGCAGGGTGCAATAAAGAGATACGATATGCCTAAGGGAAACCCGGTGCTAGTTGTGTCCTGGCTTGTCTGTGTGGGTTTATTTCGGGTGTTCCAGTGAAATGCAGCAATTAGCACACATGGCAATTATCAGCCAATTAGTAGCTTAAACTCTGGCAAGGTGTGAAATAATGTGCTAATGGGTTATTAAGTAGTTTGCAATTGAACAGAAACCTTTCCTCCTTGTGCAGAGGCAGTGGGTAAGACAGAAACTAGCCCAGTGATATTTTTTGCCCTAGAATCTCTCTCACGGGCATGTCTACATTACTGGAAAGCTGTGGCAGTCAATCTTCTGGCATTCACAGTTTAGTGGGTCTAGTGGGGACACACTAAATCAAATGCTGGGGATGTCCCCATTGATGCTGGTATTCCTTGCTGTCAAAAGGAGTAAGGCCATGACTAAGCTTACACTCTGGCAATTGATCTTCTGGCATTTGATTTAGCAGGTCTACTTAAGACCCACTGAATTGAACACTGAAGGCTCCTCTGGTCAGCACCATTATTCCTTGCAGTCGTAAGGCGTAAGGGAAACCGGCAGGAACATTTGCTCCTGTTGACCTCCAACTGTGAAGATGGTGCCACGCTCGGCTTAAGGTACGTCGACACCAGCTATGTTATGTATGTAGCTGGATTTGCATACTTTAAGCTGACCTTCCAAATCTAGTGCAGACCTGGTCTTAGGGAAGTCAGTGGGAGCATTTCTCCCATCTACCTCCCGCAGTGAGGATGGCACTAAGCTTGGCTTAAGGAACGTTGGCTCCAGCTATGTTATTTACGTAGCTGGAATTGTGCACCTTAAGCTGATTTCCCCCATAGCTCAGACCTACCCTAAGTAAGATGTTCTACCTCAGCAATCCGCCCTGGATACTTTCTCGGCTGAAGGGTTGTCTCCATCTGCCTGTTTCCAGAAGTTGTTCAGGAAGAAAAGGCTCCCTCCACGTTATTCCAAGGAGCTGGTGACCTTGGAGCTCTCAGCAGTGTCGTTTCTCACTGTCAATACAGATGCAAGCTGTCAGGCTATTATGCATGTCGCTGCAGCGAGGGGAGGGGGAAGGCTGCGTGGGGT
The DNA here is from genome assembly GCF_049634645.1 of Pelodiscus sinensis. Lineage (NCBI taxonomy): Eukaryota > Metazoa > Chordata > Testudines > Trionychidae > Pelodiscus > Pelodiscus sinensis. The sequence continues at coordinate 10,232,525 of NC_134735.1, read as the reverse complement.
AGAGGGAAAACCACGGAATAGGTGCTGTGCATAAGGCCGGTAATTGTTTTATGGAGTAAATGAAAGCTGGGTACAGCCTGCACGCTAACTGCAAATGCAGCACAGAACCAGGCCTTTCAAAAGAACCAGTTCAGTGTGACTCTTCATCAGCCCCCATTTCCTCTCTTAAGGGGCTTGAATAGTAATGTCAATCTACATAAACAAAAAACCCCTTTCAGCATCCTGACAGCAGCAACAGCTGCGAGGAGGAAGCTGAACGGAAGCGAAAATGGGTGAACTCCTCTGTGCTCCCCACAGTCTGTCAATTAATTCAGCCAGCCTCCACCAGGAGCTGCCTCAGCAAATCACAAGGGCACTGTAAAGAAATCATCAGAGGCTTCAGCAAGTCAAGGAGATACAGCACTTGCCTCGCCGGCTGAGAAATAAGGCCCTAGTTCCACCAGCCCGTAAGCCCCTCCTTAGTTCTGCTGAGGTGAGGAGGAAAGTCTCAGGCTTGCTTGTTTGCTCCTTCCTGGTTGAGATGAAGCCTCTCCGCCCGTTCTCCACTTCTCTGTGCCAAGGGGCTCGCTGGTCTCCTCTCTGCAATCCCGCAGAAAGCACGGGTCCACGTGCAGCTGGGGAGGAGTGAGCGAGCATAGAATCATAGAGCTGGAAGAGGCCTTGGGAGGTCATCGAGTCCAGCCCCCTGCCCAAGGCAGGACCAATCCCAACTAAATCAACCCAGCCAGGGCTTTGTCAAGCTAAGACTTAAAAACATCTAGGGATGGAGATTCCACCCCCTCCCTAGGGAACCCATCCCAGCGCTTCACCACCCCCCTAGGGAAATAGGTTTTCCAAATATCCAACCTAGACCTCCCCCACTGCAACTTGAGACCATTGCCCTTTGTTCTGCCATCTGTAACTACTGAGAACAGCCTCTCTCCATCCTCTTTGGAACCTCCCTTCACGAAGTTGAAGGCTGCTACCAAATCCCCCCTCACTCTTCTCTTCTGCAGACTAAACAGACCCAAATCCTTCAGTCTCTCCTTATAGGTCATGTGCTCCAGCCCCCTCATCATTTTGGTCACCCTCCAGTGCGTCCACACCCTTTCTATAGCGGGGGGCGCAGAACTGGACACAGCACTCCAGATGTGGCCTCACCAGAGCCGAATAAAGGGGAAGAATCGCTTTTCTACATCTGCTGGCAGAGTACAGATCCTGCATCCTTGCCTAAGTACTCGGCCGTGTCGTTTTTTTGTGCCGGTGTCACTCTAGTGACACGCACAGAAAGCCAGGGCCCGGGAAGGGAGGTGCGGCCTGATGGCCGTGTGTTCCCTCTTCATCCAAAGCGCTGCTCCAGGTCAGTCGGCACACCTTGCGCATTCTAGGTACGCAAGCACTCTCAGCCAAACTGCCCTATCCGGAGGGAGGGTCTTGGTTACAACAATCTTGCGGCCCCCTGAGGTGCAGGGCCACTCAGGCAGCCCGCTCACTAGCCTCAGTTGCCCACTGCTGCTATATATGGTGGGGAGGTGGCCCACATAAGAGCTTGAGCGCTGCATATGCAGCCAGCCATGGTAACTAGATTGAGAGCCGCTGCCCCAGGGGCTGTCCGCCTCTGGAAGGGGCAGGCTGGACGTGGGGGCAGGGTAACCGCTGGGTGCCAAGCTCCCTTGAATCAGATCCTTTCAATGTGGATTCAGGAGAGTCGTTTTTTCAGGCCTGGCCTGCCCAGGTGGATGCCTGCAGGCCTCATAAATCACGGGGGGGGGGGGGGGCGAGGGGAGGATGTGCTTTTGCTACCACCACCCCCCAGCCGCTCTGAGGGAGCTCACCAGCTGCACACTGTAGAGGCTGCCTTTGTAAATCAAGCCATTAATATGTGAAATCTTGTCCTACTGAGACAAACCCTCCGCTGGCTGCGTGCAGCAGAGCGCGGAGATAATGGAAGTCATTAGCACTGCCTCCTTGCGCGAGAGAGAGAGGCAAGGTGAGCCGGGAGGCGCTGGGGCTAATGGGAGGCAAACCCCAAGGTTCCCAAAAAAACCTGCTCGATGACACAATCCGGCCTCTGCCCAGCCACACAAACCGGCGTCTGACCAGCGCCGCCCCGAGGAGCAGCCTAAAAACACTGAACGGCTGCTGGTTTGCCTGCCCCGGCACGAGGACGGACTGTGTAAATCCACCTGGCTTCAGTGGTTCTCATGTGATGTCTGCCCCCGCACTGAGTACTTGAATGCTTCATGCGGCCACCTTGCATCAGGCACTTCCATTGGTACAATGACTATGGGAAAACGGGAGCCCTTGGCCACTGCTCTTGTCCCCACTAGGCACCCAAAACCTGGGGACTTGTCATAAGAGCTGCGAGCTGGTTGTCCATACTGTACAGCCTGGCTCACAAACCAGGCCCTGCCGGTCTGGGGTTCTGAGGGTCCCTTCCCTTTAATGGAGTGGGGCAGGAATTCTGCTAGAGTTAGGTTGGAATTAACTGCTGAATAAGTATCTTCTTCCCGTTTGTTTTGAAAATCGCTGTGCCCCAGGAGCATCTGGGCTAGGGTAAATGACCCCAGTTTGCCATTGTTTGAGGCAGGGATGCCCAAGATATAGCCCTCCTACAATCTGTGTGATTTCAAGATCACAAACGGGCCTGGGTTTGACCTTCCACCACCCAGGTGACGCCGTGGGACATGCCATTGCTTCCATGGTGAGCTGAGGCACCGAGAGATCAAGGGACTTGCCCAAGGTCATCCAGAGAGTTGGTAGCAGAGCTGGGACACAAGCCCTAATTTCCTGAGGCCAAGTCTGGAGCTTTAAACCTGCAAGCCCAGCCCCCATTTTTGCCCGACAAAGTTTGTCTCTAACTTAGTCTTTCATGTAGAGAAAAGAAAAAAGGAAAATGGCCAAGAATCGAGTTGTTATAGCCCAGCACCTATCTAATTAGCTGGCATTAATGAATGGTACGAAATGGGCTCCTTTACCTCTGCCATTCAGGAAACAGTTCCACAGCTGTTGGATCTCCACCTCAGCGAGCCATGCTTGAGCGATTCCATGAATTGGCGACAGTGCGGCTGGTTTTCTGGCTTATTGGATTAAGCTGTTGTATCAAGCAGTGTCAATGTCTCTCCGCTCTGCTTGTGTTGGAAGCTTTCTCCTCAGAGCTCATCACGGTTTTATAACTGCCCCCACTGCAGGGTGTGACGTCTGCCCCAGCTGGCCCTTTAAGGGGTTCAAACCCCGCCCTGGGAGAGGGCTGGAGCCAGCAAGTGAGTCAGAAACAGCCAATTGGGGCCCAGCTGGGGCTGTATAAATAAGGGCTCCTGGAGGGGCAGAGAGAGACTCATTTTTGTTCCAGTTGGGGGAGCAGGAGGGACCTGGCTGCCAGGAAAGCTAGAGGTTTCCTGACTTAGAGCAGGGCTGGGGAAAGGCAAGCTCCCCGGCTGCAGGGCCTGAAACAAGGCCTGAGGGTGCTAAGGGACACAGCCAGGGCAGCAGAAGGCAGCAGGTCCACACCCCCTTGCCTATGAAGAGTGGCCATTACAGGTTGCAGTTTCCCCCTGAGACAGGAGCGAGATGACAACTGGCAGTGGGTTACTGAGGCAAGGTGGGTATAGGGATTTGGAGGTTCCCTGAGCGGGAGGACCCTGTGGCAGGGCAGTACCCAAAGAGGAGGGCGCCACTGGCCAGAAGGGGGCGCTCCAGGGCTGAAGTGCTAATTCCCAACATGACCAGCAGGAGGCACCACAGCGGTGAGTGGTGCCCTGTGACACGGGGATTGGTTGTAGACTGACGGGGGAGGCCAAAGGGGGCAGTTGCCCGGGGCCTGGCCATTCGAAGGGGGCAGGCCCACGGCTCCTGGCCACCACTGCTGCTACTGTGGCAGCCACAGCCAAAACCCCAAGTCCTTAAAATTGCCGCAGTATGCACTCCATGCAGCTTGAGGGCTGGAGGGGGGGAGAGCACCACATGGGCTGGCTGCCTGGCCCCCTTCCAGGAGCATGAAGCCAGCTCCTCCCCACTTGCCCAGGGGCCTGTGGAGACTGTCTGCTCTGGGGATGTGAACAACTAGGGATGCTCATTGGATAGTGCACAGGGTAGTTGATAGTTGCTCCTCTCCCCCCACTTGCTGCCTCTGTCAGAAAGAGGCAGCAGGAGGGAAGAGGAGGGAGTTCTTCAAATCAGCAGCGCTGTGTGGAACCAGAGGCCAGATCCCGGGCCCCCGCTTTGAAATGCCGCATACAGCCTGGGGTCCCCAGCTGGAGACTCCTCCGCTGACCCTGGGCTCCATGCGGCACTGCTGCTTTGAAACGCCATGTGGAGCACAGGACCAGTGAGTCTCCCGTTGGCCCCATGCTCCCTGCAATGTGTTCGCCTTTGAAGTGTAGCAACAGCCCTGAACTTCAGATGGAAGCGCCCTTATCGACTAATCGGATAGTCGATGCAAATCGCATCGACTATTTGATTAGCCAAGTAATCAAAATTTTACATCCCTAGTCTGCTCCCTTGATTACATACACAGACACTGACTCTGGTGCTCTTCCTTCCCACCCCAGAGGCAGCTGCTGCTAGCTGGTCTGCAGTTATTTTCTGTCTAGCCCACCCAACCACCTGTATCACCTTACTTCTAGCACCTGCAAAGCCCCAGACGAAAATATTGCAGCCCCAGACCTCATCATGCACATGCCTTGCATAGTCAACAAGGTTCTTGGCATGGTACCTCTCTCAGGAGGAAATTACCCTCTGAAAAATGTCAGCAACACACACAGCAAACATCTTAGCTAATTGTGGCTGTCCGGCCTATCAAACTGTCTGCCTGGATTAACACTGCGATGTTAGTGTTTGCTTTTGATAGCCTGGCTAGATCCTCCCAGAAAGATCGATCTGGTCCTTCACTGAGATTTGACACTACCTCCTTCTCCTCTGTTTACAAAATTCTGTCTGTCTCCTCTCTCTCCCGCCTACTCTGCCCTAGTGCTGTCTGAATCTAGAAGGGAAGTCCTCACTGTTTTACTGCCTGGATGGAAACTCTGCACTAGTTAGGCCTCAGCTGGAATACTGTGTCCAGTTCTGGGCGCCACATTTCAAGAAAGATGTGGAGAAATTGGAAAGGGTACAGAGAAGAGCGACAAGAATGATTAAAGGTCTAGAGAACATGACCTATGAAGCCAGGCTTCATGAACTGGGCTTGTTTAGTTTGGAAAAAAGAAGATTAAGGGGGGACATGATAGCGATTTTCAAATATCTAAAAGGGTGTCACAAGGAGGAAGGAGAAAATTTGTTCCCCTTGGTTTCTGAGGACAGGACAAGGAGTAATGGGCTTAAAGTGCAGCAAGGGAGGTTTAGATTGGACATTAGGAAAAAATTCATAACTGTCAGGGTGGTCAAATATTGGAATAAATTGCCAAGGGAGGTGGTGGAATCTCCCTCTCTGGAGATATTTAAGAACAGGTTAGATAGACACCTGTCAGGGATGGTGTAGACGGAGCTTGGTCCTGCCTTGAGGGCGGGGGGCTGGACTCGATGACCTCTTGAGGTCCCTTCCAGTCCTATTATTCTATGAAACCGATTCAGAGAATCACTACTCCCCTGGGGATAGTAATATGGGGCGTGAGACAGAATGGAGGAGGGGGAATCCAATGCAGCCAATCACCAAGCAGGTTTATCAATTCAAGGTAATCTATCACCATTTCCTAAGTTGGTCTCAAGGTGAAAGTCTGAGCAAAGACAGCTGAGTTTGCCATTACTGGGAGAACCACATGGGGAGCTGCCCACCTGGTGCGAAGGTTGCGGATCTCTCGAGACAAGACAGACTTGTGTTTAGTGCTGGGGAGGATCCGGTGGTTGTGGTACATGTAGGTAACAATGACTTAGAGAAGGGTAGGAGAGAGCTCCTGGAGGCCAAATTTAGGCTGCTAGGGAAGAGGTTGAAATCCAGGATCTCAATGGTAGCGTTCTTGGAAATGCTTCCAGTTCCATGCGCAGGGCCAAATAGGCAGGCAGAACTGCACGGTTTCAATGCATGGATGAGACGATGGTGTAGGGAGGAGGGGTTGAGATTTATGAGGAACTGGGGAAACTTTTGGGAAAGGCGGAGCCTATACAGGAAGGATGGGCTCTCCCTAAACCAAAATGGAACCAGATTATTGGCACTTAACCTTAAAAAGGTCATCAAGCAGTTTTTAAACTGAGGGCTGGAGGAAAGTCAGCAGCCACAGAGGAGTATAACGATTGGATAGGGACAGGGGAGGGTCTATTAATAGAGCTTCTCTATGTCTTAGTAAAGAGGAGAGGAAGGAAGATGATACACAATGGGTAAGCTCAGATGAGAAACTGTCAAATGAAAAAGAGTCCCATTCAATCACATCAGGTAATGGCAGACAGCTAAATAGTGACAAGTTTTTAAAGTGCTTGTATACAAACACTAGGGCTGTGTCTAGACTGGCAAGTTTTTCCGCAAAATCATCTGCTTTTGCGGAAAAACTTGCCAGCTGTCTACACTGGCCGCTTGAATTTCCGCAAGACCACTGACGCTCTCATGTAAGATCGTCAGTGTTCTTGCAGAAATACTGTGCTGCTCCCATTCGGGCAAAAGCCCTCTTGCACAAATCATTTGCACAAGAAGGCCAGTGTAAACTGCATAGTACTGTTTTGCGCAAAAAAGGCCCGATGGCTAAAATAGTGATCGGGGCTTTTTTGTGCAAAACTGCGTCTAGATTGGCCACCGACACTTTTCTGCAAAAAGTGCTTTTGCGGAAAAGCGTCCTGCCAATCTAGATGTGATTTTCCGAAAATGCTTTTAACAGAAAAGTTTTCTGTTAAAACCATTTCCGGAAAATCATGCCAGTGTAGACGTAGCCTAGAAGTCTAAATAATAAGATGGGTGAACTAGAGTGCCCCGTATTGAATACGGATATTGATATAATAGGCACTTTTCATCAACTTGGTGGAATGAGGATAATCAATAGGACACAGTAATACCAGGATACAAAATATATTATAAGGACAAAACAGGTCGTGCTGGTAGGTAAGTGGCACTATGTGCGAAAGAAAACGTAGATTCAAATGAAGTGTAAATTTTAAATGACCCAAACTGTTCCATACAATCTCTGTGGATAGTAATTCCATGCTCTATTAATAAGAATATAGCAGTAGGGATATATTACTGACCACCCGACTAGCATGGTGATAGTGACTGTGAAATGCTAAAGGAGATTAGAGAGGCTATAAAAATGAAAAAAAAACCTCGGTAATAATAATGGGGGATTTCAACTATCCCCATATTGACTGGCTACATGTCACTTCAGGACGGGATGCAGAGATCTATTTGATCTGAGGAAGTGGGTCTGGCCCACGAAAGCTCATCATCTAATAAACCATCTTGTTAGTCTTTAAAGTGCTACATTGTCCTGCATAAAGTTTTTTGACACCTTAAATGAGTGCTTCTTGAAGCAGCTGGTTCTGGAACCCACAATTCTTGATTTAGTCCTAAATGGAGCTCAGGATCTGGTCCAAGAAAGAATATAAGTGGAATGCTTGGAAATAATGACCATAATATAATAAAATGTAACATCCCTGTGGTGGAAAAACATCACAACAGCCCGATACTGTGGCATTTAATTTCAGAAAGGGAAACTACACAAAAAGGAGGAGATTAGTTAAACAAAATTTAAAAGGTGCAGGACCAAAAGTGAAACCCCTGCAAACTCCATGGAAGCTTTTCAAAGATACCATAATAGAGGCTCTTAAATGTATACCCCCAAATTAAAAAACACCATTAGAGAACCAAAAAACCCCACCCCCTTGGCTTAACAGCCGAGTAAAAGAAGCAGCGAGAGATAAAAAGTCATCATTTAAAAAGTGGAAGTTAAATCCTAGTGAAGAAAATAAAAAGGAGCATAAACTCTGGCAAATGAAATACAAAAATGTAATTAGGAAGGCCAAAAAGAAATTTGAAGGACAGCTAGCCAAAAACTCAAAAAGTAATAGCGACAAAAAAAAATTAAGTAGATCATTAGCAGGAAGCCTGCTAAACAACCAATGGTGCTACCATAGGTGCCAACAAAGCACTCAAGGATGATAAGGTCATTGTGGAGAAACTAAACAAATTCTTTGTATTGGTTTTCACAGCTGAAGGCGTGAGGGAGATTCCCAAACATGAGCCATTCTTTGTAGGTGACAAATCTGAGGAACTGTCCCAGACTGAGGAGGTTTTGGAACAAATTGGTAAGCAGTTATAAGGCCCCAGGACCAAGAGTTCTGAAGGAACCCAAATGTGAAATTGTGGACCTACTTAACCTATCCTTTAAATCGTCTTTTGTACCAAACGACTGAAGGGTAGCTAATGTGTGTCCAGTTTTTTAAAAGGGCACTAAAGGTTGGTAAGCCCAATTTCAGTACTGGGCAAATTAGTTGAAACTAGAATAAAGAACAGAATTGTCAGACATGTAGATGAATGTAATTTGTTGGGGGAAAAGTCACCATGGTTTCAGTAAAGGGAAATCATGCCTTCCAAATCTACTAGAATGTCAACAAGCATGTGGACAAGGGGGATCCAGTGGATATAATATACTTAGACTTCCAGAAAGCCTTTGACAAGGTCCCTCACCAAAGGCTCTTACGTTAAGTAAGCTGTCATGGGAAAAAGGAAAGGTCCTCTCATGGACTGATAACTGGTTAATATACATGAAACAAAAGACAGGAGGAGTAAGTGGTTAGTTTTCAGAATGGAAAAAAGGTAACTAGTGATTTACTTATTCAACATATTCATAAAAGATCTGGAGAAAGGGGTAAATAGCGAGGTGGCAAATTTTGCAGATGATAAAAAACTACCCAGGATAGTTAAGTCCAAAGCAGACGGTGAAGAGATTCAAAAGGATCTCACACAACTTGGTGACTGGGAAAGAAGATGTCAGATGAATTTTAATCTTGATAAATGCAAAATAATGCATATGGGAAACATAATCCTAACTATACATACAAAATGATGGGGAATAAATTAGCTGATACCACTCAAGAGAGAGATCTTGGAGTCATTGTGGATAATTCTCTGTAAACATCCACTCAATGTGCAGCAGCCGTCAACACCTCCCTTCCCCCCCGAATGTTAGGAATAATTAAAAAAGGAATAGAGAATACAACAAAGAATATCTTATTGCCTCTATCTAAATCTATGGTACACCCTCATCTTGTATACTGCATACAGATGTGGACACTGTATCTCAAAAAAGATATCTTGGCACTGAAAAAGTTCAGAAAAGGGCAACAAAAATGATTAGGGGCATGGAATGGCTGCCATGTGAGAAGAAATTAGTAAGACTGGGGCTTTGCAGCTTGGAAAAGAGACGACTAAGGGGGGATATGATAGAGGGGAAAATCATGACTGGTGTGGAGAAAGTGAATGAGGAAAAGTTATTTACAGTAGAGTCTGGATTATCCAACCTTCAGTAATTCGACATTCCACTTTATCTGAACCTGTAGCTACCAGGGACGAAGCGGCACCAGCAGGAGCGGCATCAGCGGCTCCAGGAGAGCCACGGGGCAGCGAGCGGGGCCGGGCGCCCAGGAGCTGCAGGGAGGGAAGGGGCCAGGACCAGGGCCAGGCAGGGATGGGGACCAAGTGGCGCCAACTACAGTATAGTCCCTAACATCCGACATTTTCGGTAATCCGACCACCTGTTGGTCCCATTTAGGTCGGATAATCGGGACTCTGCTGTACTTGTTCCCATAACATAAGAACTAGGGGTCACCAAATGAAATGAATAGGTAGAAGGTTTAAAACAAACAAAAATAAGTATTTTTTCATGTAATTCAGTCAACCTATGGAACTCCTTGCCAGAGGATGTTGTGAAATGGGCAATTAACAGTCACAGGACAAAGGGGTTCATAGGTTACACATTGTAAGGAACCATAAAACTAATGTTTCTGGGGAGCCAAACTGGGATTTTTGGCATCTAGCAGAGTTACGAATGTCAGCTCCTAGGCTCGCCTTGGGAAAGTGTGGTGCAGGATCCCTCTGAGGACCAGAGATCTGATGCAGCAGGATTGTTTTGTGAATAAAGTCACCACAGGAAACAGGGTGAGTTTGTCTTTTATCATTTGCCTGCATAAGTTCATTCCAGAGCGCCGTGACTGTCTGGCTTCTCCCACGCCGTTGTTGTGGGGGCATCAAGGGCATTGGATGTGACCCACTACCTGCGACAGCGTTGTGCAGGACCTTGGCTCTGGAGAGCAGTGTGCAGGGAGCTGGGGGGACATCGACCGACACAGCCCTGGAGCTATGGCTGCAGATTTTGCAACTCTTGTTCTGGCAGGGTCTGGTGCCCCTTTGAGTCGGTGGCTCTGTGGGGAGTTTGTTTCTGAGGCAGAGCTGGGGCAGTTTGACGGCCAGACGAGGGAGTTCAGGAAATATTTTTTTTTCAGGATGAAGTCCCCTTTGCGCATGGATTTAATGGGTAGTAAACACGCCCAGTGTAGCCAGCAGGAACTCGGCAAGGCGCTTCACTATTCCAGTGAGGAGAGGGTTAGAAAGAGCTCAGCTAAATCGGTCAGAGAGAGCCAAGTGCCCAGAGACTACGGCGATGGGCCTGGAGCAGGCAGCTCGCCCTGTCACACAGTGCTACGCCCTCCATCATCTCTGCTGAATGCCCTGGGCCGAGGCTCCCGCTGGGCCAGCGCCGTTAGCATGACAAGCAGGGAATAGCTGGTTCTGCTCCCCTGCATTTGCTATGTCCCTCACATTGGCAAGAGCCGTGCGAACGCCCTGCACCGCGAGCAGCAGCGAAGGGCTGTAGTGGGGCTCCCCACCCCCAGCTCTCTGGCATGGAGGAGTTCCCCGTCAATCACCGCCTGTGCTTGCTGAGCCTCACCTACCCCGGACCAGCGGCACGCGCATTGGGGAGGGATGCGGGGGGAGTCGCCGTTGGCATGTGGGGATTAGAGCGAGGATTTGCACTTCCCTGCTTAAGCTGATTTTACCAACCCCGCTGCTTCAGGGAACGGAGCTTAACCCTGATTAGCAGCGCCAGCACTTGGCCGGGTGACTGGGGAAGAGAGAGTGTGATGCTCTGAGCAGGCCTGCTGTGGTGATGCTGTTCTGGACAGAACCGGGCCGGGAAAACCAGCCGCTTGGCAGGAACCCGGCCCTGGATGGAGGAGGCCACGTCTCAGGAGACAGCCAAGCAGGAGGGGAGAGGGACTCTCGTCAGCGCAAAGCACTGAGCTCTGGCAGCCGCCCGTGAGCGCGAACGGCCTCTTGCACCTCCTTGCTCTGCTGTCACAATAGCGATCCCGATCCGAATGTGGGTGAGACCAGGCCCAGGTGAGTAGCTGCCCCCCACCCCGGCTCCCACACTGTCCTTTGCCCTGGATGCCACATCCCCGGTGAAGCTCAACTCCGACGTGGGCCCACAATTTGGGCTGCTCGCCAGGCCTGGTCTCACCCAGATTCTGCAGCAACTTTTCCCCCGCCCCCTTCCCGGGGCTGCCCACAACCCCAGTGTGGCTGGAGCAGCAGGTGCGAGCGCCCTTGGCGGGGAGAGGGAGGAGAGAGGAAGTGCTCATTAGCATATATCGTGCTCTCGGTTGCATATCCTCCTCTGATCCTTTTTGTGGAAGAGGATATGCAACTGGCGCTCATTTGCATATCTTCTTCCAAGTCTTTTTGCAGAAGAGGTTTTGCCGCTAAAAAGCCTCGTGTAGATGGGGCCATTTGTCAGGAAAAAAAAACCCTTTTTCTCAAGATCCTGTAAACCTCATATTTTGAGGAATAAGGAAGCTTGCTCAAAAAGGGTTTTTTCCGACAAATCGCCTCATCGACATGGGGCTTTTGAATGGCAAAACCTCTTCCCCAAAAAGGATCGGAAGAGGATATGCAAATGAGAGCATGAGATATGCAAATGACATGCTCATTAGCATATCTTCTGCCAAAAAAACCCTGCCGCGTAGACGTAGCCTAGGGGACCCCGCCACGTGCATGCTCAGCTCTCCAAGGAGCAGCTTGTGTGTTTGTTTTCACATCCGTCTTCTCCAGGCACTTGTTCCTGTTCTTGGGGCTTAGTGCAGCCACGCCTCCGTCACCGCTAGACCATCCACATACAGACAGCGCCCCCCTCGAGTTGAGCCCCCATCCACCCTGGAGCAAAGCTGTCCCCCTCCCTGTGCTGTTGAGTGTGTAGGACCGTGAGAGGCCACGGCACCCTCCTGTCCTGCTGGGCCTAGTGGAGCCAGGTAGATCAGCCTGCTGAGAAACCAGCCTCTTGTGTCTGCCAGCACCGAGGTGGGTGACCAGAGCTCCCCTGTGAAGCGCGCGGGGCTGGAGGGGAGCAGCGGACACTGACCGTCAGACGATGCGGAACTGGAGTCCCAGCACGTCCCCCCGCCACCGCGCTCAGGAATCCTTTCCCACTTGCTTCACGGCAGAAGCGTCGCAGGCTCGACGCAGGGAAGGCCTCGCTCCTGTCCACCAGGCAAAGCGAGCGAACCAGGAACAAAGCCACTCCTAGCAGCCATAGCTTGTGTCCAGCGACCCAGATCACAGGGCAGGTTACACCGGAGAGCAGCTGCTGGCCACAGGCACTGCTCAACTAGCCCTGACATCTCCCCTTCCCCCCACTGCCATTGCAGACGGTAAACTCCCAAGGGTCTATACCGGGGTGTAGCCACGGGCAGGCCTGAGAGGGGCGTGGCCCACCAAATTGGCATCTAGGGCCCCCTCATAGCCCTCCAGGGCTTTCTTCATGTCCTGCTCTGCCGGTCCACTCAGTGCTCCATCCCAGGAGTGGGGTCAGGACATGGAGGCTTACATCACTCTGCCATATGCTGCCTCCAGGTAGTGGGGGCAGGGCGCTGGAGCTTAAACTCCACCCCCCACCATTGCCCACCCACCCAAAATTCGGGCCCCTGCTCCAGCCAACCCAATCCCTTGTCTCCCCCCATGGCCAGGAACAGCTGCATCAGGAGGAGGGATGTAAAAGCGCAATAGTTGCAGGTCTGCCCCAGAAAAAAATTCCTTCCTGACCCCAGTAGCTAGAGGTTGGCTCGTGCCCTGAAGCAGGGGGGTTAATAGCTCTTCCGTATAATTTTCCTGAACTTGTGGTGGTTTATGAACTACATAACCCAGCATGCAAAGAAACCAGGTGAGACTCCGGAGGCCCTGTGGTTCAAGGAGGGAGCAGTGACATGGAGAAGTTCTGCTGTGCTTAAGCCTTCTGCAGGTCTTACCTGGGTCAGGAACCAAAGTCTGGCCTCTTTCTGGCATCTCTGTGTGGCACACCCTTTGGCATCCTCTCAGCTCTGTGCCTCTGCTGGCGGGGGAGCTTTTCTTCCCCATTCCCTGAGTCCCAGCAGCTCCTAGCCAGGAGATAAATGGAACACAGAAGAGCCATCGCCTCTAATTTGCTGCTAACGCCTCTCTTAGCCCTTCCCTGACAGGCGTCACTGTAATTGGAATCTATATTTCTCTGGCGATGAGGTGAGGGATCAATAAGCCGTTATGGTAGAGATGACAGGAAGAGACAAGGTGGGCCACAGATTAGTCTGGGGAAGAACTTGGCTGTTTACAGGGGCTACCTGCTCTGAGATGATTTTTTAAATACACATATTGGCTACGTCTACACTGGTATGATTTTCCGGAAATGCTTTTAACAGAAAAGTTTTTCCGTTAAAAGCATTTTCGGAAAAGCGCATCTAGATTGGCAGGATGTTTTTCCGGAAAAGCACATTTTGCGGAAAAGCGTCCATGGCCAATCTAGACGCAGTTTTTCCGCAAAAAAGCCCCGATCGTCATTTTCGCGATCGGGGCTTTTTTGCGGAAAACACTACTGTGCTGTCTACACTGGCCCTTTTCCGGAACCGTTTACCGGAAAAAGACTTTTGCCCAAACGGGAGCAGCATAGTATTTCCGGAAAAGCACTGATGATTTTACCTTAGATCGTCAGTGCTTTTCTGGAAATTCAAGCAGCCAGTGTAGACATCTGGCAAGTTTTTCCGGAAAAGTGGCTGATTTTACTCATAGACTCTAAGGTCAGAAGGGACCATTATGATCATCTAGTCTGACCCCCTGCACAGTGCAGGCCACAGAATCTCACCCACCCCTCCTAGAATAATCCTCTCACCTATATCTCCGATATTGAAGCCTTCCGGAATAACTTGCCAGTGTAGACACAGCCATTGAGTGTTACTGATCAAAACCCGTCCTGTGCCCAGGTTCTCCTTCCAGATGTGCTGTTCTGCTAGCCCCAGACTGGGTAAGATGCGGCCCGGGGGCTGGATCCGGCCTACCTAACACTTTCCATCTGGCCACTTTCAATTTATATCCTGCTGTCCATGCCACTGAATTTCCAGGCGGTGGCTCAGGCAGCAGGATCCTATTTAAACATCTTATGGCTCATGGCTGAGGCGCTACCCTGGCAGGAGTTGGAGCCGTGGGCGGCTGCCAGGCAACGCAGGAGCGTCAGGGCCAGGACCCAGGAGCTCTTTGCTGTGTTTTTAATTCAAAGTTTCCAGCCCCAGACAGCTCTGGAGGGAAGCTAGTCCCCAGCTCCGCCCCTTCTGCCCCAGGCCCCGCCCCTTCTGCCCCAGGCCCCGCCCCTTCTGGAGGGAGGTGGAGCCAGCCCGTGACTATGTACCAAAATTCATTAAGTGCCCCCCCCTGTGAAAATGATTGCCTATCCCTGTGCTAGCCTGTATCAACACAACTGTTTTCTGTGTTTCAAGGAAAACAAAAGGCAGACCCAGATTTCCCGCCTTAGTGGGGGAGGGGGGAGGGTGTCAGAAATGGAAGCCATTGGACAAGCAGCTTCCTTGTCTCTTTAATGGAGATTTGCTTAAAAAAAAACCAATGGCATCCAATGACAATCTGCTCATCTTAACAAGAAGAGTAGTTTGCTGGGAGGGTGGTTCAGTGCCCGCCCCCGCACCAAGCTTTACTGAACGATCCGTGTGCTCTCTGGACCGCGCAGAGAGGCTGGAGGAGGAGGTCTCTCTCTGGGGGAGTGGGCTGTGCTGCAGGAGCAGAAATGGAGGTTCCCTGCAGCAAGGGGAGTAGGGGGTGAAATAGACATTTGTCCTCACTTCCATCCGGAGCAAACGCTGGGAAGCCCTCCTTTGTAGGCAAGTGGTTCAGCTGTGGAAGGACGAGTTCCAGTCCAAATACAGAGAGACGCAGGCTGGGCTGGGATTCTGGTGAAGTGGGGAGGTCAAGAATCAGCTCCGCCACAGACTTCCTGTGTGATCTTGGGCAAGTCCCTTAACCTCTATGGACCTTGGTTCCCCTCATACAGCTTCTGATACATCAGCTCCTTGAGCACACGCTGAAGGTCGGCCAGACTGTAACTGGTTCATGGTCACACACAGCCGCTTGACTAAATTGAGTTCTGGTGTCCACAGGAGGACCAGATCCTTAACTAGAGAAGCCAGTTTTGCTGTACTGACATCATAGCATTGGCGGTGCTACTGGTCTGCACATGCTGAGGAACTGGACTGTTGTTTGTAGGCCTGGCAACAGAAGGGAGTTTAGCATTTCTCTCCCTGGTGATGGAATTATTAGGGTTGCTTTTATTAAATAATGAGTATTGTGTGCGGTATAGTGGTGCTTAGAGGCCCAAGCTAAGTTCAGAGCCCCATCGTGGTGGGAAGGGTCCAGACAGACCCAGTCCCACCCACAGATAAAAGCTGGGAGGGGACGGAATGTGACTAGAATACGTACAGTGTAAACGTGTGTCCTCTCGTTCTTCCTTCTGTGGCTGTTTTATTCATTCCACATG
This sequence comes from Pelodiscus sinensis, assembly GCF_049634645.1. Classification (NCBI taxonomy): domain Eukaryota; kingdom Metazoa; phylum Chordata; order Testudines; family Trionychidae; genus Pelodiscus; species Pelodiscus sinensis. The sequence goes on along the minus strand of NC_134735.1, from coordinate 10,216,788 downwards.
CAGCACTTGGTTTCCTCGCTCGGGCTCCTTGGCAAACCCTGGAACTGACAGAAAACCAGGACAACCAGGTTTCTTGACCACCTTAAAGATCCAGTAGAACGGTCCTCAGGAAAATGGCAGCCAGTGAGGAAGAGAAATGCTATTGGTGCAGCCTCTGATCAGCCTAGAAATTTCCCGGGCAAATGCAAATACTCTGAGCATGAGAATACAGCAGCAAGGAGAAAGACCCGCTAAACGGAGGGCTTCCATTGCACCGTGGGCTTCCATCGCACCGTGGTGATGTACCATGTGCAGTGTGGTACCCCCTGGAGCCCCAGCTCCATTGCTGTAGGGCGGCACACAGGGGTAATGGCTGTACCCAGGATGTGTTCTGTCTGCTGGATTGGCCCGTATGCTCTCTGCTGCTATTGTTGCTCCAGTCCCGGCAGTGTGGCTCAGTTACCCCTGCGGGGGGCATGGACGGGGGGTATAAGAGGCAGGGGAAGGCCTGCCCACACTCTGCCCCCAGAATGCCTACAACTTGAGCACGGCGCCCACTGGGAGCAGAGTGTTGCTGCCCTCCGGGCTTCGGCCTCGCTGAGGCTGCAGACGCTGGGGCAGTGCGCACCCTCCCCATGCTCCAGGGCCAGGGAGGTTGGAGCCACGCACTACCAGCCCTCCCCATGGTGCTAGGCCAGGAGTTGGAGGTGTGCACCACTAGCTTTCCCCATGATGCTCTGGGGCCACGGAGGCTCCCATGAGGGGTGTGTGGAGAATTGCCCCTGTGGTGGGTGGGAGGTTGGCTCCTGTGGGGGGGGGGGGCTAGAATCTTGCCCCTGTGGTGGGGGGGGAGGCTTGGCTCCTGTGGAGGGTCAGGGCCTCAGGAAAAAGGGGTGGGGCTAGAGTCTTGCTCCCGTGGTGGGGAGGGCTTGGCTCCCATGTGCGTGGCTTGGGCTTGCCTCTACTTTCAACCACCACCCATAGCTGGGGGAACATTCACGTATAAACAAGAGCAGGGTCCAGCGCTTTCCTGTCAGCTTCCCAGAGCCGTGGAAGCCTCCGCACACAGGCCCGGCTCTCCCGCACTGCTGAGGAAAAGAGAGCAGGGTGGGGCGGGGAGGAGGGTACAGCTGCTCCTGATCGTGATCCTGATCCCTACACAACACCACTCCCAGGGCCTTCAGGAGGACGGGAAATGGGCTTTCTCCTCCTGTCCGCCCTGTGAATTCCCACATGCTGAGGGCAGGCTGAGCCCTTGGCCTGCTGGAGCGGCCCTTGGAAATCTGCAATGGTGAATGTGGACAGACTGGCCCTGGGGCAGGGATGGGGGCTGGTCTGATCATGCCCCCACAGGACAACACAGGGAGGGCTGACTGAATTTTACAATGTACTCAAGGATTCTGAGCCCACCCTGCAGCCACTGTGAAGGGTTGAGCTTGCCTTTTTGGGAAGAGCTGTTGCCATGGTTCCTGGGGTGCACCACCATTGGGGGCTCCCTCAGTCCCTGGGGGACACGCTCCCCACCAAGGTCACCCGAGTTGGTGCCTGAGGAGCGGCGCCATGACAGGCCAAGACAGCAGGAGGAGGAGGCCAGGCCATAGTAACGAGCGCCCGGGTCTGGAAGGAGCGTAACACTGAAATCAGAGCCGTTGCTAATTATCGTGAAGATCCCGCAGCATCCATCATCCTAATCAGCGATTTGTCAATGCGGGTGTCGCGGAAACGGCTGCGTCTCTCCTCGACGCATTAATCTCCCAGCCACTCGGCGCTAATGAAGCGAGGGCTTCGCGAGCTGGAGCCTCGCCAGCTGCTTTGCAGCCCCACGCCGGCTCTCTGGCGCTGGGCTCGGCGGGAGCAGCTCCGTCGTCGTCGCTTTCTTTCCGGCGTCGCGCTTTCTGCTTCCGCTGTGACTCCGCGAAGCGCGGCCAGGCTGTCTGTACAGCCCCACGCCTGGTCGATGCCCAGCCCTGCAGCGGGCAGGCTCCCAGCCCAAAGATCAACCCCAAGGCATGATGGGAACCCGGCGGAGGGTTAAAAAAATGTTACCCCTGCAGGTCTTACTGCAGATGGGTCCTCTCTGAGCCCCTGGACTTGGCCCAACAAAGCAAGGTCCCTGAAGAAGTGAAAGGGGGGAGTCACTGCTGCCACGTTCCCCATGAGCACACAGTTCGCTCCCCCCAAAGCTCCATGCTGTTAGTATCAGGGCCATGTAGCTGCTGTTTCCTGCCCCGCAAGCATTGGCCACGGCCTGCCTCTCTGGGGGGCCCTGGCTTTGCTGGAGGAAGCGGCCAGTGAATGCCACATCGGATGCGACTCTTTGGGGCTCGTGTGATGTCTGCACCGTCCGTCCCAGGGCAAATGGCCTTTGCCGGGAGCTGGCGCATGGGGCATCTGCGCTCTCCAGCCTTCCAGGGCAGAGGCAGCCTCTGGTGTCTTGTCATTTACCATTGACGGTTGCCAACAAAGCCGCCTGCCTGGCGGCAGGAGATGCCCTTCAAGCCGCGTAACTGCACAATTAGGAAGGTGGTTTTATCGCAGCGAGCTTGACAAGCACCTTCCACGTCCAACAAAGGCGAGCCGTTATCACCGCCGTGCAGCCGCCAGGGCCGGGCGGCGAGGGGGTGTGAACCAAAGCCAGCAGCAGAGGGGGAACGAAGCTGCATGTGCTGGCACCGGAGGAGGGAGGGCGGGTTACGCAGCTGGAGGGCTCGGTGGCATGGGCAGCTTGGGGATCTCGTCTGTTTCATCCCCAAATGAGGCCGAGAACGATTACAACAAGCTGCTGCATAATGAGCCTGGTGCACACACGTGCTGGGGTGGGGCTGGGGCTGGCGCCGGGTGAAGCAGCAGGCAGCTGGCACGGGCACTGAGCTGTAATGAAGACGCGGGGGGACGCCAGCAATATATCTCCAGCGACAAGGGGAGCAGAGAAGAGGCGCAGCCAGTTATTTATAGGCTCCAATAAAGGAAGAGCGAAGACAGTGCGTTGCACCACCTTTTTTAAGGGCCGTGTCTAATTCACAGGCCTTAATGAAAAATGAGACTCTGATGTATTAACGAGCCCAGGATTTTAGGGCTCCGTCCTGCCCGATGCGCAGTGCAACACAGCACAGCCGGTGCCAGAGATTAAATAGCAGGACACTGACCCAACCTCCCTCTTGGATTAAAGTGTTTGGGGGGAGCAGCAGTAGGGAAGACGCTGGCCTTGCAGGCTTTACTGCCCACTGTGCTCTTCAGGGCCGCGTCCCGCCGTTTGCATTTCAGCCCCTTCTCTCGGCGGGCCGCGCGGTGCGGATGGGAGGGGTGCCGTTTCCCCAGCTCCTCGTGTCCAGCCCCCTCGTGGCTGGTTTGTTTTCAGGCTCAGCCATTGTCCCGAAGGCAAAAGGAGGCCGTGGGCTGCATGCCAGCTGGGGGTGCCAAGAGCTTGCTAATGCGCCGGCTGGCTTGGAGTCTGTGTTCATAGCAGCGTTCGTCACCTCCTCTCTGTCTTCTTGCCTCTGCAGCCCGCTCTGTCTCTACTCTAAAGACCTGGGCCCTCCCCACACATTGTCTGGTTGCAGCAGCAGAAGAGGGGGTCTATTTCTAGCCTCTCCTTGTGCACTAGAATAAAACCACTGGTGTACGGCAGACTGACCTGCAAGCAAAGGCATTGCCCAATGGGGAGCAGCAGTGGAAAAATTACACCCCCTACAGCCGTGTTGCTCCCTGGTTGCTCCATGGACCGGTACCAGCCTGAGAGCTCCCTGACACTGGTTAGGAAGGCAGCAAGCTGGTCTCTGGTACCCAGAAAGGCTGAGGCATATCGCACGAGGGTGAGGCCATTCAGAGACTCCAGCTGGCAGCCCCAGGCAAGCAGTGAGAGGCAGAGAGAGCTGAACTCCCAACCCACGGGCCCACTCAGCACCATTTCAGGCTGCATTTCATAGCACCTCCCTAAAACGAAACTTTCTAGCATTTAAAAATGACAAGGAGTCCTGCGGCACCTCGCAGCAGGTTTAAAACGAATAAAAGAAAGTTCTTCTTCACACAGCGTGTAGTCAACCTGTGGAACTCCTTGCCAGAGGAGGCTGTGAAGGCTAGGACTATAATAAAGTTTAAAGAGAAGCTAGATAATTTCATGGAGGTTAGGTCCATAAAAGGCTATTAGCCAGGGGATAAAATGGTGTCCCTGGCCTCTGTTTGTCAGAGGTTGGAGAGGGATGGCAGGAGACAAATCGCTTGATCATTGTCTTTGGTCCATCCTCTCTGGGGCAGCTGGTGCTGGCCACTGTTGGCAGACAGGCTACTGGGCTAGAAGGACCTTTGGTCTGACCCAGTACGGCCGTTCTTATGTTCTTACCTTAGAGACGAGCAAAAATAGATGTAAGTATCATGAGCTTTGGTGGGCAAAACCCACTTCCTAATCCTCAGATGAGTTGAACTTGAGTGGAGATAAAAAGGGGAACCCTCAGAATAAGAAAGGAGAGGGAGAAAAAAAGGACCTGTTAATTGTAGTCCTGGTGCTAATTGAGGGGGCTGGAAGTGTCCCACACTTAGCTTTTGCTGTCAGTCAGGTGTTGAGTGTAAGGAAAGTGGCTGTTATAATATGTTAACCAGTTCGAGTCTTTGCTCAGGCCAAGGGAGACTGCGTCGAAGGTGCATATGAAAGTCAATTCCGCATGCTCTCGCTGTGATTGGCCGGCGAAATTCCTTTGCAGAAGAATGGCTACTTTTAAGTCCATTAGTGTGTGCCCAAGCAGGTTAAAATGTTCCCTGACAGCAGGGGCGGGGAACATTTTTTCAATCGGGGGCCTCTGACCCACAGAAAAATCAGCTGGAGTTGCACACAAGTGAGAAGAAAAAAAAAAAAAAAACCCCAAACCAACCAACCAACTATAAAACCCAAACCCCACGTCACTGAGGTGTGGCCCTCGACTGAGACGGACACTCCGTATATTCCTCCTCGCACCCCAGAGCCTAAGGGGGGCCTGTCTTGTAGATTTTGTGTGCTCTAGCCCTGCGGTGGGGCAGTGGGGGAGGGGGACTGGAGCACTTGTGCGTGGGGGAGCCCTGAGCCTCGGTGGCCAGAACCAGGCAAGCCCATTGGGCATCAGTCTGGCTCCAGGCTAGAGTGGTGCCCCTGGCTAGGCCCAGTCTGTGCGGCCCTCCTCCCGAGGGGTTGTTATGAAGGCCCAGAGTATAACTGGGGTCAAAATAGAAGTGGGCCAGTTCCTGGCGAAAGGGTCCAACAATGCAGCCAAGATGGTTCTGGTTACAACCTCATGCGCCAGGCGTCCTGAAACTGCTTCACACCAGAGATGTAAAATCCAGTTTAGTTAGTTGAATCATTTATACGTTAAGTTTAACCAGTTATGCGATTAAACGGGCGGGGGGGCAGGGCTGGGCTGGAGTAGCTGCAGGGGCCTGTGGGGCTGGAGCAGCCACCTGCCTGCAGGGGTTGGGGGGCTGCTTCAGCCCCACTGGTTAACCGTAACCGGTAAGCCTCACCCTTCACCGTTCACCTGACTACTACACCCCCACCCCAGTCACCACAGAGCATTAAAAACGCTGACTCGGGGTTGCAAAGCTGAGAGGAAATGAGCAGTAAAAGGCTGTTTTTCAGCGAGGCAGCTTAATTAAGACACCAGTCTCAGGCCTGAGCGTTCAGTGCGGCTCCAGTGAGGGGAAAGTAGAGAAGTGCAGCTCACGCGCCGCATGGGGCTGGCTGGGTTGCCATTCTTCTCAGCATGCGCCTAAGATAAACCTCCTCGCCCTGCGGTTTTATGGCCAGGCAGCACACCGCCAAGTGCGATGACAGTCCCTGGAAGGCATAACAGGAGAGCAGTTCACGGCTTTATGTACAACCATAAAGGTCTCCATTAAGTTGCACAGTATTTAAATTCCATAAGGGACTTGCCCTAACACAGCAGTCTACTGGCGGAGTCACAAATCGCAGCTCCGGCGGTGCGGAGTCACCTCTGCACGAGCCTGCACATTTCCAGGGTGAATTTACAACCAGGCATGCCGGGTTCTGCTTGGAACACTCATCTGCGTTAATGACGCCCCGGCGTGCGGCGGCTGCTTACCACATCGCAGCAGTGGGTGTGCAGTGGCGGGGTTACACACGCCACAGCTAGGCAGAACCTCAGACAGACAGCAAGGTTGGGCCACGCTGTGACCTCAGCTCTGTCTCCGTCCCAAGCAGGTTGCTCAGAGGCAGGGTTGCCAACTGGCGGGAAATTTACAGACAGTCTGTAAAAAATTAGCCAAAATTGGACATGTCAGTAAAGCCCATAAAAAATGTAGGTGTCTGTAAATTTCGTAAAAGTGCGATAACGTTTCAAAACCCAGCAATTATTCTATAGCAATTACATTTCTTCTGTGCTGCTTCAGCCATTTTACTGCGGAGCAGCAGAAATTGGATGTTTTAGTTGTTTATTTAGCTCAATGACTAGCTAAATGAAAGTGAGTTAAATAGCATATTGTTCTTGTGATGTATGAATGACAACGATTACTTTTCACGTCTGGCCATTTCTGTCGTCTTAATATAATATAAAATTATATCCATAAAAAAATGTGTCTGTTCATAAATGTTTCCCATTTTGTCCGTATATGAAATTTCTGTGGGGTGGCAACCCTGCTCAGATGGGTGATGGGTGACCCAGGAATCTCCCAAACGCTGGGCTCTGTTCTCAGGGCTGTGAATGAGGCAGCCTTGCAGCATGCACCCCATAGTATCACCCCCAGCACAGTGCATGCATATCCCCTTTGGGAGCTCAACCCCCCACCCCCAAGCACAGTGCATGCATATCCCCTTTGGGAGCTCAACCCCCCACCCCCAAGCACAGTGCATGCATATCCCCTTTGGGGGCTCATTTCCCCCCCAGCACAGTTCATGCATATCCCCTTTGGGGGCTCATTTCCCCCCCAGCACAGTTCATGCATATCCCCCTTTGGGGGTTCACCCCCCCAGCACAGTGCATGCACATCCCCTTTGAGGGCTCACCCCCAGGCCAGTACATACATATCCCCCTTTGGGGGTTCACCCCCCCAGCACAGTGCATTCATATCCCCTTTGGGGGTTCACCCCCCCAGCACAGTGCATGCATATCCCCCTTTGGGGGCTCATTCCCCCCCCCAGCACAGTGCATGCATATCCCCTTTGGGGGCTCACCCCCAGGCCAGTACATACATATCCCCCTTTGAGGGTTTAGCCCCCCCGGCACAATGCATGTCTATCTCCATTTGGGGGCTCACCCCCAATACAGTGCATGCATATCCCCTTTGGAGCTCACCTCTCTCAGCACAGCTGGGCAGTACCTGATGAGCGACACACATCTGTCTCGGGGTAATGGCTTCCAAAGAGCCAGGGCCAAGAGGCACAAAGATGGAAAGAGCAGCTGGCGTTGCATGGCCAGGGCTGCGAGGTGCTCATGCCCAGCATGTCCTGTGGGGCAGGAATGAGATTCAGTCACGGGGGGGGAGGGGGGGGGGTTAGTCTGTTAAATATTTTTAAGCAAAGCCTGTTACACCTCAGGAGGAAGTGAGATTGATGGGGCAATGAAAGGGCTTTTGGTGAGATTTAGGGGCCCTGAAGGCCACAGCAATTGCGCCTCTGAACAAATAGCAGTTGGAGGCTGTAAATACAAACCTGCGTGGGGAAGTGGTATGTAAACGGGCAGGACTGTACCTCTCCAGAAGAGAACAGACTCTGGGACCCCGATTGCATCCATTGGGCCTGTTTCTGGACACAGTTTAATTAAGTGAAGCGATAAGGCAGTTTCTGCAGGGAGACGTCGAATTTATTACAAGGGCTCACGTGAATTATTCCCTCTGTGAGATCTTGGAACCAGGCGCGCTGAAGCGATTTATTTCCGTGTGTGTGTGTGTGTGTGTGTGTGTGCGCGCGCGTGCACGCGCACACGCTTGGGGTGAGTGCCGCACAGGCACTGATGCGGCTGCCTTTGTTATCGCATTCAGAAGTCGATGTGCCTGTATTGTGCAGACAGGCTGCAATCGAAATGTGGGGCCCTGACCTACCAGCTCTCCTGACTGTGTCGTGTGGGTCGGGGGCAGGGATGTTAATGGTTAACCGGTAGGACTGGAGGGGGCAAAGGACTGCTCCAGCCCCACTGGGCCCGCCACGGGCAGGGAGCCCTCCAGCCCGGCCACCCCCTTTTAAATCCCCCGCGGATTTCCCTACGACGACTAGTGAAATTTACATGCCCCTTCCGGAAAAGGGGCCAGTGTAGACGTAGCCATGATGATTTCCAGCTTTGCCACGGGCACCATCTGTGGCCCAGGGGGCTGGTGACGTAGACCTCAGATCTGCCAAACTCCTAGTCCAGCCAGAATAATTCCTTGTCCTGTTTTCCATCATACCCTATGGCCAGGCAGCACTAACATCTGGAATGCAGGAAGCCCCGCCAGCATGGCATTGTCAGCTGGTCACTTCAAACAGCAGCTCTGGTTTGGGCATTCCCTCACAGGTCAGGTATGCACCAGGAATAAAAATCTCGCAGAACTGGTTCAGTGCTGGTGTCCTGTTGGGAGAGGAAAGCACCCGAGCCAGGTCAGACATGGGATTTTTGCCCCAGCCACATGAGACGCCTGAGACCTTATCTTTAGCATCCAGGGAAATCTTATTCCCACCATTGCCGGTGAGGGAGGTTCATGCTGGAATTGACCAGAATGTAGCTGTGTAGTCCGGACATCTCGCTGATTGCATTAGAAACACGTGGCAAAATGTCTCGCCTGCCATTTGGGAAGCTCCCTTTGCTCTCCACTGTCTATCAGTCAAGAAATGCTCTCGTTATAACAGCATTGGGTGAGACAAGAAGAAAGCAGCCCCGCTCAACTGCCCAAGAGAGATCCAGGGTGCGCAAGGGTAGGGCTTGAATCTGTCTTCTTCATACGCACCATCAATAGCTTCAGCCCCCAGCCGAAGGCCCCTGCATTATCACATAGTGAGGGTATGTCTACACTACCCCGCTAGTTCGAACTAGCGGGGTAATGTATGCATACCGCACTTGCTAATGAAGCCCGGGATTTGAATTTCCCGGGCTTCATTAGCATAAAGCCGGCGCCGCCATTTTTAAAAGCCGGCTAGTGCGAACCCCGTGCTGCGCGGCTACACGCGGCACGGGCTAGATAGTTTGAACTACGTAGCCATTCCGAACTATCTGTACTCCTCGTTCCACGCCAGGCAATGGCAGAGTGGCACGCCGGGCCACAGGACCACCTCATCACTGTATAGCAGGGAGAAATTTGGCCCTTTAGCCTGACCTTTCGGCGGAGCAGATTATTGATACAGAACCGTTTTCCAATTTCCTTAACATTTCCATCTTCTGTTCAGATACATGACGGGATTTTTCGGGTCCTCAGTTTTATGTCTAAATTGGCTATTTCTGAATCTTATTTTCTAAAGCACTGTGTGAACCGCTGTAACTGTCTGCAAAGACTGAAGCTTTTCCATGGGCCTGTTACATTTTCATCTTTCAGGTGTATTAATTGGTTGCCTGGTAAGACTGGGGTGGAATCTCAGCTCTTTAATTTGTTTTCAGAGGCTGATGCATTGTGTGACGGTATAAAGCAGAGTCATACATTAAACCGCTCCCTTGTCTTGCCTGGAAACGTGATGTGTCAAATGTCACATCCCATGCTGTCAAAATGTGAGGCGCCGATAATGCATCAAACTTCTGAAAATAAACGTTCTTCTCCACGCAGACAGCACTGTCAATTTACACTCACAACGGCCATGGGATGCAAATGGCTTTTGCCAGCGACTTGCAGAAATGGATGGTTTTAAGTGACTATTTATATTTTGGGTAGGGATGCTGCAGGGAGGGAAAGACATTGCGACCCAAGTACATGCCACAGACACAATGGAAAAACACACACACACCATTTTGCTGGTGTACCTGTCACTACACTAGCTGTGCTACTCTGGGCCCTCTGCCTCAACACAAGGCAGCTTAAAATAACAAGCTCTTAATATTGTACATTAAAGTATAACCAGTAAAAGAAGAGTCAAAAATTTATGCCTGAGCTGGTGAAAATCAGTGTGGCTCCAGTAACTTCAACAGAGACAAGCAGAGGTGAAAGTAAGTGGGGAGCTCTGGCGCGTGGCTCTGACAAGAGTTGGCTGAGCTGCGGCAAAAGTCATCAGGGAGCTATTGAAAGAAATTTTAAAGTTTACTTTCACTGCTGGAGACAAGCCAATTTACAGCAGCAGAGACTCTGGCCCTACATACAAGTAACACGGCTGAATACACGTGGCAAGAGAAATGATGGGTCTTGTTCTCATAAGCCAGCAAGAGATGTGACCTGAACAGAGGGCACCTGCTCACGTATGTTCAGTCCTGAGGAGCACATACCTCCTGGCTTCCAGACCCCTTCGCTTTAGCCTGCTGGCTTCCTCAGCATTAACCTTATGCAGGGAAACAGATGAAATGTATAAATACAAACGGAAGCCCCAGAGACACAAAATGCCAGCGCCTGAGTCACAGACAGGGCAATTCAAGAGGAGGTGACTTGGACACAGACGTGGGAAGAGAATTCTGTGTGCGTGGATAGCACAGTACAGCTACCAGGTAAAATCCCTGCATTGTAACTATAAACCATAGTTGAAGTGGGAGAGTAAATTGTTCAAGGTATTTTAACCATGAACAAAGAACTAAATGAGGCTTTAGTGCCTCTGACTGTTGTTCTCTCCTGTAAAACAGGATAATTAACGAGGGGCGATTCTGAGGAACAATTTAGCAGCACGTGAAGAGCGAATACTTTTGGACGAAGATTTATTTCTCAGCAGTCCCCACCCAACCAAGCCAGCAGGAAGTCCATGTGCACGAAGGAGACAGTTCAGCTCACTGTGAGAACGCCCTTGTTGCAGCTGAGACTGGCTCAGGCTTGTGGGGCAGTGGAAACATTCAGACAAATGCTGTAACCAGGGCCCTGAGCCCCGCTACCACTGGGGGACCGGGGAGGGGAGGCTGAAGGATTACGGTACACCACGCCCAACGAGACTGTGTCAGCTGACTTGGGCCATCTGTGGGCCTATTATTGCAGTGTAGCTGAGCCCAGAAAGAGCACCCCCTCCCCCTGCCACCTGGAGAATGACTTAGTCATTTCCAAGCCAGCCCACATTCCGGAGCATGAGCAATTGACACCAAAGGCCGGCATCACCCGGCTCGCTACGGAGGAAAGGGCAGGAGGGCAGAGTTTAACAGCAGCTTCATTTTCCGCATGGTAGCCGGGCCAGCAGTGTCAAAGGGCTTCTTCAGTTTACGTGCAGCCGAGGAGGGGAGAGGGCAGTTTTGAGGGGGGGGAGTGGCTGGAATATATCTGTAGACACCAACAAGAGTTTGAGCAGACCAGAGGCAGAGCTTGCTGGGGGGGCTCGCCAAGACGGGAATAAACTCCTGCAGGAAGGAGGGATGATCCCAAACCTGCTGCTGCAAGGGCTGGACTCCAACTGGCCATCTCCAATGAACCCTGAGCACGGAGTGATAACAACCCTACCAAAACAAGCCATCCTGGAGCACACACAGCTCTTACCAGGGCAGGCAAGAGACAGAACAAACCCCCGAAGTACAGATAATAGACAAGTTGCTTTGTGTGCGGGTTGAACCGCTCTAGTTCTGCCCTCTCTGGTCTGGCAACATCCGTGGTCCAGCATGATTTTAGTGAGCCGGATGTCCACTTACCATGGGTGCGGCCAAGTTCTCGCGGTCCCATAAAGTTTGTTTACAGCTACCCATCCTGGCTCTCAGTGTTCTGTGCTGTTATTTAGCTCTAATCGACCCCTAAGAGCCCAATAAACAGTGGCAGTGTTGGTGATGCTGCTAGACAATATTGACCTCCCATGGTTCAGCAAATTCTCTGGTTCGACACCGGTCAGGTTCCGAGGGTGCTGGATTAGAGAGGTTCAACCCGTACAATACTGTGGGGTGATGGAGGGAGACGAACCTGAACCGCCCAGCCCGGACTGGGCAGGCTGAATTTTCTTGGCATTAAACTTGTTCAATGCCAGGCGAGTGATGCTGCTCAATAGCGAGAGAAGCTCTTCTCCTGGCATTTGCCGGAGTACCTGGGAACACTCGGCTGGTCCTATTGGCTGCCCTTGGCTAGCTGCTTCTCCCTCTCCCGCTCACCGACCCTCCCAGCTTAGACACATTCCCTGGCAATGCTCTGTGAAGGGAGGGGAGTGGGCATTACAGCAGGGCATGGGATAATGCCAGCCAGAGCCTTGGACCTGCCAAAGGAAGAGGAACTTGTTCTCCATTCATGTTCACACAGACGCACACCAAAGCCAAGCAGTAAGCCCACCTTCCCAAGTATTAATTTTCTGGGTAGGCCTTGATGGTGGCTGCAAGCAGACCTCAGACTTCACCAGGCCTCACCCACCACCAGGACAAGGCGGGGCTGACACAGGCCTGGGCCAACAGGCAGGAGCTTGGGGGGCAGAGCTCCTTGGGTCTGCCAGGCAGGTGTGGCGGCTGCCACCATGCCAGGGAAGGCGACTGGATGGGAGAGCAGCCATGAGAGCAGCTTGGCCTCCGGGAAGCAGGACTGGCTAGCAGCTGTGGAGAACTGGCGTCTAGTCTGAGCTCTGCCATGGGCTCCCCGTGCGACCACAGCCTCTGTGGACGGGGCGAAACGCTTTCCTCCAGGCCCACCTTGTCTACCCCTCCCCTTAGCCCACCGGGGCTTTGGGGCAGGGACTGGCTGGGAGTCGGTGTCTGCGCAGGGCCCAGTGGGATGCCGCCCTCATGCCACAAAGGAAATTGCCAGTGGGAGGCACTAGGACAAGACAGCTGATGGCCTCTCCCTCGTCTTGTGTGGCAAGGCGACACCTCTTGGCAGGTCTTTTCCTGCCAAGAACAGACAAGACTCACCAGGGCGGGTGGTGTAATAGCCTGGCCTGCGTCATGCATGGCCCAGAATCCCTCCGGGGCAGCCCATCCCCAAGCATCAGGCCCTGCTTGGCACATCCAGCCCAGGATACGCTGCCAGCCCCTGCAGATGGAACTGAGCTGCTTCCTCGGCAGGCAGCTTCCGCTGCCCCTCTGTGGCCAGACCACTCAGTGTTTGCTGGAGGCTGGTTTGCCAGGCACGTTCCTCCCCCACTGCAGCCCGGCCAGGCTGGACCTGCTCACGCCACATGCTCGTCAGGGAGACGGTTGTAGCCTTTTTCCATGATGCGCCTTTGGTAGGGAGCCGCACAGGAGCTGGTCTGGTACCCGCCTCGTGGGTCTCAGCTGGATGGGTCCTGAGACAGACACCACCAGAGGTGAGCAGTGTACGTCCCTGCTTTGAAATCCGCTCAGATGCTTGCAAGGGATTGTGGGTGTGAACCTGCTCCGTCACGTCTCTGCGGCCCGCGCTGCGGCACGGCTCGCTCACAGGACCAGGGAGCTCGGTTACAGCCCGTTCCCTCGGTGGATGAGGTATGAAATGAGCTCGGCAGTGGCTGTACAGCTTGGAGACACCCTGCCGGCTTTGCTGGGAGAAGCAGAGCACAGGGCCAGCCACTGGGCTGTGGCTCTGTGAGCCCCAGAGAAACAGGGAGAATGCAAAATTCTGTGCTACTCCTGGAAAGGATGTTGCTCTCTGAGCCCAGGAAGCAGCAGCACTGAATGTCGGCGGGACCCAAACACCGCACGGCCCTGCCCTATCAGTCTTTGGCGTTCTAATCTAGACCTTCATACCCGGGACAAGGCCCCAGGGACCTTCCCAGCTGTTTGCAGCTGCTGAGTGATGTTATGGCTCTACCAGGCTGCTCACAAGCAATTTCACTTTCACCAGTGGCCAGGCCAGCCAGGTGTGTATTAACATTTCAGCCCTTGCTACACTGGGACAAAGAGAAGAGAGGCACTTGTACTGTGGGACTGGAGGGAGCTCGTATGTGATGTGCAGGGAGGGTGTATGTATCTCAGGGGAGGGAAGCGTGTCTATAACTCTCTTAAAATAACCCCCAGCATCTCTTTGACAGGCAGCGGAGATGGAGTTTGACTGATACCTGGGGGCGGAAGCCCAATCAAAGCGATAAACAGTTAAAGCCACACAACACCCCGCTGAAAACAGGCATTGATTTCTGGTTTGCTTGCTCTCTGCTATAGGCCGAGTTTGTTAGTGTCATTCCTCCCTCCCCCATGAAAGGCGGGTGGTGGTGCATGTGTGTGTGTGTTGATTCAGAGGAGTTTACATTACTTTCCTATGCCCATGTTGTCGCTGAATTATTTGATCTGGGAGTAACCGATGGCCTGTTTATTTAATCGTGGTTTTAAAACGTGCCCAGAATGTTGGCTGAGTGCCATGTTAGTGCACGGTAAGAAAAATCAAAATTAATTAATTTGGGCCGAGATTACTAATGTGACCTCAGAGGAAAATAACTTCCTAGAACTGAATGGCTCAGGTTTCCATGAGTTGAAGCTATGAAAGCAAATAGAGAATGCACCAGCCAAAGAGAATCGCTCCATTGGGCCCGGGTGTATTTGCAAGAATACAAATGTGTTTTGTAGCATTGGTGATGGTGTAGTCTATTGGTGTAGTCTATTGGTGATGACTCATTCAGCAGTTCATATTAGTCGCATCATAACACAAAGGAGAAATTTTCTTGGGTCCTGTTTCTCATCGAAGCAGCCTTGATCATGGAATAAACATAGACACTGCCATTTCAGCCCTGGGAGATTCATGGACTAAACATCAGCAAAGGCGCAGTCTATCTGTTTGACATTTATTGGTGGTGTCAGAGTGGAAAAGAATGTGTTTTGATGTGGGTCGGCAGTGGATTAGTTCATGTTGGCTTTTAAGCTCGTGCCAAAGGATGAAAAAGGATAAAGAGAGATGTGTAGGCGCAGATCAAAATTTTGTCAGTCTTCTCTTGTCAGGGAGTAACACGGAATAAAAAGGAAAAAAATCACAGGGAAAGTCTGAGAGCTTTGAGTATGATACACGGGAAGGAGGACTTCACTGACGATGATAGATCCGCCGTAGAACTGCCATGCATCCTGCACTGAGGGATTACTATATATTCTTTTCTGCGTTCATTCTAAACACAGGAGCATTGGTTACAAGACCAATGCATGCTGGGTTTTAGTTGAAAGCCACAAACTATCATTTTGGAGTGAGAAGTTTTGTGTCTTGTCCATCCTGCAGTGAGGAATATTGCATGAGGATAGAAGGGTTAATCAGAGATGTCTGATCTGTCCAGGGTGCTGATTTTTCAGCCTTCTCTGCAGGGAACGTGCTCAGACTGGCTCAGCCCTCCGCACGTGCAGAAAATAAAAAGAGATGGCACGCGAATCACAGCAGGTAAAAGAGCCCAAAGTGCTGTGTCCCCTAGGTGGATTTTGTTGCATGACCTTTCGATTGGACACTCATGCGATCAACTATCGCTGGTAAAGTTCATTTCAGCTGAGTGCTGGCTGGCTGTGTCTAGCTGGTGTCTCCAAGCTCATGGAGGATGTTGCAGTCCTGTCTGGATGTGTGACCAAAGGGGAAGTCCTGGTTCTAGTCTGTGTGGAAGACTGAGTTTGAACATGGAGCCAACTTTGCATTGGCCGAACAGTCTTGTCTGGGACAGAGTTTCTGGTTTATACCCACTGAGAACGTGGTCAGAAATGTTTCACCACCTGCAGCGCCACCTCTGCTTAATATCCTTTTTCTTGCCACTTGATAACAGCAAAGGATCCACTTACAGCCTCACGTGTATGGGGCAGGCACAGAGCCTGCCCCAGAGAGCCTGGAGCCAGCCTCCCAAGGCCTGTGGGAACTTAACTGCTGTCAGGCTAGGTAGGGACGCAATTAGAACATAAGAATGGTCATATTGAGTCATATTGGCCCATCCTTTTAATAGGGGTCACCAAATGACATGAATAGGCAGCAGGTTTAAAACAAACAAAAGGAAGTTTTTCTTCATGCAGCACACAGTCAACCTGTGGAACTCCTTGCCAGAGGATGTTGTGAATATCAGGACTTTAACAGTGTCCAAAAAAGAACTAGATAAATTCATGGAGGTTAGGTCCATCGAAACTTATTAGCCAGGATGGACAGAAATGGTTCCCTAGCCTCTGTTTGACAGGGGCTGGAAATGGATGACAGGAGAGGGATCACTTGATGATTGCCTCTTCTGTTCATTCCTTCTGGGCCATCTGGCATTGGCCACTGTCAGAAGACAGGATACTGGGATAACAGACCTTTGGTCTGAGCCACTTTGTCTGTTTTTATGTACATATGCCTTCACAACATCCTCTGGCAAGGGGTTCCACAGGTTGACTGTGCATTTTATGAAGAAAAACATCTTTTTGTTTGTTTAAAATCTGCTTCCTATTGATTTCATTTGGTTACCCTTCATTCTTTAAACTTTATCCATCTCCTCCACAAGCACAGGGAAGGCAGCAGGGGGAGACTTCAGCCAGAGCAGAGCCCACTGCGCTAGATTCATACAGACCCGCATGTGTAAGAAATGGCAGTCACTGGCCCAGACAGCTCACAGTGTCTCTAGGCTGTCACAGCTACCACCATGGCAAGGCTGGGCTGGTTGGGAGTGGGGGTTAGGTACCACCTGCAGACTGCTGCACCCAATCAAGCTTTGCAAGGGAGCATGAGGATTTCAGCCCCGCATTTCGCACTGAACCACCTGAGGGTCAGCGTCCTGCCTCCAGCAGCCCCCGCGATGAGCAGACAGCCCTGCAACAGAGACTCGCCAGAACCCCATTTCCATATTACAGCCACACACATGCCACCAACTGGCTTTCATTCCATCGGGGTGGTTTATAATGATAGCCTGCAGAAGGTGTCAAGTATCAGAGGGGTAGCCGTGTTAGTCTGAATCTGCAAAAGCGGCGAGGAGTCCTGTGGCACCTTATAGACTAACTGAAGTGTAGGAGCATAAGCTTTCGTGGGCAAAGACCCACTTCGTCAGATGCAGAAGGTGGGTTCCCATAACCTCTGCCTTCCCCACAGATACATCCATGACATCACCCCTACCAGGCAACACTTGTGTCAAGGACCCTGTTGGGATATTTTAGAGTTAATGGTGTCTTGGGGCGGCTTTCAATGTTGCCTGGAATCTGGTCTGGCTAGGCCTACAAAACTTTCCTTGCTAAATTTTCTCAGTGTATGAGGCCTGCACATTCCCTCCTTGCTGCTTGTAGGAAAGATAAGTAAGGCCTGCTTTTTCCCTCCCCGCTGCACGTAGGAAAACAGAGAAGGCCATTTTCTCTCTCCTTGCTGCTGACGAGCTAGACAGAAGTATCGTTAAGCTAAGCTGCAACTTGGTGAGCACGCCCATTGTCAACAGTGCCTCGCTGTGTCCCTGGCTTGTTCTCACTTGCTGTAAAATGTATTATCAGGGTCACAGCTTCTTTCCCCCTCCCTGTAAGCTGCTGATTAAGACATTAGGTACTGCTGATTCAACTAAAAGCCAGCAAACAGGGGCGGGTATAATTGTATTCATCACTTGCTTATTAATATTCATTGCATGGGAGTTTATGGAATAAGGGTTTATGGAAAGTAGTGACAGACCTGTGAATTGACATACTAAAATGGATAAAGGAGTGTAACTGCGGCCAAATTTTTGCCACTCAGAATGTGTGTTGGGGGTCTGAGGTAAACTCGCATGGGCAACATAGCGGCACATTTACTCCACCCTATCTTGAGTCTCCTGTGCATTGTGCTTCTTCTTCCAACAGACCTCTGCAAGATGACTAGGGAGGTGTATAAATTATTACTTGAGCATGCAGGAGTGTAACCAGGAAGGCCAAAGTGCAATTGGAATTCAACTATCTGAGGGTATGTCTACACTACCCCGCTAGTTCAAACTAGCGGGGTAATGTAGGCATACCGCAATTGCAAATGAAGCCCGGGATTTGAATTCCCAGGCTTCATTTGCATAAGCGGGGCGCCGCCATTTTTAAATCCCCTCTCGTTCGAACCCCGTGCCGCGCGGCTACACGCGGCATGAACTAGGTAGTTCGAACTAGGCTTCCTAGTTCGAACTACCGTTACTCCTCGTGGAATGAGGAGTAACAGTAGTTCGAACTAGGAAGCCTAGTTCGAACTACCTAGTTCGTGCCCCATGTAGCCGCGCTGCACGGGGTTCGAACGAGAGGGGATTTAAAAATGGCGGCGCCCCGCTTATGCAAATGAAGCCCGGGAAATTCAAATCCCGGGCTTCATTTGCAATTGCGGTATGCCTACATTACCCCGCTAGTTCGAACTAGGAGGGTAGTGTAGACATACCCGGAAGGAGGGTTCCAAAGAGGATGGAGAGAGGCTGTTCACAGTAGTGACGGGTGACAGAACAAGGAGCAATGGTCTCAAGTTGCAGTGGGGGAGGTCTAGGCTGGATATTAGGAAAAACTATTTCCCTAAAAAGGTGGGGAAGCACTGGAATGGGCTTCCTCCGTCTCTACAGGTTTTTAAGGCCTGGCTTGACAAAGCCCTGGCTGGGATGATTTAGTGATGGTTGGTCCAGCTTTTGGCAGGGGGTTGGATTTGATGACCTCTTGGGGTCTCTTCCAACCCTAGGATTCTATGATTCTAAATGTCCAGCACATGTTGTGTTATACACCTCAGGCCTCCGTGCCCGGATCTCACAGCTGGGTGGTCTCTTTATTGTTCCTGACGGTCACAAGCCAAGCACTGCCTTCAGGGGCCGGCTGGCAGTAATACCTGAGACCACAGGCAGCAGCAAAACTCAGTGACCTGATTCCCTCAGCCCCGAGAGAAACTCCGCCTGTGCGCACTCACATACAGGAGTGGCCCTGCCTCCCACGTCATGTTGTCCCATAAAGTACTGAACGGGCAGCCAGCCTGTAGAGACAACATACATCAGCTCCACCCCATCACGGATTCCTCCTGTTGTTAGAGACCCCAACTGATCATGCTTCGTGCAAACCAAGCAATCGCTCAGCCTCTATGGGGAGAGCGCCCAAGTCCCGCCCATGAGGAGAGGAAATAGGCTGCTCACGGTTTTTAAAGGGAAATATGGACAATTCCTGCCCCCACCCCCGTTTTTCCATCAGCTCTAGCTACAAAGAACAGAGTCCTGGGAGGCCGGTGGCCGAGAACAGGTGGAATGGTTCTGTGCGGTACTCAGTCACGGCAAACTTCCCGACTGCCCTGGGGCAGGTGACTCTGCTGCTGGGAGGTGGATTGATCAGGTCACAGCAGCAGCTCCACACGGAGGGAGATCCTCCGGGCATTTCCTCAATTTATTTTCAGAAGCCCTGGCTAACTTACAACAGCTACAGGGAAGTGAATTAGGCATGGCGAGCAAGCGAGCGATCCAGCCCTCGTTCACCAGCCATGTGAAAGGCCCCTCTGGACAGATGGCACAAGGCTCTGGCACCAGGAACCCTCCACAACAAGGGTGAGAAGGGCAGTGGGAAGAGCAGGTCTCATGCAGAACGGCACATGCCCGACCTCACACTGAGCACCTCACACTCATCCTCCACCCATTGCAGGTTGGAAGCATTTAGCCTGTCACCCTGGGAGGAGCAGGCACAGAAACCAGAGCTCCCAAGACTCAGCCTAGCTGATACCCTTCATGGGGTGACATGGTCCTCCCGGTATTATATAAACAACAAAAAGTCTGGTGGCACTTAATGCCCTAATAAATCTGTTAGTCTTTTAACTTTCATGGGATACAACTCACTTCCTCAGATGCTAAAGAGAAAGGAAAAGAAAAAAGGCAGGGGTACAGAGAGGGGAGTGTGACATCACTGCTAATGACATCCGAGTGGACGTGGCTCACCTCCAATGGTGATGAGGAGAAGGTGAGAGTCCCTAGTGTGATATGAGAGCGATTCCCTGGGTCTATTTAAACCTTGGTTTAGGGTGTCAAATTTGCATTTGAATTCTAGCTCAGCACTTTCCGGCTGCAGTCTGTTTTTGAAGGGTTTTTTGCCTGAGAACGGCAACTTGCACGTCAGAAATTGTGTATCCAGGGAAGTTAAAATGTTTAAACCATCCACCGGTTTTTGGCTGTTGCCATTCTTAATGTCCGATTTGTGTCCATTTGTGGTTTTTTTGTGTTCATACAGATTGCATTGTCTGTGGCAGAGGGGCATTGTAGGCACATGATGGCATGTATCACATTAGTAAAATTGTACCTTGCATGGGACTATTAGCCCTGTCCATCTCTCCATCCCTTCCTTTTTTTTCGTTTGTTTTCTCTTCAGTGTCTGAGGAAGTGAGCTGCATCTCACGAAAGCTAATGCCCTGATCAATTTGTTCAAGTGCCACCGGACGCCTTGTTATTTTTGCTGAAACAGACTAACACGGCTCCCCCTCGGAAACCGTCGTTGTTTGTTATTCGTGACAATTTTGTAATGGAATGTTGTCGAGAGGCTTGCTACTGCAGTTCTCCATGTGCCAAGCCTGAGTCCATCCCGACACACGAGTTCCGTCCATCCTGCGTGAGCGAGGAAGGTGGCTTGGAGGCAGGGGAGTAACCTGTGGCTGAGAACACAGCCCGGCCCTATTAGTCCAGTCTGTATGGGACTGAAACAGGCCTTGTTCAGCCACGGGGGGCATGGGTGTGGGGGCTTGGGCTGCTGTCAATGATGCTCCAGGCAGGACTTTAGTGCACCCGGCCACCTCGCAGCAGATACCAGGCAAAGGTCCTGGCCATCTCAGATGGGAAGTGGGGAAGAGGAAGGCAGGGGAATGGGAAACTGATGCACCAATTGTAGCAGGGCCAGAACTCTGCAAACCTCCCTGTTCCTATAATTTATTTTTCCCTTCCACATTCATTTCCCAACAGCTGTTCAGCTATTCTGAGCCATCCCAAACCCCCGGGTGCATAAATCACCAAATGCAGATAAGCAGGTGGACAAAGTGGCTGTGATTAGAAGTCAGTGTCTGAGGGCTGGGGAGACGTAGGGGCGATTTAGGCACTGTAATTGATTGGAGGAAAATTTCAAACCACTCATTTGTTTCCATTAGGCTTCTGCAGACGTCTTCATCACCGTGTCCCCTGTGTAGGACGACATCTGTCCTCAGGAATGCTTTAATGGCATGTCCCTCGCTTGCCGCTGCACGTAGCTGCTGCATTCTGGCTCCGTTCGATCAGCCACCCCTTGCCTGAGGTGTTGTTATGTTTTCAAATAGCATCAGCTAGAACGCTCCAGGCACTGGCTAGTCCAGGAGATAGTAAAACTGAAAACTCCTTCAGGCGGGGTGTGTAATGGAGGCGCATTCCCACCCTCACCACCCTGGCTTTCAATCTGACACAGCGGACATGCCCCTCCTGGGCACTGACAGAACACAATGAGCTTGTGTCCCATGTCTTGGACCTGTTGGCTGCTTAGGAAGAAGAGCTTTGCTACAGTAAACTCGGTTTTCAGGGATACTGACATCGCGAACAGCGCGGCGAGATTCACAAGAACAGCCAGACTGGGTCAGACCAAAGGTCCATCTAGCCCAGTGTCCTGTGCTCCGACAGTGGCCAAAGCCAGGTACCCCAGAGAGAATGAACAAAACAGGTGATCATCAAGAGATCCATCGCATCATCCCTTCCCAGCTTCTGACCCACACAAAGGCTCATAGCCATTGATAGACCTAGTCTCCATGGACTTATCAAATTCTTTTCTGAACCCTGTTAAAGGCTTGGTCTTCACAACATCCTCTGGCAAGGAGTTCCATAGGTTGACCATGCGCTGCGTGAAGAAAAAATTCCTTTTGTTTGTTTTAAACCTGCTCATTTCATTTGGTGCCCCCGAGTTCTTGTGTTAAAGTGAACAGCTAGGGAACTAGCCAGGATCAAAGCTTTGATTTCCAGGTGCCAGGAGAAAGCAGCAGCACCACGGCCTGGTCTCCGCAGCCACAGCAGGAACTTGGGGAGAATGTCCCCGGAGCAGCCAAGGGTGAAGTCTCTGCCCATCCTTGGAGAAAGAGCCCAGCTCTCGGTGAACCCCAGCACAAAGAGAGAGGGAAGGGTCGGCAGGTTCCTAGGCCTGAAGTTCTGAAACAAGCTCCCCTGAGGCCAGCCACCAGCCCAGTGCTCCTGTTGAATCGGAATGACCAATACCCGATCGGGGAACAGATGCCACATGACGGGGTGATCAATCACAGCACCTGGGTATGCAACAGCCAAGGCAGCAGGGTTCACCCATCTGCCCACTCCGCCGGTAAGAATCATTCCCTACAGCAACCAGAGGGGACGACAGTTCTGATTTGTGGCTCTCATTCACATGCAGTGAATTTTTGAAGGTCAGATATTATATGTTGCATTTAAAAGAGGGCTAGTTCCTGGGGAATGCACGTCTTAACCACGCCCCAGAGGGTTGGTATTTAGTCTTCAGAACAAGGACTGCCTTCTACTCTGTGTTTGCCCAATGCCCAGCGCATCAGGGCCCCATTTTCGGTCGGTCTCTAAACACTACGGCTATGTCTACACTGGCGTGTTCTCACGCAAAAGCTCTTTTGTGGAAGAGTTCTTCTGCAAAAACACTTCCAGAAGAGAGCATCTACACTGCTTTTGCGCAAGAGCATCCATGCCAGTGTAGACACTCTCTTGCGCAAGAAAGCTCCGATGGCCATTTTAACCATAGGCCTTTCTTGCGCAAGAAATTCATGTTGCCTGTCTACACTGGCCTCTTGCGCAAGAACAGTTGCACAAAAGGGCTTATTCCTGAGCGGGAGCATCAGAGTTCTGGCACAAGAAGCCCTGATTTCATACATTAGAACGTCAGTTTATTTGCACAAGAACACACGGCCAGTGTAGACAGGCAGCAAGTTTTTGCTCAAGAGCGGCCGCTTTGGCGCAAGATCGCTCCAGTGTAGACACAGCCTGCCTTACTAACACAGGATTAATATGAACCAGCACATCCCTGCGCCCCACCAGCAGCTTCAAGAGCGTGAC
This sequence comes from Pelodiscus sinensis, assembly GCF_049634645.1. Lineage (NCBI taxonomy): Eukaryota > Metazoa > Chordata > Testudines > Trionychidae > Pelodiscus > Pelodiscus sinensis. The sequence continues at coordinate 10,193,957 of NC_134735.1, read as the reverse complement.
AAAGAATGAAAATGGAGCCAAAGGTTAGGGAGAACGATCTGTGAGGGGACAGACAATTGCGATAAACCCAGGGGCCCGGTCAGGTTACGCTAAAGGAAAGGGAAGGGTAGGAAGGGGACCAAATCCAGAGCAAGCCCCCAGAATGGACTGTGTATTTGTTCTAAACAGCACATGATTTAACCCCACACTTTGGTTACCAGGAAGAGAAACATGGGTTGGAGGTTTGTTCATAGCACCACACTCGACAGCACTTTGATCACTAGTCAGCACTGCCCAGGCCTCTCAGAAGGCCTAGGCTCAATGCAGCAGAAGGTGCAGCGCCAGCGCGGTGGGGAGTCTATGACACATTGTACTGGAAGATCAGGACAGGAATGAGGTGCACTGGCCAAGCTGCGAGGGGGAAGTGTGGGCAGCCGCTCCCTGTGTTCTGCCTCGCTCTGACCAGCACAACCAGTCCCTGTTTGTACCGACACTGTCTATTAACAAGCAACTCACTGCCTAACACTGTGCTGGTTTCAGCTGCCTGCGGGAGAGGGAAGAGCGGATACTTTGTGGCCGCATTCTCAGCTCCCCAGGCCTGCAGTGACACCATGGCCTGGAGACAGACCGGGACTTTAGTGAGCTCAGCCTACACCAGGCAGTTCCTCACTATTAAGCGGGCAACGCCCCTGCTAGGCCTTTTACCTGCTGGAGATCATGTCAGGGGAAGTGTGACCCCAGAACCTAGCGTGAATGGTACGGCCCCCAGCATCATCCCTGCCAACCCACCCAGCACAACCCTAGTTGAGACCAGGTGTGACCTGGCAGCATGGTTGTGTGTGTGTGTGTCCTGGCAGCGTGGGGTGTGTGTGTGTGTGTGTCTGTTCTTGTCCCAAAAATGTAACACTAGATAATTAGTTTCCTCTGTTTACCTACGGCGGCACTCTGCTAGCATAATTTAGTGTCTATTCCACAAGGCATGATGGCCAGCATCAAAAGAAAAACTAGTTTGATCTAATGAAAGAGAATAAAATATAAAGAGGCAGAAGCAAAGGTCATCAAATTTCAATGGCACTTGCGGATGCCTTCCTTGCTAACGCAGGATAAAAGTAATACTTAACCCATGTTCTGAAGACGCCAGTTTGCCCCTCAAGAAATCGGAGCATGCATCTATTAGTGCTTATGACATCTAATGGCTTCATCACATGGAGACAAACTGCTTAGAGATACGGGAAATGAGCAGAGGCAAAATGCGACCAGAGGCATGTCCGGCTCCAGGGGTGCCAGCGAAGCAGTTGCAGGATGGCCCATCCAACGACCGCGGCAAGGCACGTAACATGAAGCCATTCGCCTGGGTCAGCATGGGCACCCAGGCGCAGGGAGGGCCTTGAATTGGAATATGGGGAGCAGCTGATGCTGGGTGACCTGCCCCCATTTTATTCCAGAAGCGAACAAGTGCACCCAACTCCAATTCCTTCTCTCCAGAGCTGCCAGACATGGAGCTTGGAAAAGAGCAACGGTGGCAGCTCGGGGAGCCGGATTCCTTGGCCTTCCACTGAGCTGCTCCTGAAGGGCTCCCTTTGTCTGTATGAAGGCCGGCCAGTTCGCACTGCGGGGGGAGACAGTTTGTCTCTGAAGGGCAGAGCATGAGGGCCGTGGATATTGTGCGTGGGCTTGGCTGTGGCCTCGTTCCCATGTACAATCTGGAATGGCCCTGACAGGAGAGAGGTTGGCTCAGCCCCCGTCAGAGTGTGGCAGGATGGTGCCAGAACGACTGGCCCCACAGTCTCCTGCCAGCTATCAGAGTGGGTTGGATCAGGAAGGACAAAGCCCGTCACTGCTGGAGGGTTTGAAGGATGCTCCCTTAGAAGTACCAGTGGGACGCAGACTCTCGGACACACAGGTGATGATGGCTGGAGAGACGAGGTTGCCTTTAAGGCAGGCTCATGCACCCAGGCTATTGGACACGCCCCTTGGTGCTTCGTTTGAGGGCTAAACGAGCCACACGTTGCTCACGAGGGGGAGAAGACACAGGTGCACAGAACCCACCAAGAGCTGAGCAGCTGGTGCACACAGGGTGGAGTAGCCAGGTCCCAGAGCCGGGGAATCGCGGGGCAGGAAAGGCAGGGGCCTGTCCCCTGAGGGGGAGAGCTCAGGGGGAGCCGAGAGGGGTAGGTGCGGCTACCCCTGTGATTGTGACAAGGGCATTTTACCAGGGGCAAAGACAAGTCCATGTTGCTCTGCACTGGGAACGGGGGTGGGGGGACACAAATTCCCCTCCCAGCGTGTTCAGGATGCCCAGGGAAGGGCCTGGCACCTCTGCTGAGTGAGAAATGGGGTGGAGGCAGCAAGACGGAAGCAGAAATCGCTCGTTCGACTGAGCCTCCTGCCATTCAGTCTGCATTGTGCGTTGTGCTCCGCTGCCAGATGCTGGGCAAGCCCCCTCCCCCGACTGAAATAACAACAAACTCCAGATCCACGGTTCCCATCATCAGCACCCCCGCTGTGAAAATACTTCCAGCACCTCTGCCTCCTCCTCCAGCCCGGGTGCTGGAAGTGGAAGGGGGAAAGAGGCCATGGCCCTCCCACCCTTCACTATGGGCCTGGCCCCCAGCCCTCCTCTTCCCACCGACGCCCTGCCCCCGGCTGCAGCCCGGCCCGAGTAAGAGCAGCCCAGGAAGCCTGGGTAGTTGTGGGGAGTCGTGGACCCTCCATCTGCCTGACGTGGGGGGCCTGAGCTTAGCCCCCAGCCTGTGTTCCCATTCCCTGACCCCACCCCCACCCCGGGCAGATGGAGGGTCTGTGGTTCCCTACAGCTGCCTGGGCATCTCTTACACCAATACAGTTGCAGTTCGTTGGCCTTTGAGGCCCTGCCCTCTGGCCAGGCCAGAAACTGGAGCCGGTTGGGGTAAGAGCCACATGGGCAGCTGTGGGGAGTGGCAGACCCTCCGTCTGCTCTGAGTGCAGGTCCCCGGGGACAATGGGGCAGGCCGGTGTCTACTTTCAGTCCCTCTTATGAAGGTCTTGTTCTTCATGTGGCAATGAGTTCCACAGTCTAATTAGGAGGCGGTGGAGGAGTCTTCTAGGGGGAAGAGGAGGTGCAGGGGCATGGCCACAGCAGGGGCGGGGTCTTATACGCCCTCCCACCCACACACATTTTTAGGAAGAATCCGTTGCCCCCGCCTGCAGCCAGTGGTCACAGGGCTCAACGTGTCTGTGGCCACCCATGACACTTGCCGCTCAGGGTCCCATAACCGCCAACAGCAGCCTGAGCACAGCTGGCTTTGTGCAATAGTGGAACCCTCCTGGGGTTTAAACAAGGGCCCTGCAGCCCCCACCCGCCCCCATAGCTCACGCCACGCCCCACCCCACCCAGCTCCCTGCTTTGCACCCCAGACTTTCATTTCTCGTGCTCTCCTGCGCGGCGCAGGGAGTCTCAGTCACTCCCTGCCCATTTCCTTGCTTCGTTTTTACTAAGCTGTTCTCAGTCTTAATTGAGTTTTTTGGGGTGGGGTTTGTTTTGGAGACAGGCGTTTTATCATGGTGCACAGACAATAGTCATCGCCCCGCAACACACACACACACACACACACACACACTTCTGTTCGGGGTGAACGGTAGAAGAACTTTATCTAGTCACACTTTTATGTGAGTGCCACGCTCCAGCGCTCTATCGACTGACCCCCCTGAACTCCCCCTCGCTGTATCTCCGCGCTTCAGGCGGGCCAGGAAGAATTGTTGCAGTACAGCCGGAGGAGGTTAACAGCTTGCCGAGGGCATGCACCGTGGTTGCTGGAGTCTAACTGATCCAGGAACAAGGAAGCATTTAACCTCGGGGCAGAGTTTATACCAGGCCCCAATTTACGACGAGTCAATACATCAAAACGATCCCGTCTGCAGGCATTGGTTCTTGTCGCCAGGCGTCCAGCGTTCACCCTCCCCGGAAAGGAAAAGCCGCCAGCGCCCTGGGAAAGGGAAGGCTAGGAGGTGCCTCCCATTACCCAGCAGCCACAAGATGAGTGATGCACGGCCCCCAGGTTTTGTCCCTAGACGTGGAAGGTGAAGAATGCAAAGCGGGGAGGGAAGAGTTACCCTCCTGGGCAGTGTTAGGCTCAATACATTAACCATTGGGCATCTCCTCAATGCATAAGCTCCCCCCCCACACACACACACACATGCCCTGACAGGCAAGAAGCCACCTCTTCTCTTCCCCAACCATAGGCAGCACCAGAATCCCAGACCCTTCTCCCCCCTCCCATGCCTCACTGGCCCACCTCATGCCCCTGCACACCTGGTTCACTCTCTCGCTCGGCCTGTGGTCTCCTCTGGGCTTTTACTCCCAGCACTGCTCCCCTTGCAGACCCTTGGTTCTCTGGTCAGGCTGCCGGAATCCTGCACCCATCTTTGGACTTCTCCCTTTGCCTTCCCACTTCCCCACCCCTCTGGTGTGAGCAGAGAACAGGCGATCCCCGATGTCCGGAGATGTAAATAACTGGACACCTGTTGGGGTTTGCTTCCGCAAGCACGAATCCACTTTCCTTCCTTTTCTTCCCTCGTTCGCTTACCCTCCCCCGTTCCCTGTTCCTGTTTGTCTCCCCGTATGTCATATTTTCGGGAACGCCTTAACCACGTTACAGAAATGTAACTAACCAATCCTAACATGATTATCTCACCAAGTATCCCACCACCTTAATTGGTTTACAGCCAGCAAAATTAACTGTATGGGAGACAGAAAAGAAAAGCACCAGAGACCCTACAGATTGGGGCATAATACTGAAGCAATAAAGAAATGAGGATTTCACAACCCCAACTATTGATAAGTGGGTCCTTGCCAGATGGAGAGCTCTCAGCCTGAGTTTTCTTTAAATCCCCTCGGCTCTTCCCTTTATCTGGAGGCGACAGATTGGATCACCTGTCCGACAGCCCCAAGCGGCCTCCTTTCAATGCGACTGGTTGGAATGTGTCAAGATGCGACTGCATTTTCCAGTGTATGGATGCCCCTGCTGCTTAGCCAAATGCCTTAGCACAAGAACTAGGCCTCAGACCATCACACACAGATAGACTGTGATTTTGGCTCTCTGCTTCTATCCCCTTGTCATTAGCAAAATGGTAAGAATGCACCGAAATTCGTAAAGTATAGGCCTTTACAGGAAGTCCTATTTATATTGGGGCGGGGAAACAATGGCCCGGGGGCTGGATCTGGCCCCCAGCTTGCCTGAATCCAGCCCCTGAGACTCGGGGTTCCCTCCCTGCATTAGGGAGCTGGTGCTCCCGCCCTGCGCCCCTCCCCCCAGACCCTGCACTCTCTGCCCACTCCTGCACCCTCCCACCCAGACCCCACATCCCAAGGTTGCTTCCTGGCAGCCCCCTCCCACGCACTGAATTTCCAGGCTGTCTCTAGACTGCACCCCTTTTCCGTAAAAGGGATGCAAATTAGACACAGCGCAATTGCAAATGAAGCGGGGATTTAAATCTTCCTCGCTTCATTTGCATAAACATGGCTGCCGCTTTTTTCCGGCTCGGGGCTTTGCCGGCAAAAAGCGCCAGTCTAGATGGGGATCTTTCGGAAAATAAAGCCTTTTCCAAAAGATCCCTTATTCTTCTTAAAATCAGGAATAAGGGATCTTTTGGAAAAGGCTTTATTTTCTGAAAGATCCCCGTCTAGACTGGCGCTTTATGCCGGCAAAGCCCCGAGCCGGAAAAAAACTGTGGCTGTTTGGTGGCGCAGACTGAAGAAATGGATACAGGAAACGGGCAGGACCCTCAGCCACATGCAAGAGGCCACGGGCAGGCACCATCTTCCTGTCTGCATGGCAAATCCCAATCAGGGACAACAGAGGAGTTAAGCCTGCTCCATCCTGCCAGGAAGAGTGCTCTCGGTGTAGGTGACACCACACAGGTCTGAAGCTCCACCCATTGACCGAGAGGTGCATCATGTTCAAAGCTCTTCTTAGGTCTAGTATTCAGGTGAAGTGCATCTTACTTTACTGGGCCCCTCTATGAAACTCTTTCATGCCTCTCCAGGGCTACCATATTTCCAGCTCCTAAGAAAGGACACTGCCAGAGGGAAGGAGAGGAAGTACAGAAGTAAGGGTGGCCATACTGCATCATGGCACCCTTATGCCTGCACTGCTGCTGGAGGGGTGATGCCTTCAGAGCTTGGGGCCTGGCCAACAGCTGCTGTGTTCACAACCCCCTAACAAAAGCCTTGAGACCCCCTTGTGGCTTGGGACCCCCCAGCCTGAGAAATGCTGCTGAAATGCGTGAGCTAAATGAAGATCCAGGGACAGTTGCAAGGCTATGGGTTCACAGTAACAAGTAGTCAAGAGTCAGGCCTTGTCTACACTGGCACGTTTTGTCACCAAAACCTGCCTTTTGGTGACAAAACAGTGAGAGCATTTACACTGCAGTGCTACTTTTGTCTGGAGAAACACCCAGTTCTGGCGACAAAAAATTTCCATTCCCTACAAGAGATTTTTGTCTTTTCCCCTCCCTTTATTGTTAACAAAGAGCCAGTGTGGACTTTGCTGTTTGTTTTGTGCAGTGAACTAGCTTCCACAGTATCCCACAATGCCTGCCCTGATGGCTCTGCTCAGTGTTCTGTGATCTCTGCTGCCCTGCAGACATGTGCACCCTCTCCTTTCAAAGTGCCAGGAAGTGTCTGACAGCTGAGTGAGCTGTTCTGTTTGGGGAACAAATCATTGGAATGCTCCTGTTCTGCCCTGCTAGGAACACAGGCTGCTGCTGCGGGGAGGGCTGGAGAGACTGCTGTGCTGCTTTGACGTTCGTCAGCACAGAGAGCTCACAAAGTTAAGAAGGAATCCCGTGAAGCACAGGGATCAGCTCTGCCTTCCCACTACACTTACCCACACTGCTTTGCTGTATCTTTCGACAGGATGCTAACTATGTGACCATGAAATGTCGACAACGGGAGGCAGAAATACCAATTTGACCGGTTTTCACTTTTGCGACAGCACTTTTGTCGCCAAACCTTCCCAGTGTAGACACAGCCTCGGTGAATTGTTTTCTCAACAGCTATTCCAGTTTTCCCTTTTATAGAGGCACATCAGGAGAGGCAGAGCTGCTCCTCCCAATCCTCTTGTCTCTGTTTGGCTTTATTCTGCAGGTCACCAGGGCATAGATGGAGATACCTGGTTTTACATGTTTTAGTGCAAGTTTCCCTTCCCTAGAAGGCATCAGCTTCCTCTCTGCTCACAGGCAGTTTCCAGGTGTTTACACGTCTCGCCTATTGGCCAGCGTTGCTAGCATGCCTAATAGCAAGTAAAATAAACACTGGGCTGTATGCCAGGAATGCAGAGAAGGGCCTCACGGTATCCCCAGGAGTAAGATACATTTGACTATAAGAAATGAGATCAAAAGCCCATTTTTAGGAGATTTATTGCACCTCCCGGTTTCTTTTAGCTCAGCCCAGCAGTTTTAGATCCCGCGGGAGATGGAATTGTTGGCAGAGAGCATTCCATTAGTTTTGCAGCTTCAAAAGGTATTTTATGTTGGCAATGCCATTTTTGCACACATCTCTGCATAAACCTGGGCCTGGACATTAAAGCAGATGACGTGCCGCCAAACCCGTTTTTGTGCTGCGGCGGGTAGAGGAAGGAACAAGCGGTTGAATCTGGAGGCTCGTGATGAAATTGAAAATTGCCAAAGCCTAAAGAGCTCAGGAAGTTGCTTCGGTGTGAGGACTGCAGACCCGGTGCAGTCTGCAACATCTGTCGGGTCCCAAGAGCTCTGTGCTGTCGCTGCATGGAGCTGTCTGCTTGGCAAAGAAAGCAAATAAATCTAGCAGGAGCAGCATCTAGGGACCAAGGACAAAGAGACACACAGAGCCCAGACTCCCCGTGTCAGCTGTTTGAATGTCACACATTACCCCTGTCATTAGCCTGCACAGAAAAGAGGGAGAGCAAGGATTTATATTCTACAGAATACACTCTGGGAGGTTAGTTGCACCATAAAGTGACTGAGTTCTGAACAAACAGGATTCTGTATGGCTCCATGGGTTTTTTTTTAAACGCTTTTACAATTCTGCTTTAATATGACTGATTTTCTTTTACTGGACCAGCTGACTGACATTCTCCCAGGGAGCTCTGTGGTTCCCGTCTGTTGTGTGTGGTGAGGGGGTGTGTCATTTCATTCCACATGCGGCAAGCCCCGAACCAAGTCCTTACAGAGAGGAAAGAGGTTTGGAACTTGAAAGGGGCGAGTATTCGGCAGGGCAGTGAGACAACCAGAAAGGGCAACAAAAATGATGAGGGGGCTGGAGCACATGACCTACAAGGGGAGGCTGAGGGAGTTGGGCTTATTTAGACTACAGAAGAGAAGAGGGAGGGGGCTTAGGGTTAGGGTTAGCAGCCTTCAACTATCTGAAGGGAGGGTCCAAAGAGGATGGAGAGAGGCTGTTCTCAGTGGTGGCAGATGACAGAACAAGGAGCAATGGTCTCAAGTTGCAATGGGGGAGGTCTAAGTTGGATCTTAGGAAAAACTATTTCCCTAGGAGGGTGGGGAAGCACTGGGATGGGTTCCATAGGGAGGGGGTGGAATTTCCACCTCTACAGGTTAAGTCCCGGCCTGACAAAGCCCTGGCTGGAATGATTGAGTTGGGGTGGGTCCTGTTTTGGGCAGAGGGTTGGACTTGATGACCACCTGAGGGCTCTTCCAGGCCATCAGAGGAGAAGACTGGTTGATTGCCAGTCATGTTTATACAGCATCTCTTTCTGCCTGTTATAAACCAGGCTGCTAATTGCAGCTCCCTCTGGGGAGGAGTAGGACAGCAAGAAACAAAGAGGAGTTAGGAATGGGAGTTTGTCCCCACATAAGAACAAGGCAGCAGAAGATGTAGGATTTAACCTGCTGGGGATGAATGTGAGATGCTGCAGAGCAGTGGAAGGATGGGCGGAGGGGGATGCTGGCCTAGCTAGGCTGACAGGAAGCAGAGGCAATGTATACACTATGCTGCTCGAGGTAGTCATGCTAGATGCCCAGCACAATTTCCCTGCTCCCTCCTAGTCTGACTGTGAGTGACCCTTCCCCCCACAGCAGCTGGGCCAGGAGCAGAGGGAGAGCTCTGTGCCTGGGGAGGGGACCCCCCCAACTAGACTTTCTTCAATCCCCCCCCCCACACACACACACACACAGTTGCTATTACCCTGAATCTGAGCGGTCTGCTAGCCAATTGCAATCATATTAGGTGCATTCAGCCACTGCAAATTAATAAACTAGAACACCACATAGTTAAGGGTTAACTGGACAGCAGGCGCTTAGATGCAAGGTCAAAACTGGCTGGCAGCTCCTGCTAATCAGAAAGGGAGGAATGGAGAGAAAAGTAAATAGAAGGAAAGAAGATAAGTTGATGGAAACCTTGAGTCTAGATGCCTCTTGTATTAGACGTTTATTGAAAGTTAGGAAAGTGCCGATAGTGTAGGGGTCATTATGACCTATGGGTTTTGTAGAAGTTTCTTATAAAAGACTAGCTAATACCATGCCCTTAGGAGTCCTCTGAAGCCTTGTTGGGAGATGTTTTGTCCTCATGCTTTTTCTCCCTGGCAGGTGAGCAACTGGCTACTCTGAACTTGTTAGTTATTCAATACCATGCCACATTTTAGGTAAATAGCTGGGATGGTCTGAATTGATTGCTTATGTCTCCGTGTGCTTAAATTGAACAAATTGCAGCTTTATAGAGAGCGTGCTTACCTGCATTAATTATTTCTCAGACAGCATTGCTGTATTCCCATTGGTTTATTCCTGACCCCACCTGGAGTGAAATATCTCAGAGGGGGAGCCGTTTAACAAGCAGTCCTGTGGCACCGTAGAGACTAACAAAAATATATTGGCTTATGAGCTTTCGTAGATAAGACCCACTTCATCAGATGAGCTAGAGTGGAAATAACAGAATCCAAGATATATAAAAGCAAAAGCAGTACTTGTCAATTGTAGGACCTCTGTTAATGAAGCTAATTAAGTGGGCTGGATGTGTCCCGTGCCTAGCTTTTCATGTAAAAATGCAGATGACAAAGCCAGAGGAAATTGGCTTTGTAGTGCATTAACCAGTTAATGTCTTTTATTTAAGGTCCTTTTATCTAAGGTCCTTCGCTGGCCTCCTCTGGACCATGCCCCCAGCACTGGAGCACAGAGGAAGCCACCCCAAGTGCCAGGACAAAGCGCAACACCCCTTCCACCCGCTACATCTGCTCCTGGAGTGGTTTACTGTGAGGAGTCTGGCATCCCCACTGACCACTGGCTGGTAGTTATGTAAAGCGATGGCCTTTGGACTGAGCACGCATTCCCGCTGTGGCTGTTCTTTCTGCATTTGTCACAAGGTAAGATCTGCTCATGGTGATGCTCAGGTATCACCTGTGCCCCGGCAGTTCCCCCAAGCCCTAGAACTGGCTCCTTAAGGCTGCCCACACATACTGGGTACATCCACCACTGGAGCTGAGGGGCTGAGCAGACAGGCCCACGCTTGTTTGGTCAGAGCTAGAGCCCTGGAAATAGTGTCGCTGCGGCGTAGGGAGGGGCAGCCCACCCCATCTGAAATGCTAGGCTGGTCTTCTAGGCAGCTGGCCCCTCCCACTGCTCATGCTGCTGGGGCAACCCTCTATTTTCAGTGCACCAGCTCGATCAGTCCTGGCGTGAGTTTGTCTCCTCAAGCTGGGAACCACCCCCAGGTGCCTGTGTGGCCAGGCCCAGTGAGTCAGAGTCCCTGCCCCGGCAGCCTCCAGCCCCAAGGCACCAGCCAGGTGAGGTGTGGGACAGGAGAAAGGAAGAACGCGAGGGGAGAAGGTGTGGAGCTGGGACACATGCCGTGATCTACCCCTGGACACACTGGAACTCTGGCAGAGCCAGGCAGCTAACCTGGTTCCTACGTCCCAGCTCTGCGCTTCCACTGCAGTGAAACGCCTAAAAATCCAGAGGAGAAAAATTACATCGTGACAACTTGGGTTTTCCTCTGGCTGGGGCCCTGTTGCCTGACCTGCGCTTCATCCCCCAGGCCTCTCCTGTACCAGCTGTCAGGTGAAACCGACTTTCTGGGCTCTGGCACGTCCGTTTGATGGGTCACAGTAAAACGTGCAAAACTCATTCATCCCCCTGCCAACCTTCCCTCTATTTTTTTCCAACCATGTGCAGAATAAATTTTGTTATGTGCACTGAAGCATGTGCGCTTCTCTTACTGGTAGAAACACATGCTGCTGGCTGGGGGTGCTCTGCTAATCAGCTGGACAGCATTTGAATCTCCCCTGGGTGGCCACCCAAAGGGCTCAGTTTACAGTGAACATTGGCCCCTGCCTACTCCTTTCCCTGCCTCTCCGTGGGAGCCTGAAAAAGAGGGTCCCTGTTGTGTGGTGTGTGTGGGAGCGACTGTGCAAGCTATTCAGCTGAATCAGTCAGAGAGATGGATACTAATAAGACAACAGAACGGCGGCGGGGCCGGCTTCACAGCACGGCGCACCCGGCGGAAGAACGAAATCATTCCTGTCCCACCGAACAGCAATTGGGGCTTTTACTCTTTCTGTTCCTCTTGCTGGGCCTAGAATTCAGCACCAGGCTCTGGTATATTCAGCCTGGTGCCTGCCTCACTCCACAGGACATCCTAGGCCTCTGCTCTGTCCCACTGCCCCCGCACAGCACAGGGACCCGGAATACCTGCTGCCCGCCACCTCTTGCCTGCCACAGGGGCCCTGTACTAGAGCTCCTGTACAGCCCAGCACAGGGGCTCTCTTGGATGTTGTGGGGCATTCTCAGCTCTTGAGATTTTCATGGAGGGGCTTGGAAGGTGGGGTTTCATCCCCTCTTGCATCCTTGCTCACAGTATTGTCTGCAGGACAGCAGGAGTCAGGGAAAGAACCCATAATGACCCCCCATCACAGGACCTAACCACATCAGCGATACCATCAAAGGCTGATTCACATGCACATCTACTAATGTGATATTTGCCCTCAAGTGCCAATAATGTACATGCCATGTGCATCGGACCAACCAGACTGTCTCGATGCAAAAGAATAAATGGTCACAAATCAGGCATTAAGAATGACACCCTCCAAGAGCCAGTAAGGAAGCATTTTAACCTCCCGGCACACACAGTTTCGGACTTGCAAGCTGCTGTTCTCAGACAGAAAAGCTTCTGAAACAGACTGCAAGGGGAAACTGCTGAGCTGGAATTCATGTGGAAATGTGACACCCTGAACAAAAGTCTAAATAAACACAAGGAATAGTTCTCCTATTACAAGAGGTAATTTCCCATTCAGGTACTCTCATCTTCTCACCACTGTTGGAAGGAAGCCACATCCACTCTGATTTAATTAGCATTGAGCGGGAAAAGGCCCATATCTGTATCCTTTTTTTCTCCTTTCTTTCCCTCTTGTTCTTTCTTTTTCTCCTCAGCATCTGAGGCAGCGAGTTGCAGCTCACAAAAGCTTCTGCCCCAATACATTTGTTAAAGTGCTACCAGACCTGCTTGTTTTTGCTGAAACAGACTAACATGGCTACCTCTCAAACGGGTTTCTGCTTGCTTGTGTGTGAGCAGGGACACGGGGGAGGGGGCTCAGGGACCACGTGTGGGTTGCAGTTCAGATCTGGCACCTACAAGGAAGCAAACATTCTGCTATCCAAACTGCTGGGGCCCGTAGACCTGGGCAGAATTGCTTGGCACTGCCAAAATGGGCAGAGGTTTAGGACAGGACCCAACTGGCCTCACTTGTCAGTACCAGAGGCCCAAACACCTGCTCTCAGCTGGGCCCAGCTGAGACCCTAAACAACCGGCGCCGCTGCTCAGGCTGCTGCCATCACACAGATAGGTCTAGTGCACTGTCCAGGCTGAAAATTGCCCCTCCCCACTCCTGCCTACATGTATCCTTAGGTCACAGTGGGCTGAGTTTCATTTCTTTGTTTGCCCCGTAACTTACTGAGATTGGAATCCAACCACACAGCCTGAAAAAATCATCTGGGGCAGCGCTGGGCGGCTTTGCCTTTCTTAGAAATGTGCCAGTTTCCAATGTCTCCCCTGACCTGGCTGCGGTTTGGATGCTTCCTGCAGCGAGCATGAGGCCTCCAGTTCTGGCTGGGAAGCACCAAACCCAAGCGGAGGGGGATACGACATTGCACTCCCCACTTTGATGCACTTTTGTTCTTAAGGCTTGACTAGCCCGCCCCCCTCCCCCGCAAGATGTCCACGTTTTGCTGCTGTTTCTGTAATAATGGAGAAAACGGCCTCCCTCCCAGCTCAGCGGCTCTGTGAATTCACTGTCCTTCCTGGCTGGCTGTCCCTTGTGCAGCCTAAAGGGGAAGAAGAGTCCTGAAGAAAAAGGATTTAAACAAACAAAGGTTCATCCTCTGCTGCTTCTTCATGGGGCAGATAATGGAAATAACGACTGGTGCAAACTGCGGGCACCCTGGGGATGTGGGGTCAAGAAAGATGGGATTACCTTTGGGGATTTTTGTTAAGCAGTGATGTCATAATGATGTGATGTCATCAGTTCCACCACTTCCATCACAATGGATCTGCACGAGGAAAGAGCCCTTTAAGCACAGGATCCTTCTGTAGGGGCTTTGGGTTCAGTAACTCTGGCAATGGGGTTTCCGCCACTAAGATAGGTACATGTACACATGAAAATGCACATGCGTGTGCACACGTGTGCATGTACTCATCCCACCCTCATCCACCCCTGCTTTATATTTTTGCACTTCTATGAAACAGCCCGACTAAATGGTTTTAATTGCTTAATAAATAGTACCCAGGTTTTCCCCCAAGTGTCTATGCTGTGAACTCGGTCCAAGCATCTGTGGCCAAGTTACTAACTTTTACAATGAAGATGCTGTAGCGCTGGGAATTTACTGCCTGCACAAGAAAGGTTCCCGGCCACTGGGACAGAGATTTATTTACAGCCCTGCCAAGGGGACTCACATTTGTTCTCCGGTCCCTGGCACGCCTGCCCAGTGATTGCAAGTGGAGGCTGTCGGGGTCTGTCTGGCTCATCCCAACCAAAGGGCAGGAACTCCCTCCATCCAGCAGCCATGAGATTGCTGGGAAGAAGTGCACCATTCAGCTCTCATCCATAGCTTTGGGCTAGCTGGCTCAGGACCGGCTCCAGCCAGTGATGTACTCCCAGGTGGCTTGCACGGCTAAATCCTGCATTCCCATTCGGGGGACAGACACCATGGCTGTGTCTAGACTGCATCCCTTTTCCATAAAAGGGATGCAAATTAGACACATCGCAATTGCAAATGAAGCGGGGATTTAAATCTCCCCCGCTTCATTTGCATAAACATGGCTGCCGCTTTTTTCCGACTCGGGGCTTTGCCAGCAAAAAGCGCCAGTCTAGATGGGGATCTTTCGGAAAATAAAGCCTTTTCTGAAAGATCCCTTATTCCTCTTAAAAAAAGCGGCAGCCATGTTTATGCAAATGAAGCGGGGGAGATTTAAATCCCCGCTTCATTTGCAATTGCGATGTGTCTAATTTGCATCCCTTTTACGGAAAAGGGATGCAGTCTAGACACAGCCCATCTCTCCTCTCACAGGAAAAGGTGTTACTGGAAGAATTGGTTTCTCTGACAAGCAACATGAAAAGAAACACAAACAGCGACTGGCTACAGCCCCATTTTGGTCTAGTCCCAGACTCCAGTGATTCTGTGGAAGCATATGGGGTGTGAAGGTGACCATTATCTGGGTCACTTGAAGTCTAGGAAGACCTCCCAAGGGGAGGCTGCCTCTCCAGTGGAGACATTAATAGCTTCTTCAGGATGGGAAGTGTCCGCGGTTTCGCGCTATAATTAATTGTACAGCAGATGACACATGCATTCAGTTTTCTAGCCAGCTGTCGGATGCAGCCCCACTGGTGTGCAGGCCTCTCTCCACGTCCAGAGAGAAATCAGATTCCTGCAAATGTCTTAGTCTAAAAATTCACACTGAAAAACGACCTCTGGGGCTCTGAATAAAGAGGAACAGATGTGCTGACATGGCCAAAATGCTGACCAGGAAAAGCTGGGGTCTCGTTAAAAAGCCATCATCGGGTACGAGAGGCAAATGTCCATCTGCGCCAGGAACGGGAAGTTTTGGGGCTGAGGAGAAGAGCTGAGGGTCGCTAGCTAGCATGGCCAACCTGTGGCACTAGTCAGCTGGCCTGTCCTCTGCCCTGTACATCTAGGAGGGGACGTGCAGCGGCTTTCACTTGCCTGGCCAAAAGGTTCTGTGTTGGCCCCTTTCTCATCTCCCGCAGGCGCTCCAGTGTAGGCTGGGCTGGCCTGGGGGAGATCTCCCTGAAGCGAGCTGGAGCCCCGTCCCCTGTTCATCGCGCTGCTGTTTGCTCCCCAGAATCCAGAAAGCTCCTTGACCTATAACCATGCTGGTGTAGGGCCAGGGTTCTACACAGCTCCAGCATCCATGTCACCATGGCAACCGGCTGGAGCACCCCACATGGAGGCTTTTTTCAGCATCACTGCCCCTGGGAGGAGCCTTCCTCCCCTTGCTGGGGGCACCAACAGCAGCTGGGAAATCTCTTCAGGTGACCTGCTGGCTTGAGGCCCACCCCCGGCCAGGCACTGTCTCCCTTCTCAGGAGTCTTCTGTGCCCATGGAGGGCCAGGGTTCAATGTGAGGGCGCCAGCCATGGTCCAGCACAGCCGTACACTGCTGAGAGCCATGCTGCGGCTGTATGTGGCTCCGCAGGGATGTCCGGGCGAGATTCAGCCCTCAACACCCATTCCCTAGGAGTGAGGGGGGTTCCCTACCATCTCTGGGAGGATGGTCGCTGGGCAGGCCTCTCACCCTTATGGCCTCTGGCAAATCAAGTAGGCCCAGTGCTTCAAGGGTATTGAAGTGCCTAAAGCCCACTGACATCCATGGGAGTTAGGAGCTGACTCTGTGGCCCTGAGATCCTATCTGTTAAACGGGCGAAACAGCTCTGTCCTGCCTGCTGTGGGGGGCTCTGATACCATGGTGTCACGTTGCTGAATTGGAGGGAAGCAGCCAGATCGCTGCTGCACCCCTAAGTGGGGGTGTTGGCCCCAGAAATTGGTATGGGGGGAGCCATGTGGGGTATTGAATGGGAGATTATTGTTTGTTGATCTTATGTACGCTATTTATGTGAGTGTATAATGTCTGTGTGTGTAGGTAGGAATCTGTAATCTGTGTGGAAGCTGAATATTTCTGTGAATGTGGTTGAGCATTGCTATGGACAGGCTGAGTAGTGAAGCCCTGTGGAACAATGGCCCTTGATGGTCCAAAGACACACCTAAAGCAGGAGGGCGGAGACCCAAGAGCTGCCAGCAGAGAGAGGCTGAGGACCAGGTGACCTGCTGCATACCAGAAGAGGCCAGGGAGGGGGTATAAAGAGGCCATGTGGTCGATGCCATTTTGTTCTCAGCTCAGCACTTCATCCCAGAGGCAGCACTGCAGGGATTGAAGAGCCCGGAAGACCTGTGAACCCATCCTGGTCGTAGGATGTGCAATAAGAACTTTTAAACCAGCAGCTGCAACATCTCTGCTAGAGCCTGCATCGAGAACTGGGAGATTCAGTGCATGTAACGTACTGTACTTTAATAACCTTACTCTCAGGCTTTTCTTTCTTGTAATAATAAACCTTTAGATATAGATTCTAAAGGATTGGCCCAGCGTGATTTGTGGGTAAGGTCCAGAGGGTAAATTGACCAGGGATCTGTGGCTGGTTTCTTGGAACCGGACAGAACTTGTTCGGGGTAGGTGGGATTGGGTGCTAGGACCCCCCACCTGTGTATAGGCCCAGGGCCATCTGGGGCATGGATGTTGCTGGGGTGTCGGAGGGGTTTTGCTCGGGAGGCTTCAGGCAGGCTGCTGAAGCGCTCTGTGAGACTGGTTTGTGGCCTGTTTGGAGAGGTCGCCAGTCAGGGGGACTGTAAGAAGCCCCGGATTTGAGCAATTCACCCTGAGCGGACGCCCTCAGCTGTGCCCAGACACGGCCCGGTCCGTCACACATGGTGAGGGGTGGCCCGATATGGAGCACGACAGAGACCATTGATCCACGCAGAGGCTGCACTGTGCCGCGTGTAGGGCTAGGCAGGCTTCCCTGCCCCCCTGGTCACTTTCTCTGTAGGGAGGGGTTCCACACAGCTCCAGCATCCCACCCTCTGTGGGCCTGAGGTGAGAGGGTGGCTGGGCATTTCCTGCCTCAGCCCGAGGCCCTGTCAGTCCAACATTTGCCATGGCCAACGCTTGGCTACATTCGTCTCTGCCGGGGCATCTCTTTCCTTTCAGCTTTGGCGCAGAATGGCCGCCAGGCCCCATCCATCACCTGATTGCTTCAGACAAAAGCACCCTGATTAAACACGGCACCTCTGCCTTTCCCTGGCCGGGCCCACCTCTGTGCGTGCCCATTTGCTGCGGAGGTAGATGTAGCTGTATCAACACATCTGTTAAACTTAGCCATACAAACAGCGGCTGAGAAAGGAGGGGAGACCCCCGGAGATGGGGGGAGGGAGTTTGTCGTTGCATCAACAGACTCCGCTAATGCTAATTGGTCCCCGCCTGGGAGCCAGCAGAGCCTGTCCTGCCGTGGGCACAGAGGTGTTTCATCTGGCACGAAGAACGGGCTGCGCAAGGGGCAAGCACAGATGGGACTAGATATGTGGCAGCCACCCTGCTGCCTATGTGCTCAGCCATGGCCGCTTTCAGGTCCCACACACCAGCTCCCCCTTCAACCCAAGGTGCGGCAGAGCCAGGAACACCCAGGACCGGCCAACTAATGACATTGTCTCCAACCGTTCTGTGGCTCTTTCAGCTCCCCACTGCTTAGGCCTTCCAGACCAGTGCTGGGGTAGGGAGTGGGGCACACCGCCAGTCCCTCTCGCCCCATGGGCTCCTGGCCAGGAATTCTATATCAAATGTTCCCATTCTCCTTTGCTTGTCCTGGTTCAGAAAAGGGCAACAAAACTGATTAGGGGTTTGGAACGGATCCCATATGAAGAGAGATTAAAAAGACTGGGATTTTTCAGCTTAGAAAAGAGGAGACTCAGGGGGGACACGATAGAGGTCTATAAAATCATGACTGGTGTGGAAAAAATGAATAAGGAAAAGTTATTTACTTATTCCCAGAATATAAGAACTAGGGGTCACCAAATGAAATTAATAGGCAGCAGGTTCAAAACAAACAAAAGGAAGTTTTTCTTCACTCAGCGCACAGTGAACCTGTGGAACTCCTTGCTAGAGGATGTGGAATTTAACAGGGTTCAAAAAGAGCTAGATAGATTCATGGAGGTTAGTTCCTTCAATGGCAATTAGCCAGGATGAGTAGGAATGGTGTCCCTAGCCTCTGTTTGTCTGTAAATGGGTGACAGGAGAGGGATCATGTGAGGATTATCTGGTGTGTTCCCTCCCTCTGGGGCATCTGGTCCTGGTCACTGTCAGTAGACAGGATACTGGGCTAGATGGACCTTTGGTCTGACCCAATATGGCAGTTCTTATGTTCTTATTGCTGGTCTAGGGAAGCCTCCACTCTGCTGAAGCCTGTCCCTGCTGGCTCAGGAAGAGGCCACCTCACTAGCTTTGAGAAGGCGGCAGGGGCCTTCCGCCCAGGGGGAGCCAATAGGAGACCAAACGAGGGAGGATTCTGAGCACGACCCATTAGCCAGGAGCCATTTCCAGTCACAGCGCAAACATCCCTTGCCTTCCATGGAGTCTGCTCTATTATCCATGGCATTGGTACCTTCTCCAGAGCAGCACGGAGGCTCCTGCAGAGCCAGGCAGGGATTGACTGTCTGCTGCCCTGTGAAATATCTTCCCAGTTCGGGACGGTCACTAAAGGGCATTATTTCTTCCCATTGGGTCTGTCTTTGCTCATTAGCCTCCCAGCTCTTCGGGCAGGGACGCTCGCTCGATATACATACGTACAGCCCCGAGCGCACTGGGGTCACGCAGCTCCCACCTCACCTGTCAATCATGTTTGCTAGCAGGTTGCATGCAGAAAGGACATCCCTGCTATCTTCTGGGCTTCTCAGCTGTGGATTGGAACGGCTGGCTTCAGCTCTGCAGGTTTGCCGGGACTTGCGGTGGGCAACACTTTACTGCAGAGGAAGCCCTTTGCTGTTATTTCATGGTCTTAGCTCCTGTCTCGGTGCCCTGACATGCAGGGGCAGAGATCAAAGTGATCGAGCGCGAGCCTGTGTTCTGAGCTTTCACTGGTCTCTGGAGCTGCAGCTTGCTGTCTGCATGCCGGCCTTCTAGGCCTGGTCACCCTCCCTACCATGCACCTAATATCTTTGGCACGTGTCGGAGGAGTTCAGGTTAGATCACCGGCCGGGTTAGAATTCAGGGCGTTTGACTCTCACTTGAGACCTCTTGAGCTGGCAGCTGTAGTAGGCTTTTATCCTCTTCTGTGAGCCAGCCACTAGATGGGGTTAGCTGGGCCAGTGTGCTGGACACAGCGACCCACGTTCCTGGGGCAGTGCCCTGACATGAATGCATTAGCCTGCCTCTCCTTTGACCTCATGCTCTCAGCAGACATGCAGAGGGTTTGAGACCCTTCCGCACTGCCCCTGAACTTCGCCGGTCAGTGCAAGTACACCCGTGGGCAGGAAGTGCGGGGCTGGCACCGGGCCTGCCTCAGGGCCATAGCCCACATAGGTTGCACAGTGTGGGACTACTGCTGTGGAGAAGGCTGCAGCTGCCCCACGCCCACTGTTATGATGGGACACCTGCCAAACTGGAGTATTCACTATGGCCTGCTGCTGAAGTCACCCTAGGTCCCAGGCTGGACCCAGCGAGGCTGGCCTGGCCTGGAGAGCGGGGTGATTCAGGGGTCTTGGCCGCACGGGGAAGGGTTTAATTGCAGCACTGAAATAAAGGAAGGGAAAAGCTGCGCAGAACAGATGGCAGGTGCCAGATGGAGAAGCTGTCTGTGGAGTGACGTGCTATTATACAGAGAGAGCCATCAGCTTCAATGAGCCCAGCTCCAAACCATCAGGAATTAACTTGGCCCTTAGCACCAAACTTTGCCTCAGAGTCGGAGTGACCAGGTGCTGGGCCAGTTCCCTCTCCACGCCGCAGACCCTCCTGCCTCCCCAGACCTGGACCCCCAAGCTGCCCTACGGTGGATTAAATAGGGACACAGATGCGGGCCCCGTTTGCAAGAGAGGGAAAACTAACCTGTGTTGGCAGCGAGCTCTAGGGAACCCTGGAGCCCCCAAGTCAGAGGTGAGACGGGGCAGCTCTAGGCTCTGAGCCGTATCAGGTAGCAGCTGTGCAGCCACTTGGTGGAGAACTGCTTTCCTGCAGGCCCTGCTCCTCCCGTCAGTCGCCCCATCCTGAATGGTGCAAAGAGCCCCATGGCTGCACTGTGGGGATGCACATGAGGCGTCTTCTCGCTGCACGCTTGGAAATGGGATCCCAGATGAGCATTGAACAGCTGCGATCACCCCCTCCCGGAATCCCTGTCGTGGCTGCTGGAGACGCATCCCGCGAGTCTCGTCTGGGCAATCAGACCTGAGCGCTCGTTTCTCCTCTGGCTGTGGTCGCTGCCAACCCCGCCCCACAATTCCCATCAGAGAGAATGCAGCCCGCTCCCTCCCCTCCTCTGCACAGCGTCCAGCAGCCTCCCCCTTGCTGCGCAGGCCCTTCTACAAATCAGCGTCAGCCCCTTGTCCTTTGAGCGCCCTCGCTCCTGCGCTAGTCACCGAGGGGCTTCCAAACGACCGCGAGAACTTGTGCGTGTGTATTGAACAGCCTGTCTTCAGCCCCTCCCAATGCCAGCTTGGGCATGATGCCGAGCTCAGCAGCTTTTCCTGTCCTGCGCCATCCTGCTCTGTTGGTGGCTCTGCTGCGAGCAGCCCTGGCCCCCTGAGACTGGGAGAGGCTCATTCTATGAAGGCGCAGTGTGATTCTGTCTTGTGAAAGGCTGCCCACCGCTGGTAAGGTGTCCACCTGGCTCCCGTGCCACTTGATGGCACTAATGCCCCTAATGGTATTGATGCTGTTCCATCCCTGGTGGAGATAATGTGTTGAAATGCATCCAGAGCCATCCCCTCCAGCAAACTAAGGCAGACCTTCCACTTTAACAAATGCTGCCAATGCCGTGTTTGGATGCTGCCTCCAAAGCCGTCATTTTCCCCTGGACACGTGCTACAGGCCAAGCTTTCTCTCTGTCGGAGACACTAACAATTGTACAAAGTCCCTCTTTAAAGTGGGCCCCATATTCATGGGGGGGGGGGGGGGGTCAGTTTCTATGAATTTGCTTAAATGCTTGTTAGGTTTTAAAGCCTAAATCTAATTAACTAGATTTGCCAGCCCTTTTTATTGAGTCCAGAACTTACGGATTTTAGAGCAGTGTTCTTTTTAGGTCAAGCTTTGACTTAACAATACTCCTCCAATCAGGACACTGGCTTACTCTTAATGAACCAACAGTTGACTAATTCACCCAGTGCCACATTAGTATGTAATCCAAAATTTGCCACTGCAGTGTAGACACAACAAATGTTCTTTGTGCACTAAACAGACAGTATAGTCTTGCAAGCACTTATCACAGACTGGATTTGACTCTCAGCAGTTATACAAAGGAACAATTCAAATTACCAAGACTTCTCATTGTATTTACTTATGAATATGATCATTGTGACGGACCCGCAGCCCCCCTCCCCCCATGATTTATGAAATAGACTTATGGACATGAATATACATAACTGAAAGGTGCTTTGAACAAATTATTTTGTGTAACCCATCAATCTTTGGGTGTGTCTAGACTACAGGGTGTTGTCAACAAAAGTGGACTTTTGTCGACAAAACTATACTTGCGTCTACACTGCTGCTGAGTTCTGTCGACATAACATCGACATAACTCAGCAGTTTTGTCAACAGCGGTAAACCTCATTCTACGAGGAATAACGCCTTTTGTCGACAGAGTTCTGTCGACAGAAGGCGTTATTGCATCTACATTGTCCTTTTCGTCTACACTCTCATGTCGACAAAGTGGCTTGCTTTGTCGACAGAACTGGCTGTAGTCTAGACGCTCTTTGTCGACAGAAGCTTTGTCAACAGTATCTGTCGACAAAACTTCTGTCGACAAAAGCCTGTAGTCTAGACATACCCTTTATGTCATGATCCGCTGACTCTGTTTATCTTACTTTGATGTATGTAGCATTGGTGTGTGTAAAATTAGACATGTGGAGTGGAAAATACTTTGTGGGCTTCAAATGTGTGAATGGGAGACATGGAGGGCGTTGCCCCCAACTTCTTGATGAGCCACTGTTAAACAATCTTTTGTCCTTATGTCTAAGCAGTGGTTGGTAGGGAGGGGCCTCAACTCCTTAACAAAAAGAATAGGCAAGGAGAGACCTGGGTCTTTTGGCTGGGCTGCACCTGAAGGAAGGAGCCAAAGACCCCAGGGTGGGGAAGAGAGCCCTGGTTTAGAGAGGCAGCTGAAAAAGAGGTTGTAGGGTGAGTTTGAACTGAGGTTTCAGTGTAGAATTAGCCAAGTGTTTTTGTTTCTTTCGATTTGTAACCTGCTTTGCTCGGCCTGTTCTCACTTATTACTACTTAAATCCTACTGCTTCCACTTAATAAAATCATTTTTACTTTCTATCAAACCCAGTGTAAATAATTATTACCTGGGAGGGCAACCGGTGCGCACACTCCCCCTTTCATTGTGAAAGGGGGCTTACCTAATTCTTTGGGGTTTGATCCCACCTGGGGAGTGCTATCTCAGGAGGCTGGGCCCTAAACTGCGCTCTCCTTAGACCTGAAGAGGTTCATTGTCTGTACTGCTTCCCGGTGGGGGCAGGGACCTCAGCTCGGGGCCTTAGCTTAGGAGAACCAGTGGAGCTGGCCCAGCAGGATCAGTCGGTGAGAAGCTCCAGAGAGCGGGAAGGCGAATGGCAGTGGCCGTGTCAGCACCCCAGGAGGCAGCCCCGAGGGGTCATCTGTGACCGCTCCCCATCACAATCATCACTTCATGTACATAAGAATGGACAGAGTGCGTCAGACCAAAGACTCATCTAGCCCAGGATACTGTCTTCCAACAGTGGCCAATACCAGGTGCCCCCAAAAGAACAGAACAGGGAATCATCAAGTGATCCCTCCCCTGTCATCCATTGCCAGCTTCTGACAAACAGAAGCTAAAGGACACCATCTCTGCCCATCCTGGCTAGTAGCCATTGATGGACCTATCCTCCATGAATGTATCTAGCTCTTTTCTGAACCCTGTTATAGTCTTGACCTTCACATCATCCTCTGGCAAGGAGTTCCACAGGTTGACTGTGCCTTATGTGAAGAAGTTCCTAAAACATTTATCACATTTCAAAGGCCGCACTTATCTTTAAAGCACTAGAGAGAGTGGTTATTACTGGTTGAATGAACTGGATTCAAACAGATATGTTTAGAATTTAAGCATGTTAAGTTTAAGCAATTTCTTAAAACTATTATTTCTTAAAACATATTATTTTATAGTCTCTCCAATTTGCTTGAATGTAAAGAAGCTGCAGAGCAGGGGGTTGCTGTCTAATTTCCAAGGCTTTTGTTATGTGTGATGTAAAGTGGAATGGGAAAGTGATCTGGAAGTCCACCATCACGAGACCCAGGCCTTCACACATTGAGACCGGGCGCTCCCCTCTCCCCACGAGACTTGTTAAAAAACTCCCCACTTTACAGCCCATCATATATGTGAGCTTCTTTTTACTTGTGTCCTGATGCCAGTGCCTTGTGGTGTCACATTCTCAGGGTTTTCTCCACAACCATGAGGACTAGAAGCCAACTTTGTATTTCAATGAAATGTGAGAGTCTCAAATGATCACATGTCTTGGGGGAGGCGGGGGGGCGTGTTAGTCTGTAACTTAAAAAAAAAAAAAAAAAAAAACCAGCAATGAGTGGTCCTGTAGCACCTGAGGGTGTGTCTAGACTACAGGGTTTTGTCGACAAAAGTGGACTTTTGTCGACAAAACTATACCTGCGCCCACACTGCCTCTGAGTTATGTCGACATAACGTCGACAAAACTCAGCAGTTTTGTCGACATATGTAAACCTCATTCTACGAGGAATAATGCCTTTTATCGACAGAGTTCTGTCGATAGAAGGCATTATTGCATCTACACTGTCCTTTGCGTCCACACTGTTCTGTCGACAAAGCGGCTTGCTTTGTTGACAGAACTGGATGTAGTCTAGACGCTCTTTGTTGACAGAAGCTTTGTCGACAGTATCTGTCGACAAAACTTCTGTCGACAAAACCCTGTAGTCTAGACATACCCTTAGAGACAAATAAGAAAATATAGAGATAGGAACATCATCTTTTGTGGGCACAGCCTACTTCCTCAGATGAAAGTGGAGAAAAGAGGGGGAACCTACCAATATAACAAAAGAAGAAGGGAGGGGAAAGAAAAAAAATCTGTCAATTGTAGTGCTGATGCTAGCTCACTCATTTAGCCTCATTAGCACTGGCACTACAATTGACAAGTATTTTTTTCTTCCGCGTCTCCTTTTTTTTTTATATTGGGAGGTTCCCCCTTTTTTCCTCCACTCATCTGAGGAAGTGGGCTGTGCCCATGAAAACTCATGATATTATCTATTTGTTTGTCTCTAAGATGCTATAGAACTACTCATTGCTTTTATAAATTATCACATTACACCAGCAGCTGGAGTTTTAAGGAAAACACCAGATACCATAAGTCTCATGGTTTAAAAAAAAAAAAAATCACAAGTGTTGGCTCCAGGAAACTACCAGCAACTTTAGCAGCCTCGCTAGCTCAGCAAAGAGCAGAGTAGCTTCAGCCACAGAAGCAGGTCTGACGTGTGCCAAACAGCGGTTCACCCACACGCAAGCTCATACATGTCAGTGTCTACACAGTCACATGGAAGCCATGTGCTGCGACTTCTACATTGGTGCCTGCTAGTCCTGGACTGTAAGGCATGCCTACACTGGGGAGTTATTTCAAAATAACTCCCCTTATTTTGAACAACAAGGCGAGTGTCCATACTACCAAACCCTGTTATTTCAAACTAACAACTCCTGCTTGTGAAGAATACACTTATTTTGCAATAGTTATTTCAGGAGTTATTCTTTCAAAATAACTTATTTTGTAATAACCTGATAGTGTAGATATAGCTTAAGAGACCAGAAAACAACAGCATAGAAAAAAGTCATTTTCTATTTAACTAATCCCAGCAGAGACGTTACTTACTAGCTAGTGCTGTGCTTGGCCTTTAATGGGCTCATAAGAGTCTGTGAAATAACCCAGGGAGAGCGTGTAAATGGGTTTTAGCCCGATCTTCCTGACAGAGATAGGATGTGGACCAGGAGCCAACAGTACAAAATGATCATTTCATCCTGCCAGCAAAAGTCTGTGTGGTGGGGATAGCCTTCCAAGGAAAGTGCAGGTGCCACGTAGGTTGGGTGCCTGAAAACAGACACTTTTCCACAACTCCCACTCAGCCTCTGGAACTCATTGCCACAAGAAATCACTGAAGACAAGATCTTGGCAAGATTTGGAAAGGGATTGGACAGCTCGGGATAAAGATGAATGCCCAGTGCTAGCTATGAGAATTTCAGAAAGGCATTAAGCCCTCCAGATTCAGGGCATAAGCCAGCCCGTAAGATAGAGGGGGTTGGGAAGAAACACGCCCCTTTTGGACAGCTGGATCCATTCGGGGCGAGAAGTGCTGCTTTTCACTGAGCTGGATGCTGTCTCCTGCAGCTGACCTGGCTGTTGTGGAGGCCGTCCTGCACGGCTGGGGCTGGGACCCATTTGTACCCGTGGGTATGTGTGTGCAATGACTCTTTGCTATAGACGGGGGGCCGGGGAGCTTCCAGTTTGATGGCAAGACACTTTACAGTTAAGATAAAGAGATTTTAAGTAGCTCTGCTCCCCTGTAGCTGCCTGTAATGCACGTGCATTGCTGCACCAGCTGCTGGGGCTGGATTTGATCCATCAATTTCCAAGAAAGGCGCAGGAGTATTGCTTTTCAGATGTGCACCTTCTCCTCAGTGGGACAAAGATGCCTCATTTCTGCAGAAGCTGGCCAACACAGACCCATCACTGAGCACCGTGACACATGACAAGTAGCTTCCTTGCTTGCGAGGCTCCTGTGGAGAGATGCATTGTCTGTGCTAAGTTATCCCCAGAAAGAGAGACTCTGAATGCAAACGTGCATGTGCATTCGCTGACTCGAAGGCCAAGCTTCCCTCCCAAACAGCCTGCTCCAGACAGAAGGCATTTTCAATTGCATTTCCCATCTGGCATTGATTACTGTCCAATTTCTTGTTCCTTCATTTGCAGTCAGTGGAAGCAGGCTGGCTGACACGGAGGAAGAGCGACTCCTCCGATCCTATCAATCAGGCGCCATCAGAATTCGGCTTCCCGGGCTCTGGGGCCACCTGGTCGCAATCAGTGGGAATGAAGCTTTCCATTTGAAGCAGAGCGGCCCACCTGCCCTATTGCTTCCCTGTGCCGGCGGTGTGTGGCAGGAGAGATTTACAGGCGAGCTGCGGGAGAAGTTCCGCACCCGGCGGTGCTGCCGCAGGGTCACAAAGCCTGTTGCTCATCCAGCTAGGAAGGAAAACGTGACACATTTCATAGACGATGTTGGAGGGTGAATTTCTGGCTCTGTGCACTTGATTGGGAGATGATATTGCTGGGAGAGCTCCAGGAGGGAGACTTGGCCTCCTGTTACACACAAAGCCGCTGCTTCTATCGCCTCGGTCTGCTCCTCCGGGTGCCCGGAGGGAGATCGGATTCTAGCGCTAGTGGAGCCTTAAGTGTCGCGGGTAAGTCCAGTTGCCGTTTTCATCCCCTTCCCAGGACTCAGAGGGGATGGGGGAAGGCTAGCAATGGGGATGTGCACCCTAGATAACACAGGTTAAGCAAGTTCTCAGACTGAAGGGAGGGGGCTTAGACCGGCCCTTTCCCTCCTTGTCACTCCACGTCTTCCACAGATTGTTCAAAAGCCACTCGCTGAAATGGGTCTCAGAGTCCAAATCTGCCCCAAATGCTGAAAACAACCACATGCAACAGGCCACATGTTAAATTAAATTAAAATTGATGGAGATTGCCTATCTCCTAGAACTGGAAGGGACCTTGAAAGATCATCGAGTCCAGTCCCCTGCCTTCACAGCAGGACCAAGTACCATCCCTGACAAATATTTGTCCCAAATGGCCTCCGCAAGGATTGAACTCACAACCCTGGGTTTAGCAGGCCAATGCTCAAACTACTGAGCTATCCCTCCCGCAACTGGAATACCCCAGCCAGGATGTACTCCATGCCCCAACCCAACCAAACCTCCCCCCCCCCACCTGCCATCACTCTATATCCTGAGGACCAATATTCCTGGGCAGGGGGGATGCTGTTTGCTCAGAGCAGAGAGGTCCCTGGCTCTCAAAGAACCTTGCCGAGTCTGAAGAGCCAGCAGTGGACAGCTCTTGAAATAGCCAGGCTGAACCAACCACTGATGTTCACTTTCTTTTTTTCAGACGAGCAAGCAGGATGGCCAATCACATGCCTCCACTTACTTTTTAAAAACAATCGTGGCGGCCCATTGGCTGTCAAGCAGAGGCAAAGGCGGGGTTAGAGAGCAGGAAGGGGGCCTTCATTAGAATTAAGCACAAAAACCTCACAGGCCACAAAATGGAAGAAAATAAACAGGCTTAAAACAGGAAAGCTCAAAGTCACTTTTTTGTGTGTGGCTACCTTGACACCTGGCACCAGGAGGGAGCTCTTACCACACACACATAGTGAGCAGGTTCCCCCAGCCCACATGGGCAGAAGGACCTCGCCCCACACCCGATAAATCAGTGGACAGGGCTGAGTGATGGTGTGTCTGATGCAAGCCCTGTGGTCTGGTTGCTCTACTGCAGCCATAACCTATCCTTACTCTGTGTCCCCATCCGTCTGTCATACCAAATAACAGATTCAAAAGTGTCTAAGTAATGGAAGAGCCCAAGTCCCTGTTGGAAAAGTCATTAAATCACTTAGGGACTATAATGGGGTGGCACTCACCTCCCGCAAGCGCCCCCATCTGGCCCAGTGCGTGTGCCTGCACTGCCTCACAGCACATATGTAAGAGGGGCCCATCTCAGCACCCTGATGGTAGTGTCCCTCTTAGTCTGTTCCTCACTCAGATAGGCTACATCTACATTGCAGGCTTCTTGTGAAAAAGGTCTTGTGCAAGAGCACGTCCACACTGCCATGTGCTTTTGCGCAAGAGTGTCCGTGGCAGGGTGGACGGACGCTCTCTTGCGCAAGAAAGCTCTGATGGCCATTTTAGCGATTGGGATTTCTTGCTCAAGAAACCCGTTGCCCGTCCATACTGCCTTCTTGCGCAAGAGGGCTTATTCCTCGTGGAGAGAGGAATAACTCTCGCACAAGAAGCCCTCTGCTCCGATGCTTTACTGTAAATTTATTTGTGCAAAAACGTGCATGCAGTGTAGACGCTCTGCAAGTTTTTGAGCAAGAATAGCCATTCTTGTACAAGAAGCCTGCAGTGTAGACATAGCCATAGAGAGTGGTACCTCCAGGGGTTCTCCTCCTGGATCCTCCCCCTTACCCTTCCCCTTCTGCATCCTCCTCCTTACCTCAGGGTGAAATCAGTCTCACCATAATCCACAGTCTCTGTCCAGCTCCCCACTCAGAGCTATCCCTGGCACTGCTGTCTCCTCAGCCAGCCACTCACCCATGGTCTTCTCTCCAGGAGCTCTATACTGCAACTGTGCTTTGCAGCTCCTTTTATAGGCCTTGTTGCCCCCTGATTGGCTGGGTCCTCCACAGCCTCTCTAGCCTCCTTGAAGGACTTCTCTATGTCCTTTTCTGGACTCAGGGCCTGGTATGCCCCATCAGGATGCAAATCCCTTTGAAAATTAATGAGACTTTGGTGCTTTTGAAACGTACACCCATTGTCTCTGGCTGCAAAGTGTAGCTGGCAGCAGGTCTGGCCCAAGGCAGGATGCTGAGAGCGGGGCCCCGGTCCAGTCAGCAGATTATGAATACTCAGCAGCGCGGGGCCCCAAAAGCACGGGACCCAAGGCATTTGCCTTGCTCACCTTGTCTTAGGGCTGGGCCTGGCTGGCAGGGCTGGTGACTGACCCAGAAAAAGAGACAAGGGGCCACAGAAGCTGGGTACAGGCACTGATGCAGCATCTGGGGGCTGATTTGGCAGGTGCAAGCTCTACGTCTGGAATGGAAATGCAGCTCAGTGCCAAAGAATCCCCTTCCAACCCAGAGGTTCAGCAAAGTAATGGAGAAGGGGGGCTGGTGCCATGAGAGCCTGGAGCTGAGGATGGGAGCTCAGGTTGGCTTCTCCATCTGACTAGCACTCAGGGAACACTGCACATGGAGGCCTGATAAGAATGCCCACCCTTAAGGGTTCTCAGGAATATCCTTGACTCTCTGTTGATGACGGGACAATCACAGGATCCCATCACAAGTCCATTGCTTCCAATGCTCATTTGGGAGGCACTGACTTGAGAGCTGACAGTCGCCAGCTTCCTTGGCGCCTCCGACTGGAGTGAAATGGGACCTTTTCCTGGAAACGCATGTACCTGGGTTTGTCTAGGAGACTCAGTGAATTAGGCACCTAATGCCCATTGAACTCAGCCAGCTCCTTGGGGCTGCAGTCGCAGCCAGCGTGGAAGTTAGCACCATGCTCATGATGGGTGACCCCTGCTTTTTAAGGTGTCCATTCACGGTCCCATCCTATTTCTCTGTCTCAAGGCTTTCAAATTCTCGGCTCACTGCAGCCAGCTTTCAAAACCTGAACCGAATCTCATCTGCTGTCTTTGACCTTTTTGTCACATATGACACCCTCCCGTATTGGCGGTCAATAGATTGATTTCTTTCAGCCTGACAGCATGAAAGATTTACTTAGCTGCAGACAGCCAATTAATTCTGCACTGTTAAGAATTCCTCTCCCTCTGGCACTCCCTCACTCATGTATGCCAGATTTAGAATTTAGGGGCTCGCACGGCCCTTAATGGCAGATCTGCCGGATACCAATCATCCTTCCTGAGTTCAGGCCAGACCGACATCTTGGTAGGGAAGGATAGTCCCTTTCAGCTACTTCACACTGAAGAGCTGCTTTGGGTCTGTATCAGTAACTGAAATGGGGGGAGGGGGGGGAGGAGTGAATCTACATGCTGAGCATGGTGAGTTCTTACATGTAACTAACACTGGAGACAAGGAGGTTGTTACTGGTGTACGCAGGATCCAAAGCAGCTTTCATTCCAGCTAGCTGGACTGGGAGAGAAACCCCCGTGTGTCTATGTAAATACAGTTTGCTCCTGCTTTGTGTGTTACCGCTCCATCTGTTGAATGGCTATTTTACTCATTGTAGTCCACTGGGGTGACCCAGCGCCAGCTCTGTTTGCATGACATGCAGGGACAGCTGAAATATGGTGACCAATGTTTGCAATTTTGTGGGAATACAGAAAAGTAGGACTCTGCTAAATCGTTCCAAAGGAGAGGACTCAGAGTCGGCAGAAAGGACCTTGCTAAGCAAGGGCTCGACTTTTAGAGCTCTATGCAAGAGAGGGGACGAGGCGGCTGTATAGGTTCCCTTGCCTGGACTGACCTGTCCCCATCCCACCCCACCCACAGTTCAAAGAATGGAGCTAAACAGGCATCAAGAAACTTTGTGTTCATTGTGTTGGAATTGTGTTTTTTCCCCCCTGCTTGCTAAATGTTGAAATCCCCAGGAGCTGACACCATAGGAGACTGATGGGCAGAAGTCCCAGCCAAGAAGTGGATGGCAGCAGATGGGGCCTGAGAGCCAGCAGGGTGGTGGCAGAGAGATGCGATGACTGGCAAGCAGGGCAGATGAGTGGCCAGAAGGGCGGGGCGGAGAGGCGCAATGAGTGGCCAGCAGGGCGGCAGCAGAGAGCAGCAAGCAGGTGATGGGACGTGACCAGCGGCGTGAGTAAGATGCCTCCTTACCTCCCCCATCCAGAGAAGGGTTGAGTATGTGACGGAGGCATTGCTAGACTTAAGGAACCTGACTGGAAAGGACATTGCATAACCTACATAGGGTGGTACGGTTACTCATGGTTTATTTTATGAACCCTGTTTGTGGCGTTTTCCCAAATTAATGCCACGTTACTTCCCTCCGTTATTAACATTTCTTTACTACACTCAGGCTCTGTGCTTGCAAGTGGGGAAGCACTGCCCCTCAGAGGCACGCAAGGGTGCCGTATGAATTTCCCAGGTTATTGTGTTGGATTGATAGAGAAGGACTCCTAGGGTACATCTACACTGCAAGACTACCCCACATCTTTTGGACACGTCCACTATTGCGAAATATAGCTATTTCGGCATCCCTGAAATTATGCACTATTTCGGCATCCCTGTAAACCTCATTCCACAAGTGATAAGGGATGTCTGGAAATAGTGTGTGATTTCAAAATTTGGCGCTGTGTAGATGTGCCAAATTTCAAAATAGCCTATTTCGAAATAGAATCGAAACAAGATACGTAGTTTGCGTAGTGCAAATTGCGTCTTATTTCGAGTTAAGGGTGCAGTGTAGACACACCCCCAGATATTGAACCCAGCCTTAGCTGCTGCTGGCTCCACTTGGTAGGAGAATTACATTTGGAACCAGACAAGATTAAAGGCACATTTTTTTCCTCATTTATAAAGTGTGCTGAAGAATGAAGCCATTGGGCTTTGCAGACTCTGGGCTGACGCTATTTGCAATGAACCAAAATTGTTCTGTACAAACTTGGGCTGTAGCATGTTACACAATAGGTTGCTCTCTGCCGAGGAACATAAGGAGAGACAGCTGAGCGGCAGAGATGGGAACATTGCGTGACTCAGAGCTGGAGGCCTGTGAAAGTTGCCAGCCCCAGCATCGGTGTGTAGGTTTGTGGGAATACAGTGACTGAACAGGGCACGGGACGGCATTTGTTCTACACCCACAGCTCACAGTTGCTGGGTGGAGGAAGTGGCCCTCTCTCTCTCTCTCTCCCTCCTTGGCAGCTCCTGGGAGTGCTGCAGAGAAGGGAAACTCCTCTGGCCAGCAAACACAAAGCAGCTATCTTCCAAAGACAGTCACTTGATGACACCATGAAACTCGTCCCAGCTGACTGCTTGGCTGGTGAAGTAGAGAGAAGCGGAGTGCACATAACTCCACATGGGGTCCAGGCTAGATAGCAACTCTGGGTGAACCTGAGGGGGCAGGTCATGGTGGGATTTTGTGAGAGGTTCTTACCTTCATCCAATGGCACTGGGATTTCAGCAGGGTCATTCCTCTCCCTGGAGGATCTTCCCTCCACATCTCCTCCTTTTTTGGAGACAGCTAAGGCCATTTCCAGGGCCATTCAGAAGGGATTCCATACAAAAATAGCTGCACTGTTCCTCAGTGCTGGTACCAAAGTCCTCACTTGGCCTCTTGTATTAAGGCATCTCTCTCCACCAGGAATGTCAATAGTCAAGTTCTCCCACCCCTCATTTCTGTGCATGAACATCTGAACAAATGGAAGTATGTCTGTGGAGTGGCCGTTTCTCAAGCAATAGTCCGTCTGTACTCCCATGCCGGCAAGGCTGTTCCTTATTTGCCATTGCGATACCTCCATTAACACAGTTCTGTCGTCCAGTCAGGAAGCAGAGACAATACCATGCACCGTTGGTAATGAATCACGCCACCCCCCGAAATACAGAACTGTATGCAGATGAAGGGATCAGTTGGCAAAAAGGCCAGAGACTCAGAATGTTCAATTCAGCTGGTCACTGAATGATTGCAAGTAGCTGAGCAAAAGCTCAAGCGTTTTCATGACTCATTCACATGCACAATAAAGGGGTCAAGGAATAGGAATGTGTCCTTGTCAGGGGCTGGAAATGGATGACAGGAGAGGGATCACTCGAGGATTCCCAATTCTGTTCACTCCCTCTGGGACATCTGCATTGACCACTGTCAGAAGACTGGATAATGGGCTAGATGGACCTTTGGTCTGACCCAGTATGGCTGTCCTTATGTTCTTAAATGCCTCCCAGATGCCATTCACAATGAACAACTTTCCTTTGCAAATCAGTAAGGAGAATCAGCTGACACTGACTGGTGAGCAACCCAGGTGTAGGCTATACTAGAAGCTGCACTACTGCACTAATGCAGCGAGTCTAGTGAAGATGCTCTATGCCAATGAAGAGAGCTCTCCCATCAGCCTAATAAAACCACCTCCACAAGAGGCAGTAGGATGGGTGGGAGCAGACAGCACTGTCCATGCTGGTGTTTCAGATGGTGTGACTTCTTTGCTCAGGAGGGTGGGATTATTCGTGCCCCAGAACCATATAAAGCCAAAGTGCTAGAATGTACAAGCCCCCATTAGCAGCAAGTAATACAGCAGGCAGGCTAAGTGGTAAGAGAGAGATCTTCACTGAGCATTCTCAGACTCTACAGCTCTTTATAGGGGCCATGCCTATCATTTCCGAATCCCTGGCATCCTGATAAACTTGGTCTTCTGCATGCCCCAGTGACAATGGAGATGTAGAGCCCCTTCCCACTGCATGTATGGTGGGAGAGGTCCAGGTTGGATATTAGGAAAAACTATTTCACTAGGAGGGTGGTGAAGCACTGGAATGGGTTCCCTAGGGAAGCAGTGGAGTCTCCATCCCTAGAGGTGTTTTAAGTCTCGGCTTGACAAAGCCCTGGCCGGGTTGATTTAGTTGGGATTGGTCCTGCCTAGAGCAGGGGGCTGGACTTGATGGCCTTCTGAGGTCTCTTCCAGTTCTATGATTCTATGTAACTAGCTAACTATTCCTGCCCAGCTGGGGCTCTCTGCCCTTCCTAGTCTTTATGTACTCTCCTCCTTTCTGGACTTTCCCTCATGCTCCTTAAATACCAGATTCGTCCCAGTCCTGCTCACCAGTCTCTCCTTTTGCACCCTGTGGGACAGCAGCACCTGTCTTACAAGCGGTTCTTTTCCAAATCTCATCTCCCCTGCCTTCCTGGTGACTCCATCCAATCCTATGCCCCAAACCTCTCTCCTCAAATCTGTCCAAGTGTACCTGTCACCCGCCCCCACCATGCCCACAGCTACACAGGCAGATGCTGTCAATAATCTCCAGTGCTGGCTGGTGTTAGCAGGAGATAGGCTGTAACTAGCTGTTACCCCAGGGTACTTTTGTAGGAGTGTTGCTGGACAAGGATACGTAGTCTCATACTTCACCACCTGCTTTGTGCATCAGTAGCAAGATACAGACATGAGAGCTCTTTTAAAGATCTACGTTTCTTCCATAGTCTCAGTGGGGTAGTCGTGTTAGTCTGTAGCTAAAAAAACTTAAAAAACAACAATGGTCCTGTAGTACCTTAGAGACTAACCAAAAATATATAGATGGTACCATGAGCTTTTGTGGACAACACACCTCTTCAGATTACAAATGTGGAGTAAGAGGCACTGAGGTTCAAATATAAAGCAGAAAAAAAGGGGAGAGGGGAAAAACTGTCAACTAAAGTGTGCGTGCTAAATGAGGCTAATAGAGTGGGCTGTAAGTGCCCCATACTTAGCTTTTGATGTCATTTGGGCATTGAATAGAACAGCCCATCCAGTTCATGTCTTTGTTCAAGCCACGAGAGATAATGTCAAATTTGCATATGAAGGCCAGTTCCGCAGACTCTCTCTCTCGTTGATTCCTGAAATTGCTTTGTAAGAGAATAGCCACCTTTAAATCCATTCGCTTTCCTCGTTCCAGCTGTCTCACCGCTTTGGCCACAGCACTGCCCCAGCTATTTGCATAGTTGGTTTTTGAGCCCCGTCCAAAGAGGGGTCACAAATACAACTCACATCTGTGTAATATTTCCAGCCATGATCTTACAGAAAATGAATCCATTTCAAATTGTGTATGAGCTGGATGGGCTTCCCTGCTCGCTGTGGTATTGAACAGTGCAAAATTGGCAGGGTTTGTTCTTTATAAGGAAGACTGACCCATAACTAGTAAATATTGATTTTTCCCTTGAAAGCTGCTCTCAGCTGGTTGCTATAGGATTATGCAGACACAGCAATCAAAAGATGACAACAGGCTGTATAATAACCCTGGACTGCAACCGCAGATTTTGTCTTTGAAAATATAAACTGGGACTATATTTTAAAAGTTCTCTCAGGATGGAGTTCCGTGGAGTTCTGCTCTGAAGAAGATAACTATGTATATTTTTCTGAACATCTTTAGTCGCCATTCTTTGGGATTACAGGTCCAGAGAGGGTGTGCGTGGAACTCAATCTACTGTGAGCTATCTCATCCAATGAAATTTGTTTTGGAAAATAAAGCCCTGAATGTCATGTTCTTCCAAATAAGTATAAGCAAATACACCTTTGCATTCTGGTCCTCAACTGTATAGTTTTGAGACGTGAGGATTTGGCTCACCAGTTTCCATTCTCCAAGCAAAGGATAGTGACCAGCCTTAGCTCAGAGGTCATTCATAGAGCCTCGCAAATCTTTCGATATCCAAAGGTATCGGAGGAGGCAGATATTTGCAGCCCATTTTTGCAGATACGGATGTGGATACAAGTTTTGTATCTAGAACCCTGCACATTTGCAGATATCCGCTTTATATCTGTAGGTGTCTGCATTTGTATCTCATGTTTGCAGATGAAGATACAAAATTTTGTATCTGTGCAGGGCTCCAATCATCCACGTGCACGGGGCATGCTAAAAGTGGGACAGTCAGAGCTCCACATATAGCTTCACCTGGGAAGCCATTCACAATGCACAGCAGTTACCCATTGGTCCCAGAAAACCTATGAACAATGTTGCGTATGCTTCAGTGGCATCTACTGGTGTCTTTTCTATTAACTGATCTTGTTCATTACCTGTACAGGCATTGTTTTTGTGAGCAACCTGGTAATGGGGAGTAAGAATTAAAAGCCTGGTTTTTCCAGCCTTGCCAACTCTTAAGATTGGATCACAAATCTTGTGATAGTTAGTATATTTTTAAAGCTTTAGCTCCTGGATCCCTGTGATTATGTGAGATTAGCAGCTTTCCACCGTTGCAGGTGGGGAGGAAAGCTAGAAAATGTGACCTGTCAAAGCTAAGAAACCAAAAGGCAAAAATAACTGACAGTCACTCTCATTCTTCCCATGCAGTCTTCTTCCTAAATTTGCTGGCTACTTATGGAAATTAAGGCCAGCGAGTGACTCTGGGATAACCATCTGCAGTGCTTTGAAGCAGGTTTCTGAAAGCACCTGCACTGCCAGACACCTGCCAGACACACTTCATCTCAGCTATGCTAATTTAAGGACTAGCAGAGCAACTTATGCTTAGCCCCTTTGTAGCACTCAGAAGCCTCTAGCTTAACTTCCAGCCTTCTGGAAACATCCCACTGCTCCTTGAGAAATGACCACCCTCCCCTGGGAGGGGGGCGGGGGGAAGGTGGTTGGGGAAGAGAGCAGGAGCCTTGATTCTCTGCTGCTTTGCATGCTAGGTGGTCACAGACGCTGGGCAACGTGGGTGCGCCATGCCACCATTCTGATTGGCTCTCCTTTGGCACAGATATAGTAACTGATCCAGCTGCAAGGCAGAGATATAAAATAGTAGTGGATTAGTTGACTACTTACATTTCCACCCTTCTCCTTGCTGCCTCTATATCAGAGGCAGCAAGGTGGGGGGGAGCGGAGGAGGAGTGTGGAGGACCCAAGGGAGGCTGCTCTGGCAGCTGCCCGTCTGCAGGGGGCCCCAGCCCCCCACTGGGACTCCCCGCAGACAGGTGCTGCTGGACCTGGCTCAGTCCCAGCTAAGCTGGGTCCAGGAGCTACCCCCGCTGTGACTGCAGTTTAAATGTATTAGGAGCTGGGCTTCCTGCATGCCTGGCTCTGACAACATTTAAACTGCAGGGTTGCTCCTTCTGAGTGCCTTTCCTTATCTACTAATTGTGTAGTCGATACAAATTGTATCGACTACATGATTACCCGGTTACCCACTTCTTAACATCCTTACTGCAGGGCCCTGCGAATTCTGCCCTAGGTGGATGCTCATGGTGATGGTCTATAAGAAATGGATCCTGACACCGGGTAAGATCACAGAAGTCTGCTTGGGATTGATCTCCAGCTGATCATGCCACTGACGCCTGCTTTCTTGCTCTCTGGTGTGTCCCACCACCCCGTCCTGCTGGGTCAGATACTCTGGTCTTCTCCAGACAAAGCACAGTATTGGAGTTATTTCGCCCCTGCAGAGCAACACAGACAATGAACCACTTGAGCTCTGGGAGGATGTAGTTCTAGGGCTTAGCACCCAGGAAACCAATCCCTCAAAGGGATATTAGGATAAAGCCTTCTTTCTCTATGTAAAAGGCCTGATAGTAAACAAAAGTGTTTTATTAAGTACAAGGATTTCATAGAATCATAGAATGCTAGAACTAGAAGGGATTTCAAGAGGTCATCATGTCCAGTCCGCTGCCCTCACAGCAGGACCAAGCACCATCTAGATCACCCCTGATAGATGTCTGTCTAACCTGCTCTTAAATATCTTTAGTGATGGAGAGTCCAACACCTCCCTGGGCAATTTATTCCAGTGTTTAACCACCCTGACAGTTAAGAAGTTTTTCCTAATGTCCAACCCAAATCTCCCCTGCCGCAATTAAGCCCATTGTTTCTTGGCCTATCATCAGAGGTCAAGGAGAACAATTTTTCTCCCTCCTTGTAACACCCTTTTAGGTACTTGAAAACTGCTATCATGTCCCCTTCTCAGTCTACTTGTTTCTAAATTAAACAGACCCAATTCATTCAGTTTTCCCTCATAGGTCATGTTTTCTAGACCTTCAATAATTTTTGCTGCTCTTCTCTGGACCGTCTCCAATTTCTCCACATCTTTCCTGAAATGTGATACCCAGAACTGGACACAATAATTTGTCCTTATTAAACTTCACCTTATTTACCTCAGACCATTCTCCAGTTTGTCTAAGTCATTTTGAATCATGACCCTATCCTCCCCAAAGCACTTGCAACCCCTCCCAGCTTGGTATCATCTGGAAACTTAATAAACACACTCTCTATGCCACAGGCCTACTCATTGTTTTTAAATCTACAGACTAACACTGCTACCCCTCTGAGCCCTTTTATGTGTGTTGTGCTGTGGCCGTGTTGGTCCCAGCCTATCAGAGAGAGCAGGTAGGTGATATAAAATCGCACCTTAGAGAAGCTGGTCTCATAAAAGCAGTTACCTCTCTCACCTTCTCTGTAAAATACCCTCCTATAGCACTTCAGGAGTGAGGAGCCAGTTCTTCCCTAGAGTAGCTCTTCCAAGTGTCATCTATTCCCATCCAAACCCAGGCAGCTACTCACACTAAGAGCAGTTGCTCTCGCTCTGTCCAAGATTGGAATTTCTAACCCAGTTTTGGATTGCACCTTGTATTTTAAGAGGACATTTATGTTTTCCTGTTAGATCTCTCTCCCCTTTAAGGAAAATTAGTTTAATTAGTTACACTACAACAGGCAATATCTACTTTGAAGGGGAGGCAGAAAGGCTGCTAAGGATTTTGTCCGTGTGTGATTTAATATTTAACAATTTCATTTAATCCCATTTTCAGTGCAACTACCCATCTCTGAGATGTCTGTGCAAGGCCCCATGCCTGGATAGCTGCTAATTTCTTGAGATGAAATAGAGATTTTCTCCCTACTCTCATCAGAGTGGGGGGTGAAATTGCTCTGAAGTCCGCGCCGTTGTAAGCTTTGCTTCCCATTCCAGTATTTTAAGAGGACATTTATATTTTGCTCAGCACTCGGCTCGGACGCTCGAGCCACGGTGCTCTGCAATTCCGCTGCTCTAAAACCAACCCCAGCCACATCAGTTTTCATATTATCTCACTGTAAATGAGATTCACTGGACAATATGGGTCTGATTTGCAGCACAGCTGTGAAAGGAATCCTGCCTTTAAGAAACCCACCATCTATGAATAAATTAGATATGCTTATTTTGGACTCTTGACAGTATCAAACTTTCTGTTGTCTGAGCCTGTGAAAAGAAAAACCCGGCCAGCTCCATAGGGAGGAAGAAGCAGGTACTGCCCTTTAGAGACAATACTTTGTTTACATGATAAAGGCCCTGAATTTAACCTTGAGAAGCGAGTGGATTGGTGGAGGGCACAGAATGAAAAGCCCACTCTCAATGCATAAAGATGCTTTCAGCATACGTACTAGTTTAGGGCATTGAATAAACCCAGCATGTGGCCTGACCTGAGAGGCCCTGCATTCCTGGGAGAGGAGATGGGTCACTTGAGTCACAAATTATTCCCTTTTCCGTGGGTTTGGCCATTTGAACAGCCAGCTCCTCCATTTATCCTGTAAATGAAAGGCCAGTAACTAATCTTAGAGCTGCTCCATGAGTTCCAGATAAGGATTGCTAAGGAAAACATCTATCGCTTTGCTGGAGTGGCTATGAAATCTTTAGAGTGCTGGCGAGGGGGTCCAGAAAGCAGAGTCCCCAGGAATTGAGGGCAATTTGCCGTGGGCTCTGTCACTAGAAGAGGACTCCCAAACCTATGAGACGAGAGTGACACTGTAACCTGGCACACATGATCACAGTGCCATTCTGGTTTGGTCTAGGGATGTAAACGACTAATAGACTAGTAGACTATCCGATAAGCAAAAGCTTATCAAATAGATGACACACTAGTCGACTAGTCGCTTCCCCCCCTTGCTGCCTCTATCACAAAGATACAACAAAGGGGGAAGAGAACGGGGTGCTTGGGGGAGCCAGCTTAAAAGCTGGTTCCCCCCAGCTCCGGGGGAGGGGACAGGAGTGCAGCAGAGATGTTCCAATATTGAAATATACAAGAGTCACCACTGGGGCTCTTGTACATTTCAAAGTAGAAACACCACAAAGAGCCTGGGGCCAGCAGGGGACTCCGAGTTATGCTATGCTTCCTTTTTTTAAATGTACAAGAGTATTTTTTAAATGTCTGCGTGTATTTATTTACACACATGCTGGGGATCTTGTACATTTCAAAGGCAGAACGCCACACTAGTCCTTATTGACTAATCAAATAGTTGATGGAAATCCCCTTGACTATTCGATTAGTTAATTAATTGAAATTTAACATCACTAGTTTGGTCTGGCCACACCTCTAGATGACAGAGTTATGTTATCACTTCATGTGCCAGCATGGGGAGCAAGAGCCAGTCCTGCAAGACAGGAGCCACTGCTGCAGTGTGTGGTGGGGGAGAGTTCATTCTTCACCCCCTCGATCCTGACAATTTTGTCTCCATGACAATCTCTCTCTGGAGTGGGGGCTTCCATTCACAACTTTGCCTTGGGCTCTCAAAATTCCTGCATGGTCCTGCCAGAGAAGGGCAGCAGGATTCTGAATAAACAAGGGCTTATTGGCGCAGGAACTTTACATTCTGGGGTGGAAAGGGGAAGGCCCAATGGACAGTGCTCACTAGCAGGTACCTCAATTCCCCTCCAGAGATCATCTCAAAGATGAACCATAGTGCCCCTCTGCCAGCTTTCTGCCCTGTCACCCTCTCTTGCTCCACCACCACCAGGTTTCTGCGTCTAGCACTCTCTGAACTAGGCCTTCTCCTTATTCTCTCTGCTGCCAGGCTTTTGTTTATTGGTCTCCTCTCCCTTATTCAGCCCCCTCCCTGTCCAGTTTTCTCTCTTGATAGCCTGTGGGTGCTCAGAACTGCTGAAAACTGAGCCACTCCTGAGTTTGGGAGCCTCGCTGTGGGTTCAGGAGCCAAATGTCAGTACACGTTGTACCTTTGGTGAGCTGGTGCAGGGGCCTGGAGCTTTGCAAGTATGATTGGTGAAGCAGTGTCTGCGTGTATTTATTTACACACATGTACCAATCCTGGAATAGTAGGGATCAGAACAGGCATGCACAACAATTCTTTCTCCCAGGAAGTTCAGCCCAGCACCAACCTCTCACAAGTTTACTCCTATCAAGGCAGAGCAAAGTCTCCAACTGCTCTCACAGTTCCTTGGGTGCAGAGCCCTGCAGAACAAAATCAGCAACAGCACCAGTCACGTCAACCCAACATTTGCTCACAAGCTAACACAAAGAATTGCGAATTGGACGTAGCACAGCCACAGGTGATGCCTGCCGTAAAAGTAGGTATATGCATTTTAGGGATGTGAAGGTTTAACAGGTTAACTGGCTAGCCTCACCCTTAATGAGAGCCTGTGGTGGGGGAGTGGGGGATGTGCTCCAGCCGGACAGGAGCAGCCACTCTGCTTCCCCCCACCTTTAATCAGTTAACTGGTTAAACAACATGTTTAACCAGTTAGCCCATTAAAAGGGATTTTACATCCCTAATGCATTCTCTCTCCCTTTTATAAACAGTGATGCGAGAATTCACCATTTCTGAATGACTTATCCCTCCTCTGTTAAGTCATTAAAAGAAATGTCATAGCAGATCACTCTTGTACACGTAAGACTCGTCAACAAGCCTCTTCACTAAACATGTGATTCTTCAAAATCCTGCACTCCAACTGGCTGGAGAAAAACAAACTGCAGCTGAATACATGGCAGACAATCCTGCCTGACTTGTATTGGTGAGAATCCTGACACCTGTGCCCCACAAGACTGGGGCAGGTGTAAAGGCCACAAGCTCCCTTAGTGATGAGTGAGGCCTCTGCCTGCCTAGTATGGCATGGCAGGGTCTGTCTTCACACCACTGGTCACCATGTAAC
Source organism: Pelodiscus sinensis (assembly GCF_049634645.1). Classification (NCBI taxonomy): domain Eukaryota; kingdom Metazoa; phylum Chordata; order Testudines; family Trionychidae; genus Pelodiscus; species Pelodiscus sinensis. The sequence goes on along the minus strand of NC_134735.1, from coordinate 10,152,418 downwards.
TGCAGCTTTAATTCAGTGAGGCTCCAGCCCTTTGAAAAGCCAGCCCCAGTCACAGTTGTTAATTACAGTCTGCCTATTTAAGGGCTCGATTGTTAACTGATGTTAGTCAGGTTAATTAAACGTTAATTCTTTGTCAAGCAAAATACAGGACTATGTAGCACTCTTGTTAGTCTTTAAAGTGCTACATAGTCCTGTATTTTGCTTCAGCTACACCAGACTAACATGGCTACATTTCTATTACAATTCTTTGTCAGACAGTAAAAACATGGAAAGTCACGGGAGCTTAAACTGCAAAACACTGACAAGTCTGTTAATGTGTTTGTTTTCTCCCCAACACACATAGTCAGATATCCACACCCCCCAAATTCATATTTGGAACCTGGGACACCAAAGAGCCCAGGGAGAGGAGTTTATCCTTTATCCCTAATCCTTCTCACCAGCCCTGCCACTTTCCTTCCCTGCACTAAAAGGGGTGCGAACTAGGACCCAGTTCAGCAAAGAACATCCCCACAGGCTTCATCTTACAAAAGGCAGCAGTTCCACTGACTCCAATGAGATTGCTTAAAGCAGCCGTTTTCACCCTGTGCGCCAGTCTAAGTCTAAGATTCCCAAAGAGGTACACACCCTGAACCTCTGGCTGGGTGGGACTGATTAATCACCTGTGAAGCTGTGCTGCCACTCAGCTTAGAGGGAACACGCCTCCATTTAAAATGTTTTAGGGGTCCTCAAATGAAGAGGTTGAAAACACCAACTTAAGGAAAAGCCTTTTGCTGGATCTAGCTAGAGCACTCGTGAGCTCGCAGGACTGAGTCTTGAATGCTGAGCATGTGGGGAAACCAGCTCAGAAAGGGTGTGTCAGGCTGAGTAAGCACAGGCAGCATGGTGATGGTTTGAACCTCTCACCTGGCTGGGCAATGAAGCAGTTTCTCTTTGCTAGCACTGGGATTATACACAGCTAATAGCCTCCACAGGAGAGTCTCGTATCGCTGACATTTCACAGAAGCAGAACTGAAAATGGGACACAGAGCCCAGCCTTTCATCTCCAGGCACCTGACACAAGCTGCAGATTTCAGATAAGATTCCAGGTAACACATCCTTGCCAGGGGGCCCCCTTGGACATAAATGTCGAGATTTCCCGATTGTAGATTGCTGCTTCCTGGGGGATTATTCCTCATTTTCTTACTGCTATGCTGATCAACTCACATCTGGAAGGATGCTGTACCGGGTTCAATGCTGCTCCAGTAACTACCAGAGCTGGGCAGAAGCAGAACCGGAACCAAAACACTCAAAGTCACCATATTCTTTCAAACCAATTTCAAAAGCTAGTGTGACAGGGAAGCTACAGAACATAATTTCATTTACAAGTTTGATTCCTACAACAGAAGTCTAAACAAAGGCATTGGCTGGATGGCCCGGCCCGCTACATTCCACAGCCTAATGACATTAAAAAAAACCCAAACAAGGGGTATTTAAAGTGGGAACTAAGTATTCTTCTCAGCTTCGGTTAGCATGGACACTAATTGACCATTTCTTTCCCCATTTCTTTCCTCCTCTTCCCCCCTCCCCATCCTCTCTGTGCAATTTATTTGAAAACTGGATGCCTTAAAGTCCATTCATCTCAGGAAGTGGGTTGTGTGCCCACAAAAGCTCATGATACCATCTACACTTTTTGTTATCTCTAAGGTGCTACAAGATTATTTGTTGCTTTTTAAGTTTTTCCAGTTACAGACTAACACAGCTACTACCCCTCTGAAACTTTTGAACATGCCAGTGTGCAGTTATTCACTAACTGGGAATGCAGGATTTCCCCCTGGCTACTCCAGGGGCACAGGTTGAAAGACCAGCACTGGGCCCTCCCAGCTACAAAGAGCCGTTAAGAGGCACAGATATTTTGGAGGATGTTCTGTCCAGTGAAAATAAATCTGGGCACCTGTACAAATTGCCGTGCTATGCTGCTGACAAGAGAAGCAGTGTTCAGCATCCCCCTGCGTTGCAGCTCAGGCATGGACTCGGCCCACCAGCAGCACTGGCTTGGTCAGACTGCAGATGGTTTGTTGCCACAATTGCTCCACTTTTCAAGAGACTGATTTCTGGAGAGGCTTGGCATTGGTTTCACTAGTTCAAGTGGGCAAATCTAAGGAGATCTAGGAGGAAATCTAAGGAAACCAAGAAAACAGCTTTGACCTGGAGTTGGAGCATGGCCAGATAGGATGGTCTTGATTGAAGACGATGGATAAGGACATATGGTCACCTTTGCCGTATCACGGTCATTGCTCTGGAGCATTCCTATCCCATTTCCCAGGCACTGCTGACGAGTATATATGGACTTAAATGGAGTCAGGCCATTTTAGTCTCCATAAGCAGTTTTATAGTTTGAAAACACAAGCCAAGTATAACTGGTCTTAGGAAAAGCTTCCTAATGGTCAGGGTGATTAACCACTAGAATAAATTGCCTAGGGAGATTGTGGAATCTCGAGCACTGGAGATTTTTAAGAGCAGGTTAGGGATGCTCTGGATGGTGCTTGGTCCTGCCATAAGTGCAGGGGGTTGGACTTGACCTCTCAAGGTTCTAGTATTCTATGAGCTGCTTAAGTTGGGAAAGAGCCTGAAAACCTTTGAGAGAGAATAGTGGGAGGCATTTCCCATTCATCTTGAGGAGATGTTAACCGGGAATTAATAATGGGGTGATTATGTAATGCCAACAGTAACTATTTCACTGCTGGTCCAAGTTTATAAGAAAAGACAGGGAGAATTTAGATAATGAAGGTTTACACACCCTGCTGAATAACATTTCATTTTAGTGGCACAAGTTACTTATAGGTAGAAGATACACCTCCATCTGAGGCTGGGCATGTACCAAAAATGATTTTGATTTTGGATATGAAGCAGACATGTCAGCTAGACATATGCGTTGCCTTGCACCTTTAAATCCAAAACTCCCACAAAAAGTGACTGCCTAGAGCCATTTCTAATATGTTCTAACCTATGATCCCGTCTATCAGCAGGCAGGGAATTGTTATCTATTTATTTCTTACAATTTCACCAGATTGGTTGACCACCTGCAAGGTGTCCATGATGATAAACGCTTGCTTTGTATATGAGCTATTTTTGACAATGCTTGATAGTGCACATCTATCAAATTGCCTAGAGGAACCACCTGTTAGGATCATTATCTTACAGAATCCTTTTGTAGGAAGTTCAATGTCAGTGCATCTTGGGAAAGACACCTTGCTGGGTATCTTTTTTGCTCATTATGTTTCTGAAGATTAATAATATCGTAGATTTCCATTATAAATTTGGGCTGAACGTTAGAGTTTGATCCCCAGAATGAAGCCAACGGCAAGCAAATGTTGGAGCAGGCATATGAGAGCACGATCCTAAAGCACAGCTTGCTGCTGCACCCATCTGGCAGAAGTCTGAATTTCTGTACTGAGGGCAGAGCTAGCTTTACATCTGACTTTCTGGGACCAGCTGCCTCAAGTGGACAGACAGGGAGTGAATTTTTCTCTGATGTTCTCACTGCCAAGGGAACTCATTGATGCTGCCTTGCTTTACGTTGACTCCCCAACATATGAGGCACTAGCACAGGCTCTATTTCTGCCTGACCCATGAGAGGAGAGATTTGTTTTAAAACAACAATGGTCCAGGACAGGCCCTAGAACCCTAAAAAGATGTGCAGGATCCCAGCCACCACACGTGCAGGTAAATAATACCATCACTTGTCACAACTGCTTGTTTATGGGGAGCCCCATGCTCCTATGAAAGACCACAGCTACCAGCGATGCCTCTGAGCACACCCAACACCACACCTCTTCCAGGAAACTAACTACAAGAAGCAGAAGTTTCCCACTGCCTTCTTCTTTAAATAAATTTTAAAAAACCCAGCTCAGCCTAGAGCCACAAACAGAGGAACAAAGCTCTTGAAGTGGTTTTTTTTTTTTTTTTTGGAATTATTTTCAAAATGAATATGTGCAGAGGAGCTGTTCTGAGACTGCTTTCCTGAGCTCTCCATGTAGGAAGGGGCACCAGGTCTTTCCTCTTCTTCCACTGGGAGGTGCCCCCTTTGCACAGCACAGTCCATACACTCAATGCTGCCTATCTAAAGGGAAAGCTCTCATGTCTAGCAACAGCAAGTGTGCATGGAAACACGGTTAATTTCAGTCTGATGGTAAGCACTGAACAACTCCTGTCAGCAACACATGCAGATGTTTTTTCAACTTGACAGAATCACTGTTGTGCTGCCTTGCTTTTTATTTCCTAGCATGACTTAGATTGAAAAGGCAATGCAGGCACTAGTTAGGCTGGCATGCAAATGTGACGTGCACAAGTACAAAAACCCTAAGCACCTTCCCCGTAACGTTCCAGTAATCCCTGCACTGAGCAGAAAAGGGCAGTTGTAATTATTTTGTTAAACAAAATGCATCTGCCATGTAATGTGCAAAAGGGCCAGAAGTGTTGCTAGTAATTTACATGAGTGATAGAACAGCAGAAAAATGAACTACTACTTACCCATGTTCCAGAGAGCAAAAAGCACAGGCAGCATGGGAAATGGACTCAGGTAATGAATGGGTTTAGCTATTGGCTGCCAGGTTGCTTTAATTCATGTCTGGTCTAATTAACTCTGGCTGACAGCAGCTGCAAATGTAGTTGAATATTATCAGCATTGTTTGCTACACTACAGCCAAGGCAGAGTCACTCAAAACGTACTGACTCAGTCCCAAAGGAACGTTCAGCTAACATACCCTCAGATCCCACAGAGCAAGTTCATCCCATGCTAGAGCCAAGAGGCCAATATGAGTCACAATCCAACCCAAACAGAAATAAATTAACTAGAAATACAGCTATAAAACATTAGCTTAAGGTCTATAAGGAGCTGCTCTGTTCCATTTACCTGGGTTAAAGTTTGCTATAGCTGTTTGTTGTTGTTGGAGTAAATGCTCTTTTCTGCGCCAGTGTGGTTGCAACTACCTTTCACAGCACAGAAGCATAAGAAATGTATAGCAAGATTTCAGGTACACTTGTTTTAGGATTAGAATTTATTATGCTCAGCTGGAAAAAAGCAGCATTGCTAGTCCTAGGGATCAGTGCCAGTTTAAGTCCAATATCTCATAAGCCACTAGAGCTAGGAATGAACGTGGTGGTGTTCCATCACTGGAGAGGCAGGCTAGGGTCTAAAGTTTTCATTTCTGTCTAGGGTAAGTTATGAGACAACAGGCCATACATTCAAATCATTCTAATTAGCATCTTGTTTCTTCCCCATCACCTGATGTGGATATATGCTATCTCAAAAGCTACCAGCACTAGAAACCAATGCTTTCTACAATCTGGGAGCTAACGAACCCAGCTTTCATCAAGTATCTCAAAGGTAGGCAGCAGCAATCAGCAGTGGAAATGGTCTCACAGACTTAAGTGTATCCAGTGGATCTACATGAAGTCATGAATAACTACACCATTCAGTACAGAGGCAAAGTAGGACCAACTCTGCCTTCTTTAAAAGTCTGATTTGTGCCTCTCATCTATGGGCTCCTCTAGCCCCTGGGCTCAATGCAATTACTTAGTTAAACTGACAATCCAGAGTGAAAAGCACCATGTCATCCACATCTTGTCATTTGTTCTGGCTTCAGAGTATAGTAATTCCTCATTTAACACGTGCCCGCTTAACATGTTTTCACGATAGCACGATTTTTCTTTTAGGGAACGTTTTTTGAATTACACAACCATCCCTGGAATAACAATTTCCCCAGCCGGCCTCTTGCTGGCAGCTGCGCAGGGCTTCCCCCACCTCCCTGCAAAGCGGTGGAGGGTTCGCGGCTCGCTGTGCCATTCCCCGGTGACTCCCCTTCGCCAGACGCAGTGCGGGTCCCAGCAGACCCATCATAGGGGCATAATCCCAACCCAATTCTCCTCCCCTTCCCTTCCCCAGAGCCAAATAACTCCCCTCCCTGCGGTAACCCAGTCCCTTTCTTCCCCAACCTTATGTCCCGGTCCCAACAGACACCACTGCTTGAAAAGCAGACACCACACCTTTTCCATTATTTTCAATGGGAAAATTGACCCCGCATAACACGTTTTCACTTAACACGATCATTTTCTAAAACTTACCTATAGTGTTAAATGAGGAATTACTATACATTCTACAAGGGCCATGACTGGGGAAAGGCATGCACAAAGCTAAGTCTTGCACTGTGAGATCTCTCCTTCCACTAAAGTGCCATGATCTGGCCCCCAAACATTTGATCCTTGGGTTGATTAGCCATGGCAGTTCAGCTCACTGGTCAGGGACATACAGATTGAGGATTGTAAAGAAATTAGGCACAAGCCAAAGTAGGTAGAACGCTGCATGGATACACACACATTTGATCCACTATCTGCAAGCATGGCCCACAGATTTGCAGGGCTTGAAAATAGGGCTTTGAAAACTAGGATCAGGATGTTGAACTAAGTCAAGTTTTTGATAAGGAGCCACCATAGAAACCAGAGGAATAAAGGAAATGTTCGATCTGCACTAGATAAATTTTCCTTTAGATGGAGAACCACCAAAAGGTGAAAACATACTTAATGCAGGTTTTTGACTTTGACTTCTGTATTCCAAACTGCTGCATTTACACGGCATTTAGATTCCAAGCCAGCATTATCATTTTCATATTTACGTGTCAGTGGAATTCTGCAAAGGCAGTAAAGTTGAGACAAAGGCCTGAGGCTTCATAATTTGCAAGCAGTGCCACCTGCTGTTAGGATTTAGAGAAGCTTGCCAAAACCATCCAGGTGTAGAATAACTGAGCTCCATGATTTACAGTTTGTCTACACTGATATCTGAGGTGTGACTGCAGCTGGGTTAAGTATACATGTGCTACCTTTAATCTAGCGAGCGTGACAAGAAGTGAACACGGTAGCACAAGCTGTACAAAATCTGCCCTGGATATTGCCTGTGGACTCGCTGTGTTAGCGGATACCGATGCAACCGTACCTCCAGTTGAAGGGAACTAACTGTTCGCACTCAGTGCTTGCACGACACTCTGACATGAGTAGCTACTTTCTAATCATCACCATCAGACTTTGCATTAAAATATTTTTCACTGTGGACTGCAAGTAGAAAGGCTATGAATTGCTGACTACCCGCAGAGAGAGACCATGCACTCCTCTGCTATCATTTTTTAATCTTTGAGGTCAGGTTATTCTTCCTGGAGCAGGGACTGTACAAGCATTACTCTTTCAGAAGTAGCAGTCCTTCCATATAACTATGTGGGCTATATGTCAACCTGAAACCCAAAATCATATTCTTGCCTACATATCTGCAACTGTGATTGGCTTAAGTAATAACATTACTATAATGGGGCAGCCCAAGTATTTTTCCTATTTTTTTCCAGCTCACTGATATTACGCAACTGGTTGACCATCTTCAACCTTCCCTTTGTGCAGATTTTGCAGTCTCCTAAAAAATGAAAAAGTTACGAATTTCAAATTGATGTCACCCCCTTGAATCCAACTGCTTCACAACTGCACAGAAAGTATCACATGCAGGATGAAAAGGCGCAGGGCAAACTGTCCCATTCAAGACAGGGATGTGGCTTCTCAATTCGGAAATTTCCCCTTCAAACTCTTGCACTATGGTGATCACCATCAAAAGCTACACAAAAAATCCAGCCTTTCTTCCAAACTCTGCATGTTGCGAGATACGCAAATAGATGCCAAGGCTAGCCCTTCATTGTCTTTCCCTCTTTGTTACAACAGCCAGTAACTCTGCCACGCTAGCATTTCAAAATTTCCTCAGCTCCGAAGAGGTCTGCCATTCTAACTTCTCTGAAGTTAAGGGAATTTGGGAAAAATACAGAGCAGCAGAGTTTCAATGTTATGTTTCCTTTTGCAATTCAACTCTTCCACAATTGGAAAGGATTTGAAAAATTACAGCAGATAAAGAAATATGTGAAAAGACAAACCCTAGTCAGTTGTTCTATTTTACTCAGTGGAGAACAAAAGCAGAAAGGAGACTGGAAAGGGGAACACACAAAAGTTTGGAATTAAAATTAAATCTAAAAATGAAAATTCTCCTTCAAAAAAGTTCAAGTGAACTTTCCGTGATTTTTTTCCAGATAGTCCCATTCCTTTTCTTAACAACAGGACAATAATTACCTTCTGTAAAGCATAATGAGAAGTAGAGCCACATGCTATATATTAACAGTGTCACTAGAATTATATGCTGGGACAGAATAGGAAAAGGGCATGCATCTTATTGTTGAGACCTGCCTATTCCAGTTTTGCCTTAGTTTATAATGTATTTGGACTTCAGACTAAGAGGCTCAGAGACAGTATGGAAGAACAGGCATTAGAGGAAAAGAGGGTGGAGAAGTTCTGGAATGAAGCCCAGAACAGAAACCCAGAGAGCTTGGTGATCATGTTCTGCTTTGGAAAGAGACAGGGTGTTACATCTTGTTGCAAAGTCCAGCTTTCTGAACTTTTATTCTGGCTTCTTAAAGCTACTCTGCAGAACTGTGCAAACTGTGTGTACAATGGTCCTGAGCAGAACAGCTGATGTTCCAGGCCAGGGTTCACCCAAAGGATTCCTACACAGAAGTTATGAAGGGCCTCAGGCTTTTCCAGCACAGAAATACTGGGCATGGACCATTCTAATGCTTCAGTGCTGTCCATGCACTATTAAGCAAAGCAGAAATTTTCTAAAACAGTAAAAGTCAATGAATATGTAACTAATTTTATTCCATCTGTAAATGGTATTTATCATGTAACACTTTTTTAGTTCATTAAAAGAATGCAGGGATCATCCCAGTGGAGACCCAGACACAGTGAACTTGGCTCTGCCCCATCCCAGTCTCCTCCCTAGGTGCTGGTGCAGAAGACAGCAGTGTTCCTGTGTGCAGAAGACTGTCCTCCAGCAATCTGAAAGGGACTTGCCCCAGTAAGTGTATGTACCCAAGGAGTTCGCAGGTCTAGATGACTGTTTTGGTAGAGAGAAGTTTTAAAACTCAGTACAATTATGGATTTAAGAACACACCAGTGTATTCATTGCTTTAAAAACAAATGTAGGATGTACAATAAAAGACTTCAAGTACATTGTTCACTGTAAACAGGACAGCAGGATTACGTTCACTGGCTGCTGTGAGAAGAACAAAAGATTCATTGTACCCCTATCATGTTGGCAGCTTCATTAGCTGGTTTGCAACTAAGCTTTCATTTACCACCTTCTTATTAATGATGTGTAATAGAGATTCATAGTCCAGCTATTAGAATACAACTCACTAGTGCCTTGCAAGGACAACATTGACAAACAGAAGACTTGCCTGGTAATAAGTGCAATGAGCAGCTCCACCGCTTTTGCTCCCAAACCAGATACAACTTTTGTCAATCACAACTGTAATCCAACAGGTCCCACTGCTTCCATCTTCAGCAGATGGCCAGGAAAGCTGTATCCACCTGACTTGCCTCTCTCATACCCTGGAGGATCCATGGCCAAGGTACAGCTATCTCGAAACAGAAAACTAAGTACTTTTTTCTGTACAAAAAGAAGTCAACCTATTCTAATCATAGTATATATTGCAGATGGAAAACCTGTTCCTAACTTCCACCGTGATAGAAAGGTAAAAAATAGAGTAAAAATTCAGGTTGCAGTTCTAAAATTAATGTTCCAGATTTATAAAGAAAGTCAATATCCTTGAAGTTTCATCTTTAGGTCTTTGTGCTGCTGCATGCTTGTGCAAGACGAACCTAAAAAGGAGAAAGATTTAACAAACAGCAGTTGTAAAGAAATCAAGCTTCCATATCCTAAAGCCACCAACACTGGTAAAAATGGAAGGCATGTTCACCCTTGAATTAAACCCTAAACATTACCACTAGTCTCTCCCACCAATGAAAGCACTGTTTGTACATAGGATGGGCCCAGTTGAACGTAAGACCCAAGTTTGCATATTTCCCTGACCAGCAAAGCAGACCCATGAGGAAAAGAATTTAAGATGAAAGATGAGTGGTAGTCTAATGAAACCCAATGGCCCATTAACTTAATGACAGGGAAAACGACAATGCTAGCACCACAAAAGACCAGTTTCGATTCATAGCCAAGTATATAATGACTTACTGATAACTTCTTCATAATTCCCAGGGTCTCTGCATTAAGATGACTCAAATTTGTTCTGGTCAGCTCACTAGCTGCTAAACGAATGTTCTGTACAGAAAAGACCACAAGTCTCACTTACTGTTCCGCTGAGTCAGACTGGTACATATTAGTTTGTATGTGGAATCAGTGAAAGATACTAACAAGATGGAAGTAGCTGGATTATCTATTAGCAAGACTGATAAACTGCTACATTTATGAATAGGGAACTATATACCGCTTTTCTAGAAAGTGATGAACCCACTGGTTGGTGACCAGCATAGGGTTACTGATAAAACAGGACTAGTTACCAGTAGAGATGTTAAAATGTGTTTACAGACAGTCTTCAAGTTACAAATGGTCGATTTATGACCATTCATACTTACGACCAAACTTCCCCCATTAAATGGTCGTAAAGGCGGTCCCCGAGTTACGAACGCGATCCACGCTTACGAACAGTTCGGTCGCATGTAAATGAATGGGGTCCGACTTACGAACACTTCAAGTTACGACCAAATGTTTGGTCCATAACTCGTTCGTAAGTCAGGGATCAGCTGTATTTTGGTAAACATGTAACCACTGAAATGTTCAGTGAGCACCGGCTCTTGCCTGCTCCCACCCCTGTTGCCTCTAATACAGAGGCAGCAGCACGGGGTAGAGGAAGTTGCATGTAACCACGAAGGTTAACCAATGAGCCCAGGCTCATTGGATTATCTGTTTACACCATCACATCCCTAGTTACCAGTATAGGACCAGATGCTGCATGAGACCACAAACTCATCTTACGCCTTTGCTGCATTGCATTATGGCATATTTTGCTACCAGTCATTATTTTAAATTACATCTGGTGCACTTCAAAACCCATTCAAATATCTCCCTATATTTGTAATAGCTTTCTATTTACCTCCCCATCTCCAACAGGGACTGTAATAATGACGTCATTGCTGTTAGCAAGAGGGCTGCCGTTTGCAGAAACGATATAAACATGTTCACGTGCTGCAGGGGTGCGAAGACCTGGTGTCTTGAAAAGCCTGAAAGACATGCCAAAGTTACTGCTGAATAACTTTACCGCAGCTCATTAAAATGGTTCAAAGTACAGTTCATGAGATTCTCCCCAGCTAGAGATTTCAAACATCTCATTTTCAAAGGAAACAGAAGAGTGGAGAAAAATGTGTAACTTGAAGCATGAAACCAATAGAGCTTGTCAAAAAGCAAATGTACTGACAAAAACACTCTGATTAAACTAGGATATGATTTAAACGAATCATTTCTTATCCACTTAGCTGCAATGAAAGCACTAGAAGATCTCACCAGGATTCTAGTCTCCATTTCAGAATGTATAACCAATGACCACATATTTCCATTAGGAGGGTGGGTGCACTCAATCCTTACATTAAACATCTGAGAAAGAAGAAAGTGTGGCCATTGTGCAAGGCAGGGCTACTCAACTTTGGAAGCCCCAGGGGCCACAATAATACTCCCAGCACATGCCGAGGGCCGCAACTTAAGTGTGGTTGCATATACATGCAAATAGCTTCTTTCATGCTGGCGGGAATGAATACAAAGCACTTCTCACAATGCCCTGGTGCTCCCACGGCACCTCCTCCCTGGGGACTAGAAACACAGACACACTGTTCTAGCCAGTCCATCCGTTTGCATCTTTCAGTGCTCAGCCCACCTGGAGATGCCTCACAGTTGTGGAGCGTGTTCCCCAGGGAGACCATGTTCAAAGGATCCCACCTGTGGGCTGTGCGTAGAGCCCCGTGTACCCCAAACCACACTACGGGCCACAAACATACAGGCCACGTATTGAGTAGCCCTGGTGTAAGGTTCATCTAAAAGAATGAGTCCAGAGCTACAGGATGTAGAAGTATTTGTTTATTCTCTTTTTTTCTTTTTATGACCTCCATCTACCCTATTCACTGGGATCACAGGCTTCTGGCTCTAAGACTACAGAAACTCAGGCCAAAAATCTAGGGCCACAAAGTAGGGATGTGAAAATTTAACTATTTAAGTGGTTAATTGATAAGCATTAGCTTATCTGGCAGGAACAGCTTAAAGTATAAGTAGCCTGCTGCGCAGGATGGGGAGGCTCCGATGGAAACCCAGCCACATTGGGCGGTGAGGTGGGAGTCCTGGCCATGCCTTAGCCCAAACTGGTCCAACTTGGCCTGAGCAGGCCTCCAGTACCCGCCACTCCAGCTCTGCCCGAGCGGCCCAGGCTCAGCAGGCAGGGAACTGTTTAAAAATGTAATTAACTGGTTAACTAATTAAACAATTATTTACATTCCTACTATAAAGCTGTTCCCTTACTCCAGCGCCCAACCCAGCCAGAGCAGTGCCCCCGCTCACGCCATGGGCAATGGCTCGCTACAGCCCAGCTGGGCCTACTGCACCAGGCCTGTTAAACATATACCAGTAGTTTAAGCAGTTAACATTTTAAACCGTATTTTATATCCCTTTCTCAAATGTATAGTAGATTTGTTCTTTACTATAGTTTCAATCAATTTGTCTATTGCTAAAGTTAGGCTTTTTAGAATTGCCAGGATTGCCTCAGGGGCTTTTTAAAAATTCAGCTATCCTCCTCTCATCAGGTACATAGAGGCGACATCTACACTGGCATGATTTCCCGGAAATGCTTTTAACGGAAAAGTTTTCCGTTAAAAGCATTTTTGGAAAAATCGTGTCTAGATTGGCAGGATGCTTTTCCGCAAAGCACTTTTTGCGGAAAAGTGTCCGTGGCCAATCTAGACGCGGTTTTCTGCAAAAAAGCCCCTATCGCCATTTTCGGGATCGGGGCTTTTTTGCAGAAAACAGTACTATGCTGTCTACACTGGCCCTTTTGCGCAAAAGTCTTTCGGAAAAAGACTTTTGCCCGAACAGGAGCAGCATAGTATTTTCGGAAAAGCACTGATGATTTTACATGAGATCGTCAGTGCTTTTCCGGAAATTCAAGCGGCCATTGTAGACAGCTGGCAAGTTTTTCCGCAAAATCAAATGATTTTGCGGAAAAACTTGCCAGTCTAGACACAGCCAGACTGTTTAAGAGATAAGTTACATACCAGTTAGATGTTCTCATGTATCAGAAGCACGTGTTTGAACCATAGGAAAAGGAGAAGATACCATATGGAGATGATTCAAATAGATTACAGCTTTGCTGATTGCAGAGTACAAGGCTGAGCACAGTAAGCCATGTACAAATGAATATGGAATCACAGTCTCATATTCTAACCCTAGCTCTGCTAGTAATAGCCTATTAATTGTACAAATTAAACCTCTCTAGTCCAGTGCTCTCTGGTCTGGCAACATCCATGGTCCAGTATGATTTTAGTTAGCCGGATGTCTACTTATCACAGGTGTGGTCATGATTACCATGGTCCCATAAACTTTGTTTACAGGCACCAGTCCCGGCTCTCAGTGTTCTGTGCTATTATTTAGCTTTAATTGATCCCCAAATGTCTTCTAAGAGCCCAGTAAGCAGTGGAAGCATTGGTAATGCTCCTAGACCAGGGCTGGGCAAAATATGGCCTATGGGCCAAATCCAGCACACCAAACCACCAGATCTGGCCCCAGCTGCAGCAGGGAGACTCAGGTAGGCCACCTGTCTGTCTCCCCCCTCTCCCTCCCCTCCCAGAAAAGCAGCTGTGGGGACGTTTTGTCTTTGAACAGCTGCAAGCCTTGGGGAGGGTGGCAGAGGCTTCACACGCTGCCCCTGCTCTCAGCACAATCCCATTGCCCAGTTTCCAGAAAATGGGAGCTGCTTGTTTGAAGCTCTCCCCCTCCTTTCAGACTTGCAGCAATTTACAGATGCACAAGGCCCCTGAAGCCCATGCAGGGGCAGGGCAGGGAAATCAGGGAGCCTGCATGAAAAACCTGCTTATTGGGTGTTGCGCAAGTCTTCTAACCAGAACCTGCCTCTAGCACCCCAGTACCCTCCCCAACTCTCTGTTCCCCACTCCTGCCTCTCTACTCAACATAACCCAAACCCTCTGCCCCCATATCCCCTCCCAGACCCTGCACCACAATCCTCTGCCCCAGGTCACAACCGAAACCCCTAAACCTCCTCCTGCATCCTGCTTCCCTGCCCTAGGTCACAACCCAAACACCTGCACGTCCTCCCTGCACCCAGTCCCCTGCTCCAGGTGTACCTCCTTCACCCAACCTACCCTCCCAGATCCCACTCCCAAACTCCCTTCTGCATCCAAACTCCATCCCAGACCCCGCACCTCCTCCACTAATATCACAGAAAAATGCAGCTCTTGACCACTTTCCAAATTCTTGGAGTGACCACCCCCCAACAAAAATTATCCCCTCACCGTTCTGCTAGATAATATTGACCTCCCGTGGTTTGGCAAATTCTGGTCAGGTCCCAAGGGTGCCAGACTAGAGAAGTTGGATATTGGGAAAAACTATTTCACTAGGAGGGTGGTGAAGTATTGGAATAGGTTACCTAGGGAGGCAGTGAAATCTCCATCCCTAGAGGTTTTTAAGTCTCAGCTTGACAAAGCCATGGCTTGGATGATATAGTTGGGATTGGTCCTGCTTTGGGCAGGGGGCTGAACTCGATGATCTCCTGAGGTCTCTACCAGCCTAGTATTCTAAGTCAAATAGTCTCACCTCTATACCTCAGTTACACTTAGTTTTTCAGGGTTGAGAAGGCTAGTAAATATTTCTGCAGCACTTTGAATGTATGAACTGTTATACAGTATTATGGCTCTCATAACATGGATTAGATATGAATAGCCACTGTCACAGGACAGAATTACAACCGTTTTGTCTTATTTCATGCAAGACTAATAGCACAACATTAGATACCTTGACACTTGGGCAATGTTTATATTTCATAGAAACATTTTGCAGGACACTATAACAAACAGTTACATAACTTCGCTAATCAATTCACCCTCACCGGGAATCAAACTTGGGGGTGACAGTGGAGGTCCATCCCCGTGTGCAGGCATCAGTGACACGGCCAAGGGCTGGAGTGACAAAGTTATTTTTGCTTGACCTGTTTAAAGAGAGTGGAAGCGATAAGGTGATGCCCTTTGAAAAGATTATTTTAGCAACTGTTTCTTAGTACTGACTTTTCTTAACTAGAAAAGCTGAGAATGATATTAGGGTATCTGAAAATTAGAGGTTTCTCCTGATTTCAGGTAATGCCTCTTGACCTGGCAGCAAAGATTGAAGCTTTAGGACAGCTTGTAAAATCCCACACACCCTCATATTGAACAGCTGGTCTGTCACTACACCATGTTACCAAACTGGAGACTGCCTTCTGAAAAGCTCCTCCATGTACCGCTGCCATATTTTTGTTAGCTACTCTAACACAGTATGCCTTGTCAGGGAGGTCACTTTCTACTCTTTAGCCATGGTTGGGTTGGGATGGACTTTGGAAGTATCATTTCTGGGCTCCCCTTTCCATCCCCACAAAGAAGGATTCATACCACTCCAGAATTTACCTTTTGCTAATGCGTTTCACTCTCGCTGATGGAGGTCTTCTGCTTTTAGAAACTGCCACCTTTTTGGTTGATGTCTTCATCTGGAACACACAGAACTCAGAAAATGATTTACTAATTCATGATCAATAAACAACTCACATCAAGTTCTGAAGTGTTCCCACAACTGACATAATTAACCTCCCTATTACCAGCGTTATAATTTAAAATGTTAACCAGTTAGATGCTAGGTTTAACTGGTTAACCCTGGAGCAGTCCCCTGCCCAGGCTGTGGATGAGGACTCGCCACATCACGCAAGGGCTGCTCCAGTCCAACTGGGCCCACCGCACCACAGGTTGCTTCAATTGTGCCAGGCTGGGCTCGCTGCACCTTACTGCAGGCTGCTCCAGCCTGGCAAGGCTCATGGTTATCTGTCAAGAAAGGCTAACCCTTTCCATCCCTAGCTGATAACCAGAACCGAAGAACAGGACTCACTGTTCTTATCAGGTGTTCAAAAAGGTGGAAAACCTTTCCTTTTAGAGTCTTGGCTCTATTATAGACTATAGCTGAGCTGGGGAAGATATGGGGATTTGTGTAGAATTCTTTTCCATAGATATCAAAGTTCAAATAGTTAGTTAGATCAGTCTTGGGTAAAGAGACTCCTGCTCCCAGAACATGATGGAGGTTGAACATACAATTTAAGAGAAAAGGAATATACAATGTTTCTTTAAACTTTTGATTGGGTTGTGTGTTTTACATCATAATGGAGTCTAAGGCATGCATATATTATTATGGGGATTCCGATCTCATGAAAAATCGAATTAAGGCCATGAAGCAAAGAGGGAAACTACAGTTTCTCATTGAAGGTTTGAAGAGACAAAATATATAAAAATACCCTCAGTCCCTGAGTTTGTGATTTTACACATTTCCCCCTTTTAAAATAAATTCTCTCCCTAACGTATGGTCTTTCACACAGAAACAAACTAGAGAAATTGACTGTAAAGTATAGAGGGGAAACGGCGAAAGACACTGTACAGAGAGCTTTTTCAAATGAAAAGCAAAACTAGTTGTAAAGTTATATTTTGCAAATTTAAAATACAAAGATTATATAAACCTATAAAGCTGATTAAAATGGATAGCCAGCCTATGACAAGTAAACATATAAGCAACACCTTGAGCAACAGTCAACTAACTTCTTGCCCGGGCCATGACTCCAATAAAATCAATTATTTACCTTCCCTGTTTTGGGATTAACATTTTCATGTTCTAATTCTGATTCTTCAAGGGCTTTGCTATCCTGTTTGCTCTTCTTTGCCACAGGAAGCAATTTTAGTTCTGTTTCTTCTTCAATGGCATCAATATCCTGTTTGGATTTTTCAGCTAGAAGGAAAAAATAGTGTCCAAATTGAAAAAAATTAAAGCATATTGAAAAGAAAGGAGTCATGAAGTTTGGGAAACAAGTTATTAGGTTTATGAAAGACAGGTGCTACCTCTATTCCTAATCCCAAAACATTTCAGTCCAATCTCTATTAACACTGTGAATAACACTTCTGTAAGGGTTAGCAAATCTAAGCTAATATTGTCCAGATGTAACATCAGAGTGAGGTAACAGCTGTTTCTTAAAGGAACAAAATAATTCAACTATTGATTGCATTCATTAATGCTTCTCAGCAAACTGACCTTTCTTGACAAGTCTCAAAGGTGTCTGGATAACTTCTGCTGTTAGTTTGCTTATTTCTGATAGCTCCAAATCTGCCTAAAACCAAAATACCATTTGTATTAGTAAAGAACTATTTCATCCTAAATGCCTACAAACAGCAGTGTAAAACCATTACTTTACAATAAAAACGTCTCCATGCTGCTTTGCACTTTTCTGTGTTCATGCTTCCCCAGTATTTTAGAAATGGTAATAGCTTGCAAGACCTGCCCATCATTAAGCACTGAAGGGCTTTATTCAGGTGCTACCTCTATTCCTAATCCCAAAACATTTCAGTCCAATCTCTATTTAACTTTCTGGTTTTCAAAGAAATGCATATTATCTGGGAAAGAGGGCACGGTAACAGTAAGGAAACACTGTTTTAACATTTGTTTAGTCAATTAGCATCACTGGCAGGCAAGCCAAGATTCCATTGCAGAAAATGGCTTCCTATAAAAAGATTTAAAATTGAAAACTTTTAGCTATGTGCCATGACAGAAAGGATCTCAGGACACTTGCTATTTTCCACATCTTTAAAAATCAAAATCAGGCACCTGCTATCAACTGCAGAGAACCAGTTTGAATTACAAGGCAAGTTTTCTGAAACTTGAAAAGCCTCTAAGTAAGAGATAGTTACAGGATTCAGGAACAAGTCTCCCAGCTACAAAACGCTTGAGACTCAGGGCTTTTCTACACTTGAAACGATGCAGATGAGCCACCATACAACTTCCCTATAGACACTCACTACAGGAAAGGGAGGAGTTCTCCCATAAGCATAGTTAATCCATAGCTCCAACAGGCAGCAGCAAGGTTGATGGAAAAATTCTTCCATAAACCAAGGGCTGTTTATACTGGAGCTTAGGTCACCTTAACTATGTGGCTCGGGGGTGTGGTCTTTTCACATCCCTGAGTGATGCAGCTGAGATGACCAAACTTTTGAGTGTAGTCCTGGCCTCAGTAAAGTTTCTAGAGAAATCTGTATTAGATGGCATCCATAACAATGAAGTGAGTTACAATGGTCACTAAAATGCTCTGCAAAGGAGACTAGAGATGTATTTTGTAGAAAGGAGTGGCATGATTTAACATAAACCAAGTAATTGAAGGAGAAAGCTAGCACTTTGGATAGACTACAAATATTTAGTGTCTTATTTATTCCTTTCACAAAGTGCTGTAATAAGAGTCTTAAAATGAATCAATGATTTAAAATAAAGATTGGGTTACTAAATGGGAAGTGAGTAGTTGAGTACACGACTACCCGACAAACCTAAGCTTATTGGGTAACTGAGTCGAGTCCTCGACTACTCGCTCCCCCGCCCTTGCTGCCTCTATATCAGAGGCAGCGGAGAGAAGGGGGAACAGGAACCAATGCTGGGGGGAGCTGGTTCCCCTCAGCACTGCCTCCCCCCGCACTGTCATCCTGGGCCACCTTGAACAGGGGCTGCTGGGCACAGTGGGAGTCAGACTGAGCAGTCCCGGCTCACGCTGGCCCGGGATCACTGCACCTCTGCATTTTAAATGTAGTAAGATTCAAGTGGCTCTTACTAATTTAAAATGCAGAGCTGCAGCTGTCCCAGACCCGGCAGAAGCCGGGACTCTTCGTTCCCAGCTCACGCTGCAACCATGAACTACCACCACTGCGGCTCTGCATTTGAAATGTAGTAAGAGCACGCCCAGCTCTTACTGTCTTTAGATCACAAAGCCACAATGGGGGTAGCTCCTGTATCAGCATGAGCCAGGACAGACAACTTTCCCTTTTTGACTAATTGTGTAGTCAAATTACCTCTTTCTTGACATCCCTAGCTCCTAAATACATTATACAATAGCACTAAAAAAGAAATTCCTATTATTTGGCTTAGTTGCTACACTGGATATACGTTACCTACCGTTGCTGCTTCTTCTAGGGCCTTTTTACTTCCTCCTTTAGCTGGAGACGGAATTTTTTAAATTAATGAATAACCAGAGTAATTTATGCAATATTAAAAATTTATACTTGCATAGAATTAAACAACCAAACAATGAGCATTTCTTGACAGTTAATGACTAGCTTAAGCTAAAGAAACTAGTATGAAAGCAAGAGTTATCTTAAACCACAAATCTGTGGTTGTTTATGAATCCATATGGACAGGGTATTCAATTTGCCTCTTCTTATTTCCAAAGATTTTTAAGCACATGATTGTACACCTAGTTAATCCAGTGTCACACTTTACATTGGCTCATGTACCAGTGACTTTAAGATATACAAAGGAAAAACTTGTGAAGTCTTATTTTGATTTAGCACTTTCATACAAATAAATGTATCTAATATACTGACTTTAAATGCAATGTATTATAAAAGAAATAACATAATTATAGATAACAATGACAATATCAATAGTAATTATGTTTACGTATTCATTGTATGCAGGCCTGCTACAGGGTGGGGATGGGAAGAAGGGAGCAGTTGCCCCGGGAGCCAGCAATTCAAAAGGGACTGGGGCTCTAGGCCACCGCTGTCATAGCAGTGGCCAGAGTCCTGGGCCCTTTTAATCGCTGCTGGAGCACCATCTAGCACTCTCCAGGTGACTCTGAGGGCTGGCTGCCCCAGCTCTGCCCTTCTGGGAGCATGGAAGCAGTCTCTTCCCACCTTGCCCAGGAGGCTGGCAATTCTCTCGGCCCAAATAATCGGGAGGGAGGGAAACAAAGTCCACTAACTGAATAAATTTAACTCATAACTCAGTTACAGCTCAAAATTATGTTGTCAACACATATGGGAATGGATGGACCATACCAAAGTAGTCAAGCCAGTTCATCTCTCTCAGTGCTAGAGGAAGTCTGAGGTTTTCTATGTTATAAAGATTATCCAACTCCTTGAGAAGACTTCGCCCATTTGTTTGTATCTGATCAATTCTAGTTTGGACTAAACGAAAAAAAGAAAATGGTACGATTAACAAATATATAGAACAAAAATATTATTTAGGATTTACACATCAAGGCTTGAATTTATGTTTCTCTGAACATCAGCAAAAATCTATTCCCTTATGAACACGCTTTTCTGATCAAATCTATTTCATTCATCCCAAGTGAGTTAATTAAAATGCATAAAAGTATGTCTACAGTGCTTCTGCACAGACAGTCCTAATACCAATAGTAGGGAATAGTAGGGTTTTACCTTACCCATCAATGAAGGCAATCCGCTTCGAGAGGCACTAGCTAGGTTGATGGAAAAATTCCATAAAGGTAGAACAGATTGTTACCTACCACCTGTATTGCAACTAGGAATGTGAAAGGTTAATCAGTAAGCATCACCTTTAACAGATATTGCTTACCAGTTCTGGTTAACAGGTGCAGGGCTAGAGCAGTTACCCACCAAGCATGGACAGGGGAGCTGTTATAGCCCCGCAAGGGCCTGCCACGGACACGGGCACTCCGGAGCAGTCACTGTCCACAGCGGGCCCAGGCACGCTGCAGGAAGAGAGCCACTCCAGCTCAGCCCCCACTCCCCGGCTCCCATTTAATTGATTAACCAATTAAACAGGATTTTACATCCCTAACTACAACCCATAAAGGATATCATTAAACAATTACAACCCATACTTGATGGGGATATCCTGAAAGATTTCTTTTCTGAACCCTCTTCTGGCCTTTATACAATCCCCCAATCCCATCATCAGAAATAAGGCCTCCACAGACCAAGACATTAACTCAAAGCAGCACCAGACACGGCCACAACAAAGAAAAACCTGTAAGCATATTTCCAGTGCTGCAATGACACACCCCTCAAAATCCATGGCTTGTAAGCATGTCTATCACATTATGGGTGTGTCTAGACTACATGCCTCCTTCGAGGGAGGCATGTAGATTAGCCAGATCGGAAGAGGGAAATGAAGCCGCAATTAAAATAATCGCGGCTTCATTTAAATTTAAATGGCTGCCCCGATCTGCCGATCAGCTGTTTGTCGGCAGATCGGGGCAGTCTGGACGCGATGCGCCGACAAAGAAGCCTTTCTTCATCGGCACAGGTAAGCCGAGGCTTACCTGTGCCGATGAAGAAAGGCTTCTTTGTCGGCGCATCGCGTCCAGACTGCCCCGATCTGCCGACAAACAGCTGATCGGCAGATCGGGGCAGCCATTTAAATTTAAATGAAGCCGCGATTATTTTAATCGCGGCTTCATTTCCCTCTTCCGATCTGGCTAATCTACATGCCTCCCTCGAAGGAGGCATGTAGTCTAGACACACCCTATGTGATGTATCTCGCCCAATGGTAGTAAATGTGTCACAGTAACATTGAAACAGTGAAACCAGACAAACACTATGTACTTAAAATGAACTCACACCAAAACATAATAAGAGTCAAAAATACTGTTTTCCCTCCGGGCACACACTTTTCGCAGAGGAATCAGCCTATGTCTGACCTCTCTTACCTCATCCTCAAAGGTAACCTGTACAACACCTACAAAAGAAGAGCCTGGGAACTTAAATTCATAAGTTTGCTAGATACTAAAAATCATGAACTAAATAGACACACATTGGATTTACGGCTTATTACAATAATCTATAACTCACTGGAGAGGTATTAATGGCCACTTCACATTGAATGGTCCCTTGAAATGTGTGTTAATCACTTATGCTAAACAATTTGTTTCACCTAGTATTTAGCTGTGACATTGTGAGTACATTTCCCCTAACTTGAAGAACAACTTTACATAAACTTGTTTCTCACCCACAAGAATTGGCTCAATATGAGATATCTTACGTATCTTGTCTCTCTATACATCTTATTGACAACCACCCAATGGTTAATATTTGTCAGCTGCCACTGACCTCTGAAAAGTAGTTCCTATTTTAGTTTAATTCCTGATAGCCCTACAGCAACAATGCAGCACACTCTTTACAACAAGTCTCCCCCGACCACAGACGCTCAAGAAAGGGCAAGGTTTGCATGAGCATCTAGAATTAAACCATTCTTAAACTCCTCAAAGTCATCCTTCTGGATCAAAGCTCTGGCTTTTTTGCTGTATCTGTCCTGCCTGTACAACACTTCAGTTTTCTGAGGTGTTAGTCTCCAGGGTTGTCAAGACAATAACTTTCACATGCATTAAATTAACCTGGAAAACAACTCAGGGCCCTAAAGTCTTTGTAGAGAACAAGTTTTATGAATGAGTGGAATGGTTACCTTCACAGTCAAAGTCCTTTAAAAATGCAGCCAGCTTTTTCTTTTTCACATTGTTTTTGCTGGTACCATTGTTTGTTTTCTTCTTGGATGGTGCCATGGTGTCAGATAGATCTGTGTAGCAGAACGGAAACAGCCATTTGCATTCATACAAGGAGGAGACACTTGCCAGTTAGAGACAAGAGGACTCTAGTCTTTTGGGAGCTACTGCTGCTCTATCCTCATTGAAAAATCAGGGCTCCTAGGCCAACAGCAAGCTACAACGTAGAGCGACGCATTGGTGCCCCAGACAGATGAGTGGTTCCCCAATACCAGGCAGTAGCTCCACCAGAGGTGGCATGGGGCTGAAAGCTCGGCATGGGCTTGTCTGAACAACATAGGGCTCATAGACTTTAAGGTCAGAAGGGACCATTATGATCATCTAGTCTGACCCTCTGCACAGTGCAGGCCACAGAATCTCACCCACCCCTCTTAGAATAATCCTCTCACCTATATCTCAGATATTGAAGCCTTCAAATACTTGAAGGCCCCAAGATGCA
Source organism: Pelodiscus sinensis (assembly GCF_049634645.1). NCBI lineage: Eukaryota > Metazoa > Chordata > Testudines > Trionychidae > Pelodiscus > Pelodiscus sinensis. Next base: position 10,129,498 of record NC_134735.1, on the reverse strand, counting down.
GAGAATCCTCCAGCTGTGATCTGTACCCCATGCTACAGAGGAAGGCGAAAAACCTCCAGGGCCTCTGCCAATCTACCCTGGAGGAAAATTCCTTCCCGACCCCGGTTGGAGCCTCTGGGCAGAAGAAGTTAAACAGACCCACAATGCTTTTGTCCTGGAATGAGGATGCGTCAGGAACAGCCATGCCCGGCCCCAATCCGCATCACCTCTGTCTTGTAGACAAAGCCGGCTGGGAACCCCTTGCCCTGCCCCAATTTCTTACAGCGATGGCTCCTGCTCAGTAACAGACTTGCAAGTTGCCGGCCTGGCCAAAAAAAAAACCTTCGAAAACAGACTTCGGGGGAAACTATGGAGCGGGACCTTCAGATGCAAAATGGACACGATCCGACGGAGTCCCAGCAGCCCCTGGGAATGGCTGGTTCCCACCCAGGTACGTACCCCTGCCAAACGGACGCTCCCCCTGCGCGCACCCGAGGAAGCGGGCGCCCAAATAAAACCGTTGAAGGAGCCACAGGGCTCTGGGGCGCTGCAGCCTGGGAGCGAGACCCCCCCAGACGCTGACACCGGGAGGTGATTGAACTGGGGCGGGCAGGCTGGGAAGCCCTGGGGTAGGGCCATTGCTGGGGAGGAGGGAGGAACACGTGACAGAAGGGGGGGGTCTGGAGGTGTCCCCCCCCTCCCGCGCGTGCTTCCCCAACGCAGCTCGGTCTCGCCCCTCCCCCCCGCAAAGTGGACCCCGACGCCCCGCGATTCCTTCACCGCAGAGCGGGACCCCCCTCCTCAGAATTACCCCCCCATCGGGGTCCCCTCACCTCACCATCCCCCCCCCACACCAGAGGGGGACTCACCTCGCCCCGCCCCCACCCAGCCGCGCCCCACGGCGCCCCGCAGCCCCACTGACCAACTCGCTCCCAACGCGCGCGAGCCGCCGCAGCTACATTCAAACCCGGCCGCCCAATCAGGCGCGCGGGGCGGCGCGCGCGGCGCACGCGCACAGGCAACGGCCGCCCGCGGGAGGCGGGAGGGCGAACGCGCCCTACCTCTCCCAGCAGCGGAGCCGACGGGGAGACTTCCGCTTCGCCAACTGGCTGCGTCATTTCCGGCCCGTAGGGCGGAACTACACTTCCCAGCAGGCGCCGGGGGCAGGGACGTCGCTGTGGTTGCGGGGCTCAGGTAAGGGTGGGCCCTGGGGTCAGGTTGCCGCTCTCCCGGCTCCCCCCATGGAGACCCTCCGCCCCTCCCCCCGGGGCCTTGCTCCCCCTCCCCCTTTGTCCCCTCATGCAGATTCCCTGCTCCCCCCCCCCAGCCATGCTCCTCCCCCCACATGGAGACCCCCTGGGGCCCTGCTCCCCGCCCCCGTTGGCTCCCATGTAGAGACACCCCCCCCCCACTCGGGCGGGGCTCTACCCTCAAATGTGTCCACCCCATAAATAGAAGCCCCCCCCCCCCCCCCAGTTTCCTGTTTCTAAAGCAAACTCTCGTCTAGGAGCTGCCTGGTCCCCTGAGGCCTGCGCTTCTCAGTCAGTGGCGCTGGTGGGTGGGCAGGCGGGTGAGCATGGACAGAGGGGCAGGAGAACCTCTATACCTGTGTGACGTAGTGGGGGTACCTGGCTGGTTTCTATGCTGCTGGCTCTGGGGTAACCCCCACTGGCTGCCATGGGTACACGACCCAGCGAAACAGGATGAGTCACTATGCAAACCAGTGGCCAGACACCCCCCATGGAGAGGAACAAAGGAAGGGGGAGGCTGCCCTGGCTGGGGAGCAGGGCTGGAGGAGAGTGAGTTGGTGGCTGTCTGGGAGCATGGAGGAGACAGCCTAGGGAAAGGGGCTGGAGTTTAGGGGCCCAGTCTCCCCCCATCTCAAGGGGGCCTGAGGCATCCTAGCCCAGCTCTGGGACCAGATTACATCTGTGCTGTGCTGTATCCTGAAGAGGCAATAAACTTCCTCTATTTCACCGGCTGGTGCAGTATGTTTGTGCCATTTCGGGGTGCAGGAGACGGGGGACCCCCAACGCGCCGTCACAACCTGTGTGTGCTTATTGCAGGTGTCTGGGCGGTGCCTATCCTGGGCTATACTCTGGGTCTGCCTATAAGAGGATGTCCGAGAGCCCAGCCGTTCTGGTCCTCCGTCAGTCCCTGCAGAAGTGCTTCCACACCGTACAGCAGCAGCAAGAGGTTTGGCAGCAGGCGCTGACGGATTGCAAGCCTCTTCTGAGCTCCCTCAGCAATCTGGCTGAGCAGATGCAGGCCTGCCAAAAGGTCACATTTGCTCATACACCACTGCGGAGTTTCCCAGATCTGGAAGAGCAGCTGAAGTACAAACAGCGCTGTGCAGCTGAGAGCCTGCTGGAAGAACTGGGAGGCAAAGTGTAAGAGGCTGTTGTGTCAAGACCTTTAAAGTTGTGAGCATCATGAAAGCCCAGACAGATATGCTGGGAGAGCTGGAATGTCTCTGTCTGGCCTATTTGCAGAGTTCACATCTGAAGGAGAGCGGATAAGTCAAGTCAAAGGGATAAGTGTCACGCTTCTTTCTGGAAATGCTGCAGCTATTATCCTAACACACATAATAATAACACATGAAAATTATTCTCTGTCTTTCAGTTTGTTTACTTCATCTTTATGTGGTGGGCCAGAGTCTCAGCTGGTGTCAATCCATGTAGCACCTTTGAGTCCTGCTGGAGCTTTGCTGATTTACAATAGCTATGAATCTGGCCGAGTGTTAATATTCATTTTTACGCCTTGTCCTCATTTTGTGTCAGTCTTTCTTACAGAATCTGGGAAGTATGTGCATTTGTGTGGGACAAACATTTAAAAAAAATAGGTAACTGTAAAACCACAAGAATAACTGCAGGTCTCAGCCATGTGTAATACCTAATAATTTAAAGGAGTTAAAAGTATTCATTAGATTTCAAATTACAATGTCTCTAAGTTATGTAATTGGTTCATACTTTCAATAACATGCTCTTTATCCATGGTTTTCAAACTACGGGTCACACCCCAGTATTGGGTCATGGAGTGTCAGGCACTGGGTCTCATTCCTGCAGAGTGACCAGTGAGGGTTCGAAGGCAGCTATCTGCCTGTCCTGGCACCGCAAACTGCTCTGTGCACCAGCAGCAGCCAGTAATAGGCTCGGCTCCTAGTGGGAGAGGGCTCTGTGCACTTCCCCAGCCCCGAGCACTCGCTACGCACTCATTGGCTGGGATACAGCATGGTCTGGTGTTGGGAGCAGCAGGAAGCCTGCCTTAGAACTCCTGTAGCACCACTGATGGGGAGACACTCAAAGTAAGCCCCTTCTGCTCCAGCCTTGACCCCCCCCAAGCCAGAGCCCCCTTTTACACCCCAAAACTCTTATCTTCAGCCCCACCCCAGAACCCACACTATAGTCAAATTATGTTAGGGCATGGGCATCAACAATTTTCTTCAACTGGGTCAGGTCATGAGAAAAAAGGTTAAAAACTGCTCTATATTATCAGTTATATAGTCACATTGGTTTGCCTTTTCCTCACATTAATTCCCTAGTTTCTGTTCAAGTAACATGTACTGCATATTGTCGAACTCACCCAAATGTCACTGCAGGATGCATCATTGTTGGTTTTTTTTAAAGCAGGTACTTAGACATGTCCATGTAATTTGTTTTGGGGTGTAAAGTGAATGAGGCCACCCTTTGGAAAATAGAGTGCTAAGTATTACTCTTGTTTTGACAGAGCTGACTTACAGAAAGTGCGGGATGCAGTTAGTGGTTACGTGAGCACTGTTTTCCAACTCTATGAGCAGAATGCGGATGTGCTAGGATTTCAAGCTTCTGTGCAGCGTTCTGCTCTTAACCCCTCGCTGGCTGACATGTTGGAATGGCTGCATGATATTGAGAGATATTACCGACATGTGTATCCTTCACTAGAAGAGTCAAAAGTTTGTAGCTCAAACAGGCCAAGGAGATTATCTTGATTCATGTCAATAGAACGGCATTTACCTTTCTTTATTTTTGAGTTATCAGCTTGGGACCAGTAAGGTGGCAATAAAACCTCATCAAGGACCCAGATGGACTGCTCAAGCAGATTGTACCTGTTCCCAGTTTTGGCCAAGGGAAATGAGATGAATAGGGAACACTTTTAATAAGTTAATTCTCAAAACTAGTAAATACGGTTCCTAGAGGGTGAAGACGCTTAGCTACTTGGAATGTCTACTGTTACTGTGTTTTGACAAGGTACAACAAAACTTGAGTTCTCAGCATGTCCTGGTGGGAGTGGGACTTAGACTGCAGGGCTGCAATGGAACCCTACTCTCTCTCAGCTCATAGCTTCCTAAGAAGTCAGCCTGCATGTGTATTCTCTTCCCCCAGCCTGGCATTTCAGTCCTTACCTTCCAGAAAGATACCTGGAGATTAAACTCCTCCTCCTCCAAATCAGATATGAGAACTTGCCAGACATGCAAACCTTGCCGCAGTCCTGGGACAGGATTTTGGAGCACAACAGCCGAAACATAGTTCAAGGTATTTTCATAACAGCTCTTAAATATCATAGTATGAGCTTAGTGCTATTGAAAGGGGCTGGCATGGTCACCCTGAAGTCTGAAGGACACTGTTTATCTCCCGAATCTGTACTATGCAGCCACAATGTCTGTCAGCTAGTGCTGGAATTGTGGGATAGTATTTGTGGTATGGACTCTTGTCCTCTGGGAACTGTACTGAGACTTGCTGAACAATCACTATATAGTAACAATTTGAAGTCACTACAAACCTGGATTTGTCTGCAACTGGAATCTTTGAATCGAGGCAAAAGGTTCAGTATCCCATTTACTAGTCCCCCTAAGATACTGTATTGGTGGTGAGTTTTCCCCATTGGTCATTAGTGGTAATTGGGCAAGTTCTGAGGGGGGGTGAGTGATAATAAAAATAACATGTAGTTCAACATTAATGGCTTCTTTTCTTTCCTTCCACCTTAGACACTCTTCTAAAGGTCTCCTTTTCGGAGACTCTGTGAGGGGCTCTATTACTAACCAGCTTGCAGAGAGAAGACAGAGGATCTGTGTAAAATGATTTGTTTTGGGTGTGCAGGATGACACCTTGTTCCGGATCGCCATAAAGAAGCTGGATTAGCCCAGTGGAGGGTATTTCCCTTGCTCTATGCTATGAGCTACGTGGTCTGTTAAAAGTGGAACAAGCCTGGTAGTGAATGAGAGTGATCCTGCTGCTTCCTTGGCTTATGAAAGTGGACTTGATGTAGCAGCTGAAACAGTGTCTGGGCTCAATAAATCGAAGACAAGGAGGAACATGACAGATGTGGGCTTTCTTTTTTTTAACTCTGGGAGAGCTGACAGCAGTAGCAGCACTTATGGATTTTTTGTATGCTAAAGGAAATATATATATTTTTAATAAAAAATGTGTCTTAGTATTTGTGATTTAAGGGCATGCTGCAGTTCTACCCCATAGGGATGTTAAATTTCAATTAATCAGCTATTCGAGTAGTCGATGGAATTTCCATCAGTTAGTCAATAAGGGGTGAGGTGGAGCGCTTACTACATTTCAAAGGCAGAGGCACAGCAGTCAGGCCCCGGTGCAAGCAGGGACTGCTTCAGGTCCCGTTCGCACCATTTCCCCACTGTGCCTCTGCCTTCCCTGCCCCCCCACGGAGAAGATGCTGGGGGGAATCGGCTTTAAGCTGGCTCCCCCCAGCATTGGCTCCTGCTCCCTCCCCACTTGCTGCCTGATATGGAGGAAGCAGGGTTGGGGAAAGCAACCATTTGAGCTTTTGCTTAGCGGGTAGTCAACTAGTTGCTTACATCCGTTCTATCCGAGGTAGCTAAATAAATGTCAGAGCTAAAACTTCCACTTACATATAATGACACAAGGAATATTTTTAACACTAAAGATTTTTACAGCGTGAAGTTTAAAGAGTAATTTCTCTGATTGCTGACAACTGCACAAAAGAAGCCTTCTGTCTGTTCAGTTTCCTCTTTTGCTTGTAAAGGACCTTCACCCAGCAAAGCCACCTATTTTCAGAAGCTGCACTACTGGCAGGTGCCAGTGTAGTTGTGGAAATGACATTTTAATATTTTCTAAATTAACTGAATTTCAAATTGCTGGCTCCAAGGACATAATATGTGTGCTTAAGTAAGAATTACAGCTCATTTCTTTAGCAAGGGCTAGCTTATTATTGCCTCTGTCTATCCCAGGAGTTGGTGGTAAATATTAAAAAGTAAGACACTTCTCTAATACAGGACAGACAGTGATCAGCAATGAAAATGGGCTTTGTACCTCGGGCAGGCAACTGTAAGGCAAACTTTCTGTCAATGCTGCTCTGAGCAAGCTCCCTCTGACTTTGGCACTTGCCTTTAGAGTGCATGCTACTTCTGTGTAGAACCTTGGGCTTCAGCAAGGTAGAGAATATCCAACATGCTGTGCTTCTGAAAAATGAGTTGGGCCTCTTACCCACATTACCAGGTGTTGCATAAATACAGTTAAGCTGCAGTATGATGGTTTTGAAGTGTACTCTCTGTTTTGAACACCAAAGTCAGTTCACTTAAGACTTAAAGATGAGTTTGACCTCTGTCCTAGCATGGACCAGCCCTCGTCTTTCACCCCTATGTGGAGCAGTAGCGAAAATCTGTTTTAAAATAAAATGGCCAAGCATCCTCTTGTGGGGAAATGTCATCTTCCTCCACAAGGGGGCGGTAAAGCAGTTTCACAGGGGTAGTGTTAGGAAAAGGACATGAAAGATGGGAAAAGTGGGTTATTGTAGCCCTCCAATCTCTACCAGGAAGGTGCTGGTAGCAAAGTGCTGCCCATTGCTATGCAGATCTCCCTTGTCCTTGGGCGGGTTGATGTGATAAGAGATTTTGAAAGTAGGGTCTAGAAGAGGGGTGGGGAACCTTTTTGGGTCGGGGGCTGCTAGGGTTGCCGGGTGTCTGGTATTGACCCGGACAGTGTGGTATTTTCTCCTCCTGTCCGGTAAAAAACATTCAGAAAATACCAGACACCTAAAATGTCTGCTATTTTCTGACTTTTTCCTGGCCAGGAGGCGAAAATCCGGGGTGCTTACCTGGTTCTGCAGGGGAACTGTCTGGCCCGGAGCAGGGAGACAAGATGGTGGGTGGCTGCGGGCAGCCTGTTAGGGCCAAAAAGCCTCAAAAGCATTTCTTAAAGGGGCCATGCTATTTTTTTTTTTTTTTTTGCTTAACAACTCTTGGGTCTTTTTTTTTTTCTTTTACTCAACAACTTTGGTCTCCCCCTTTTTTTGTGTTTGGTATTTTTGGTTAAACCACGTGGCAACCCTAGGGGCTGCTGACCTACAGAACAATCAGTTGGAGAATTGGGGGTCAGGAGCTGCAGGGAGGTGATGGAGGGTGGGACTGGAGTGCCAGCATGGGCTCCCCAATGCTGGGGGAGGCCCTAAGCCTCAGGGACCAGATCCACGCAACCCAGGGACCACATCCATCCTCCAGGTCTTAGGTTCCCCACCCCTGGGGTAGGCCAATGTCCTCTATGCTAAAAGTACCCCCATCCTTTTACTTGGCAGCATGTGCCAAGCAGACAAAGGAAGACTTAATCCTACACCTTTCTGAAAATGCAGGCGCATGCTGCTGAGAGACTTGTTCCCCATGTTTCTCTGTGCAGACTAGACAGCCAGGGGTGAGAGATGTCTGAAGGAGGGGGCATTCTCCCTAAAATGTGCATGCTTGTTTCTCACCACTTATTGGTGTCAAGACAGATGGCAGAGTCAACTCCAAACAAGCCCTGGTCTGTAACTCATCCCATCCCACCTCCAAACACTGCCCAAACCAGCCTGACCAAAGAGATGAGCTTTATCATGTACTGGGGGGAGTGAGTTCCACACCTAAAGACCCTCAGCATTGCAGGAAATCCCGGACTATGAGCCAGTAAGTCACTAACCAAACATCATGCTCAGTGCTATAAACTACTGATAGTTTTAAACATGCCACATGAGATAGACACCCAGGCGCGGCCCTAGACGAGCTGCCAGCAACTGGCGCCCTAGGCAAACCATGCAATCGGCACCCCCACCTCCAAACCCCTCAATGATATTGCACCACCATTTGGCGCCCCATTTAACTTGGCGCCCTAGGTGACCGCCTAGTTCGCCTATATGGACGGGCCGCCCCTGTAGGCACCTGTTCTCTGGCCACTGCCAGGGGAGATCAGCAGTGACCCAAATGAGCACAGTCACTGTGTGTAGGCTGACACTAGATGGATTTTGTATGAAAGGTTTATTCAGTGAGAGACGTAGCCCTTGTTTCCTGGCCAGAGGTGCTGAGTCGTTAAGAGGAATTGTATCTGCTAAAGGGAGGGAGAGAAGCCCCTCTTTGTGCTTTGCCTTTAGAACAGACTGCCACACGAGGGCACTGCTAGACCTGCCTCCGGAGGCGAGCGTGTTCTGAGCAGCCTTATCCACTTTGGAATGCCTCCCGGCTGCTGACCCCATTGGCCCTGTGAATTTTTATTTTATCTGCACTTTTAATTGGAATGGAAGATAAAAAGAGCCGCCTCCCTGCCGTTGCTGTGGCTCAGGTATGCACAGCCTGGTCTCTCCTTTGCTAACGTGGATCCCACATTTGATGCAAGGAAACCCCTTGGCAGAAGGCATATAGTGTACCCAGCAGTTATTGGGACACTAGTGGGGATGTCGGGCTAAGGGCAGTACTCCCATACTGGCTCCAGCAAACTGGTCCCCCTCCCTGCAGTGTGTGTGGTCGAGAGTTAAGGCAAAGGTGTTCAATGCATCCCTGACACATCAGGGAGGCATGTGTGCCCAGCAGCAGCAGGGGTGTAGATTAAGCATGCAGGACCCTGCATGTTTTGAAGCAGGACTGAGGGAATCCCACGGCACCTGCATTGGCACAGGCGAGGCCAGCAGTCCTGCACATGCAGTAGCTGCCTGCTGAGTTACGGAGCTTGTTTTCCTCAGCCTATTGCAATTGGTGAGAGATGGCTGGCTGGCTGGCTTCCTGGGGAAGACAGCAGTGCTGTCCTGCTCCCTCCCCGGCACAGAGGGAGATAAGACACTTTGCTCTGCCTTTCCACAAGCTCGGTTTAGAGTTTTCACCACAGAGACTCTGTCCACCTTTGACTCCCCAGGTGGGTGGCCTCTATCCCTGTCAAGGGGCACTTTGTGCAGTAAGGCGCCCCTCTGGGTGCACTAGTGGCAGATTGGCTTAAGGGTGGGCTCAAATCTGCATGAATTCCATGAGCGTGTGGGTTCTGTGGGTGCCCTGCAAAAACTTCAGCCAGGAATGTGACTGCACAAAATGAGTCAAGGTGCAAATATCCCAGGGCGGTGCACTGAATCATCTCCCCTCCCAGGGAAGTGAGATAAGGCCTCTTCCTCCTCCTGCAGGGGTTTTAAGATAAAGCAGATGATACAGTGCAGATGTCAGTTTAAGAGATCAGCCTTAAAGAGCAGGGCTTCCTGACGGTCACAAGTGCAACAAAAATCTCTGTCGGCTGCATGTCCTGCAGGTGAATCCCTCCTGGCCTTAGAGAGAGGCTTTTTTCTAACACCATGTCCCCCAGGAACCGGTCACTCACTTCTGTGGCTGGTGTCAATGGCTCCTCACTATTTAGTGCACCTCTCCAACCGACACAGAAAGGCTGCTGCCTAGTGTGACACTGGTGCATGTCTCCTCAAATACCTGCTGCAAGGCAGCCCAGCATCTTGTGTTTCTTTTCATCTCACCTCCCCCCTCTCTGAGAATTCCCCCATCCCCAGGCTCTGAATTTCAGCGTCTAGCTTTAGCTCCAGTGGGTTTATATTCAGAATCAACTTGGTTTGGGACCATTTGTCGCCCATCCAATGATCGTGAGCTACCTGGGATTCACCTCTGCCAGCTTCTCCTGAAACCCTGCCAGCTTCTCCTGTGTTGGAGGTAGGAGCTGTTCAAGGCAAAAGGGGAGGACGGAGGCTGTGTTTGTGCAAGTGTTACGGCTGCACGCTGACTCTCTCTAGCATTGGAGCTTCAGTAGCAAGTATTGGTGGTGTTCCCTGTGAGGGCTGGTGCAGTATCCAGCTTGGTTTTTGGAGGGGCTCTCAGACAGAAGTCCCCTTGCCCTTTCCTCTGATACCTCACAAGGCATGCTTTATATATAAGATCACGATGATATACAAATGAGGAAGATGGGGGTTACAGGGTGCTTCTCCAAGTTACAGAGTGCCATAGTGGGGAAATCCAAGTCACTTCTCAGGTGTGTCAGGATGAGCACACCTTGTTTCAGGTATATCCTGCAACTTAGAAGCAGCATCTCTTCTCCTGGGTGGTTTGCTCAGGTGCACAAAATGGACGGATGAGGGACCAAAGCGCTCTCTTTTGCTCTCTTTGCTGGAGTGCGTGCAGAAGGACTCAAACATCTGCTCATGCAAGCAGCTGATGCTGACAGGATGTGTCAGTGTATTGGCATCAAACTTCCATGGTTTATGGCCTTTCTTGGGCCTGCCATGTGATGGTTTTCACAGCCTATGATTGATGCGTATAAATGCCGCCTTATTTTTAATAACATGCACCCAGCCAGCTATAATAAACCTTTCTTGGCCAAAGAGCTGCTGTATGGAGATAACATGCAGAGTGATATCTCTTGCCTGGGAGCCTCATCTCAGCCTCGCTTCCTGTCCTCCCCCTCTCCCTTTGCCTCAGTCTGCTGCCTCAACCCTGGAGCAAAACAAACACCAATCAGAGATGAGGCACTTGAGTATGTTGGTGGTTTTACTAAGGGGCAGAGCTGCAATTTCATGGCTAAAGCACATGCTGTGGGCCAAATCCTGCTGTTCTGACATGGTGCAGTGGGACCTCTCTAGATCAATGGGGGTATCTGCAGAGTAATGCATTGAGTAAGGACAGCAGCTCTGAAGTCAGGCTATTCTGTGCAACTGATCACAAATGAAGACCAGGATACCCAAGGTTTAGAAGCCACATGCCTGTAAGAGACTTGTCCATGAAATGCACCCTTCTCCTGTGTGATATGTCAGTAGGATGAGTTCTATGCTACATCCCTCAGTGACCCTTCATTCCCTAGATCTGAAGCAGCTGCAGAGAAGACAAAGCAAAATAATGAAGCTTTCCCCCAAATGCTGAAATTTACAAACCAGATATGGCAGGAAATGGGAAGAGGCTAATGGAAAACATGCCTGGGCCCACGGCAAACACTGATGATCTGTTCTTGACATGCCATTTAGCAACACGGGCTGATGCCCTTTTGGTTTTTGAGGAATGGAATCTGAGAAGGTCGGCAGCCCCACCTAATGAAGAACAGCTTTGTGGGCTCGTTCCAAGCACACAGGGCATGAGGCTGGCAAAAGCAATGATCAGACATTGACTTCTGTTGACATGGAGCTTGAGATATCTGCCTTGGACACCTCAGGAGACAATAAATTATGATGTTCACACAACCAGGCCGCTTATGTACTGCCTGCATCTACTACATATAACTCTGAGTTCCAAGACCGTCCCACTGTGACCATGAGTTTCTGACGTGCAGCTTCATAAAGGCAAAATGGCCTTGGAGACCTGGCACAAGCCAGTATGAACATGCCATCTGTTCTCAGCCAGTCAAAAGCCAGGGGTTTGTGCTGGGTGTGGTGGCATGTTGGTATGATCCTTTCCCCTTTTTTAGCCTTTTCCACCACTGAATTGCTGTGGGTGGACAGTCAGGGTACGTCTAGACTACAAGCCTCTTTCAAAAGAGAGCGTCTAGACTGCAACCTCTTCTTTTGAAAAAGTGAGCCTCTTTTTCAACAGAGAGCACCCAGGCAGTCTGGATGCTCTGTTTCGAAAAAGCCGTGTTTGCATTCAAGAACGCTTTTTTTCAAAAGAACACTTTCGAAAAAAGGCGTTCTTCCTCGTGAAATGAGGAGTACCTCCGTCAAAAGAAAAGCTGCGTTCTTTCGATTTAATTTCAAAAGAACGCGGCTGTAGTTTAGACACAGGTGAAGTTTTTTCGAAAGAAGGCTACTTTTTTCGAAAAAACCCTGGAGTCTAGACACAGCCTTAGGCTGAGATTTTCAATGCTGGGTTCCACATTTCCATTCAAATGAATCCTTTAAGGAATTTTGTGAATTAGGACAAGAAGCAATGGGCTTACACTGCAGCAAGAGAGGTTTTGGTTGGACATTAGGAAAATCTTCCTATCTTTCAGGGTGGTTAAACACTGGAATAAATTGCCTAGGGAGGTTGTGGAATCTCCATTTCTGGAGATATATAAGAGCAGGTTAGATAGACATCTATTAGGGATGGGCTAGATGGTGCTTGGTCCTGCCAGGAGGGCACGGGACTGGACTCAATGACCTCTCAAGGTCCCTTCCAGTCTAGTATTCTATGATTCTATGAATCATCCCTCTGACTATATAGCGCCATTTTCGCAATCAGGGCTTTTTTGCGGAAAACAAATCTGAGCTGTCTACACTGGCCCTTTTGCGCAAAAGCTTTTGCGCAAAAGGACTTTTGCCCGAACGGGAGCAGCATAGTATTTCCGCAAGAAGCACTGATTTCTTACATGAGATCGTCAGTGTTCTTGCAGAAATTCAAGTGGTCAGTGTAGACAGCTGGCAAGTTTTTCCGCAAAAGCAACTGCTTTTGCAGAAAAACTTGCCCGTCTAGACACAGCCTGAGAGTTTTACCAGAGATCCCAGTGGGACCAGAATTAGGCCAATGAAAACACTTTTGAAAATTCTACTCAGATTAAGTTAACTGTTAAGGGTCACAGAGGGTTTCCTTCTCTCACCCCTGGAATGTAACCTGCCCACCTTAAATTTAGGACAGGAAGTGAAGGCTGTTTTGTCTAATTGAAAAAGGAGAATATAATGGAGATGGAATGCGGCCATTACTGTTGAGAGCTCATTACTCAGGAAGTCATTTTCAGAGCATTAACAACAGCAACATTATTGAACCTATAAACTTGTGGACAATGCCCCATAATCATCAGATGGCACGCTGAGCTATCCACACAGAGTTATGTCCATCTGGTTTGTAGAACTTTATACACAGAACCTTTGCTGAAAACCATTTTTTCTGGCTCTCCTGGTCATGGAGGAATGCTTGAAAATGTGACTCAAATGTAACTTGCTGCCTCAGAAGCCAAACAAAAGAAAACAACCAATTTTGGTTTTAGTCAAATGATTTTTTAGCTATTGTTAGGTGTTGGGAGGAGCCCTGTGCTGCTGGATTAGTTAGCTAACTAATCGGTGAAGCAGGGCTGGCCACGAATGCACTCCTTTTGAAGAACACCATGAGATCTGGAGGGGTCACAAGTGGTAATGTCCTCGCCCTGACTGGGGTGATGCTGGCTGTCCGTGCATTTGGGAGGTGATTGTTTCATTGTGCTGTGTAACAGCTGACAGGACATTCCTTCGAGGGCATTTGTCTGTAGTTCTCTGATGCACCTTCACATCAGAGTACTCTAATTGAACACAACTGTGGGCTGAGATGGATTGCGGGAACTGCACGTTATAGCTCAGACACCCTGCCAAGATCCCCAGCTGTTAACAAGAATGTCTTTCCTCACATGTGTTAAGTCCTTTTAAGCTGGGATTCATCCAAGGAATTCTGCAGGATGGGGTGGGGGGGATGAGGGGGCTTTCCACACTGGAAGTGCAAATTCAAGACAGTTTGCATTATGGAGGAGAAGGTGGTTTCTACATGATACACATTTCTCAACACACAGCTTTGCTTTTGAAAAGCGCAGGAGGAGGAGAGACAATGATCCATGGGACAGAGTGTCCCCATGAGCCAGGGCATGCTATGGAACAATGGCGTTCCATTCCAATGGGCATGTTTATGTTACAAGCTCTAGTGCAGATGTCTACACGACCGTGGCATGTGATGGAAAGGGTTTCTCCATCCACCTGCTGGAGAGGTGGTAACGAGGTTGGCAGAAGAACTCCCTTGACCGAGCAGAGTTTGCAGTGTGAGTTAGGCCTCATCTGGAGTATTGTGTCTAGTTCTGGGCACCACATTTCAAAAAAGATGTGGAGAAATTGGAGAAAGTCCAGAGAAGAGCAACAATAAATGTTAAAGGTCTAGAAAACATGACCGATGAGGGGAGACTGAAAGAATTGGGCTTATTTAGTTTAGAAAAGAGAAGACTGAGAGGGGACATGGTAGTGGTTTTCAAGTATCTAAAGGGGTGTTACAAGGAGGAGGGAGAAAAATTGTTCTCCTTGGCCTCTGAGGATAGGACAAGAAACAATGAATTTAAATTACAGAAAGGAAGGTGTTGGATATTATTAGGAAAAACTTCCTAACCGTCAGGCTGGTTAAACACTGGAATAAATTGCCCAGGGGAGTTGTGGACTCTCCATCACTGGAGATATTTAAGAGAGGTTAGACAGACACCTGCCAGGGATGATCTAGACAGTGCTTGGTCCTGCTGTGAGGGCAGGAGACAGGACTCGATGACCTCTTGAGGTCCCTTCCACTTCTATGATTCCATGATTAGGTCAACTTAACTATATCACAATTTTTTTTCACAGCTCTGAGGGAGGTTGATCTAATCCTGGTTTAGACCAGGCCAAAGTGTTGCATTTTCCCATCTCTTCCTCTTGAATTTCCTGTGACATGCTGTCACATGCCCTGTCTCTGGGCTGTGCCTCAGTTTCTTCTCTGTCTTTACAAATCAGTTTTAAGGGCTACATGGACCTTTGGTCTGACGTAGTGTGGGCTTTCTTATGTTCTTTATCTTCTCCCTCCAGCCCAGTCTGACCCAGTCTGGACGTTCTGGGTTCTTATATGGAACCCAGAGATGTATCTGCCCCTGCTGTAACTCGCCTGACTCCCCTCCCTTCTCAGAGCCGAGATGGAGTCCTCATGGGGTCTCTCTGCAATAGAGTTAGTGACAAAGTAAGAATATATGTTTAAATTTTTAAACCTTAACAATGTCCCTCAAGTGACTTCCCAGAAGATACCAGAACATGTTATTATTAGAGCTGAGAAGGTCTAATATTTATTTCATTTTCTTTCTTTTATATAAGAATGAGATTTACCCAGCATTGTTTGAGTCCTTAACTCAATTAATTTCTGTTTTTCTTCATTTATATCAGTGTTCTGGGGGTGGGGCTGGGGTTGAGGGTTCAATATGCAGGCTACTCTGGGGAGAGAGGACTATCCCCAGGCCTTTCTCATTGCAGTAGCCTGGGGGCAGGTGAGAAGTGCCTCTCCATGGCTACTGAATCTCCAGCAGGCACCGCAGGGGAGGGGTGCATGTCCCCCGGCTGAGGCAGGTCCAGGTTCATCTGTCCTCTGTGCTCCCCAGCCAGAGTGAGAAATACAGAAAACTGGGCATTTTCTCCTGGGGGAACAGCTACCAATGTTCCTGTATGAACTGGGGAGTGGGGGAGCTTCAGCCCCCTCCCGCCCTCCCTAAAGGACGGCTGGGTGGTGGGAAGCTTGGGCAGTCCCGGATGGAGGCGGAGGAGGGAACACCCCTTTCACCTGACTGGTGATCCTGTCTCTTTTCTGTATTCTTTTAAGAGAAGCAATCCCATTCCAGGCACATCCCATTGTCCTGGCACAACCAAACCCTGACCTTGCTTTAAGTTCTGATAAGAGGAAGCTGCCTTCCAAATATGGGGGTCCTAGCTCTTACCGCTTAAGAGAATTTCTTGAGTAGACAGACACACTCACTCAGTCACAGACAAACTCTCTCAGACATATAGTAGATTAGATGTGGGGCTTCTGTCAGTTAAAATGCCTGAATTATGCACCCCAAACTAGAGTTTTCAAGTGCCTATGTGGCCCATGGAATCACAAGTAAAGTTCTTCCCCTCCCCAATCAGAAATGGTGTTCATGGCTGGCCCGGGTCTGCCTGATGTCATCATTGCAGTATCTGAGAGCCTCTTGGGGCCTCAAGAAGGTCTGTTCCCCCTGCCAGGCAACAAGGAAACTCTTGTGTGGTGCTCAGTCTGTACTCAGTATCCCCTGAGGGTCTGCTTTATTCTGTGCATAGTTCTAACTGATTGTGCCACATCCGGCTTCTCTGCCTGGGGAACTTAGCCCTTAAAGGTGCAGTTCCTAATACCCCATTCTGTAGCTCTCTGGGGACAGTTAGGCCACGTCTTCACTATACAGAAGATTGATGCGGTCGCTGTTGATCTTCTGGGGGTTGATTTAGTGGGTCTAGTGAAGACCCACTAAATCGAACTCAGAGGACACCCCTATTGGCACCAGTACTCCCACTCCTCCCTCCATATCGATGGCATGGAAACTTGATTTAAGAAACGTCAACTCCAGCTACTTAATTAACGTGCCTGCAGTTGCGTATCTTATTTCGACCTTCCGCTGTGGTGTAGACCAGGCCTTAAAGTGCGGCTGAAGGTTCAATCTCCATGACTCATGAGGGAGGCTGGCTGAGGACAGCTGTCTCTGAATATAGTCACAGGCGTGTCACAATCGATGTGGCTGATTCTCCCTGAGTAAATACATCTAGCCATAAATGAAAGTGAATCTGAGCTCTTTTACTTCTGGAGAAAGTCCCTTAAGAAAGTTTGCTGGGCAGAGCTCTGTCAGGAATGCAATAAAGCAAGATTAGCAGCTGGCGCTACCTTGTTAAAATAGAGTACAAAGCCCAAGCTTTGATTTTTAACTCTGCCCCGCCTCTGATCTAATGCAAAAAGAGTTACTTTTCATTTCTGGGGAAAGCACAAAGTAATAAATCAGTTACTAAATTTAAATAACCACAAAGTGTTCATGGAAGCAGCTGATTTGTATCAGCTAGTATGTTAGTACGGACTTTGCAATGAGTGTGTAATGTGATGCAATCTCTGCACGGCTTTGCTTGAAAGATGGGGGGATTTGCTAAGAGTAATTTGATTTTCAGTGCATTTCCCTCTCCTCTGCCTCTGCCTCTGCCTCCCCTCATTGCTGCTCTACTGAGCACTAATCATGGTTCTTTCTGTTGGTTTTGCTGCTAGATCTGGACAAATGTAGGGACTACTGAGCAGTATGCCCCTAGAGCCAACCAGTAAGAATATGGTGTCTGCAAAGTGTCCTTGGGCATACCCATGCCTAAAAGCTGCACTGAACACTCACTGATGTGACAATGACCCCAAGCTTACCAGCTAAATGAATGCACTGGAGGAACTAGTCTGAAGAAATAGGAGCCAAATGAGAACCTTTGTGCCAAAGTTCTGCCTGTTTGTCTGTCTGTCTTAGGTATAAATCACTGCAATTTGAAGGCATGAAATGCAGTTTTCAACTAAGCACTGCAAAAGCTCATTGAAATAGGTTTTTCTCTTCCCTAGGATCAGAGTTACATTTGCTTGTTATTCCCCTCCCCCCTCCATCTCCTTGTGGGTAGAGGCATGTGCAAAGAGAGGAGCTTTGCCTTGGGCTTTGAAAATGGGAAAAGTAGGGCTCGTCCTGATCTCCTTTGGTCCTACAATTTAGCACCTAGAACTGAGAATGCCTCCAAAATCCCTTAGCACTTTTAGTTTCTGCTTCCTTTGTGCATGAACCTTTCTGGGTGGGTCCCAGATAGAGAGGTCCTGTCTGAAGGAGTTTGGACTCATCCACCATGGAGATGGGCACAGGAGCTGAAAGGAACCTCAAGAGGTCATCGGGTCCAGTACCCTGCACTCATGGCAGGACCAAGCACCATCTAGACCATCCCTGACCGATGTTTGTCTAACCTGCTCTTAAAAATCTCCAATGCTGGAGATTCTACAACCTTCCGAGGCAATTTATTGCAGTGCTTAACCCCCCTGAAAGGAAGTTTTCCTAATGTCCAGCATAAGTCTCCTTTGCTGCAATTTAAGCCCATTGCTTCTTGTCCTATCATCAGAGGTTAAGGAGAAAATATTTTCTCCAACCTTCTTGTAGAACCTTTAGGTATTTGAAAGCTGTTATCATGTCCCCTCTCAGTCTTCTCTTTTCCAGACTAAACAAACCCAGTTCTTTCAGTATTTACTCATAGGTCATGTTTTCTTGACCTTTCATCATTTTTGTTGCTTTTCTCTGGACGTTTTTCAATTTGTTCTGAAATGTGACACCCACGACTGGACACAATACTCTCCTAATCAGTGCAGAGTAGAGTGGAAGAACCACCTCTCATGTCCTACTTACATCGCTCCTGTTAATACATCTCAGAAAGCGGTTTGGTTTTGTTTTGGGTTTTTTTTCCCCACAGTATCACACTATTGACTCATATTTAGCTTGGTCCTAAATAGATAGATAGACCACAGAGGACTTTGACACTTAGGACCAGAGTCTTAGTTCCAGAAGCAAACCGGAAGCCAGAGGAGGGCCCAGGACACTGGTGGCTACTCCATCTCTAGAGCAGTGTAGCAAGGCTGCTAGGCCCGCATCTGACAGGAACGGGCGCAGATGCTCAGCCCACAGATGACGGATGTGGATAAATATGCTTGTCATTTTTTTGATAGAAGGCTTTTGCTGGCCAACGCCTGAATTGGACGGCCTCTTCCGGTGTCTTGCCATGCTCTGGCCTGCAGGTTCCACTTCATTCTGGCCCATGCACACGTTTGAAATACCAGACTCCTGACCTTGAAACTCGGATGACTGTCTTCTCCTTGCTGACGGGTTTCATGGATGAACTCTTCACCTCCCTTTGGGATCAGGCCCGGGGCTTCGCTGGCCTCTGCATGAGTAGGATTTCAGCCCTGGGAATGCGTCTCATTAGCATCTCTCCACAAAGCACAGACATGAGACAACTCAGGCTCAGTCCAATGCAGATTTCTGTTGCCTGGAGCATCATTTCTGCATATGACTCAACCTGATGTGGCTGCAACACAGCTGTGTCTTGTTGACCCCACCCGTACCTTGGCCCGTTGGCATGCACACGGCAGCCGGGGAAGCAGAGGGGACGCAAGTGAGAACAATTTGACATTTAGGGTTTGACTTTTAAAAAGATGAGTGTTTCGTGACAAGGGGAATTCTCATGAGCTCATTCTGCTCTGGGGAACAATTTGCAAAACCAAGAACCTTGCCCCCTGGCATGCTGGGATCAGTGGTCTTAAAAAAATTGGGGGGAGGGTAAAAAATAATGCGGGAGCGGCAGTTTGGGTAAACCAAATATTGACAATGCACTTGCTCAGTTGTTATTTCCTGTGCCTGTGGCCCTTTATGACTCCCTCACTCTTTAAGCATTGGCCTCAGGCACAAGACGCTGTCGAAAGACAGGCTGCTGGGCTAAATGGGCCTCTGGTCTGACCATTTGGATGTGCTTATTCCGGGACTAAAACACACAGGTGTCTGGCCCCAGACTCAGAACTCCAGACTTTACTAATCAGATGAAAAGCAGTACGGGTTGAACCTCTCTGGTCCGGCACTCTCTGGTCCAGCAACATCCATGGTCCGGCATGATTTTAGTGAGCCAGATATCCACTTTTCACAGGTGTGGCCAAGTTTCCCATGGTCCCGTAAAGTTTGTTTACAGCAGTGGTTCCCAAACTTTTCAGCCCCCTTTTTGATTTTGGAGAAATCCTCATGCCACCCCCATAACAGCAAAACTTGTTGAGCAAAAAAGAAGGGGGGGATTAATGGGGGGGGTCTGGGTCACCTTGCGCCCCCTCCCGGAATTTCTTCATAGCACGCCCCCCCAGTTTGGGAACCCATGGTTTACAGCCACCAGTCTTGGATCTCAGTGTTCGGTGCTGTTATTTAGCTTCAGTTTACACCTAAGGGTGTGTCTAGACTACATGCCTCCGTCGACGGAGGCATGTAGATTAGCCAGATCGGCAGAGGGAAATGAAGACGCGATTAAAATAATCGCGGCTTCATTTAAATTTAAATGGCTGCCCCGCTCTGCCGATCAGCTGTTTGTTGGCAGATCGGGGCAGTCTGGACGCGCCGCGCCGACAAAGAAGCCTTTCTTGATCGGCACAGGTAAACCTGGTTTCACGAAATAATCGCGGCTTCATTTCCCTCTGCCGATCTGTCTAATCTACATGCCTCCGTCGACGGAGGCATGTAGTCTAGACACACCCTAAATGTCTTCTAAGAGCCCAGGAAGCAGTGGAGGTATTGGCAATGCTGCTAGACAATACTGACCTAGACAAGAGCCAGCAAATTCTTTGGTTCCGGTTGGGTCCCAAGGGTGCTGGACAAGAGAGATTCTACCAGTGATGAGATTACCAGTGATGAGCACAATAATCTATGACTTTGAAATCTGACTTTACCACGGTGGCATTTAGCCATATAGGAAAAAGCAAAGGGATTTGGGATTTGAATTTCAGTTTAAGGTTTAATTAGGGACAGAAATATGTGATAAAACACTCCAGGAGCCATTTAGTTTCATATGCCCCCGTGGCTTTCATATTTCCTCTCTCAGACTTTCATCTTGGCCTCCGGCAGAATTCCTTTGTCACTGCCGGCAGCTTTAGGGGCTTCTTAAGTTTTAGCCACTCAGAAATAAAACAACTCTCTCTCCCCCCGCTTTGAGCATGAATAAGTTTAGTCGCTTTCATTCCTACCATTTGCCTGGCTTCTCTCTAATGTTTCTTTAGTGTTTTTGACTTTATTACAGCATTTGTCCTGCTGATTCACTGCAGAGTGCCAAGGAGGGGGAAGGCTGTTAATCCTATAGATGGGAGCTGAATGAGAACACTTGTAAATGGGAAGCAGTTTTTTGTTCTTCTGAGTTGAGGGGAGGCTCCAGCAGAGTGGAGAATTAGGCCAGGCCAACATGGGGGAATTCGTGGAACAAAAGGTTTTCTAGGCTTGTAAGCACCATCCAGCCTAATCTGACTCAACCCAGCCAACCACATCCACTCCAGCCTGTCCTTGCTCCTGCAGCAGCATGGCTGGGACTAACTGTTCTGCAGTGCCACACAGCCAATCTCAGCCAGTCCAACTCCTCTCATCGGCCAGCTCTGGAAAGGTTTTTTTTTTCGTAATCCACCATCCTGCTTTTCCCCGAGGCCCTTTTCACTCCCCTCTCTCCTTCTGTAGAAACAAGTCTACAGTAGGTGTCTCTTGAACTCATTTGAACTCCCTGCCCGGTTGCTTTCCTCTCTGATCCATTCCAGATGTGTAGGGCCCTTTCTGTGTAGCTGTTCTGCCTTCGTTCCTGGTTTCGGCTTGCTTTCCTAGCTCTTACGTTTAGCTTCTTTTCTTTTCAAACCGGCTCGCCATTTTGAGCAAAGTCTCTGCCTTGTCTAAGGCTTTGAAAACAACCAGAGATCAACATTTGAGCAAAAGTGCCACCATCCCCAGCACCCACCCTGGGGATGGCATTTAGAATAATCCTCATTCGTAGCCAGCATAGTAGTTTGCCTTGGTCCCGCCTGTTTCATTCCAGGCTCTCACAGCCCTTTAGATTAGGCCTTGCATGTGACACCTCCTTCCCTCCCCTAAGTAGGGAAATGTGGGTTATTATCCTGATTTTACAGAAGCACAGGAAGTTAAGTGATTTTGCCCAATGTCACTCAGCTCAGCAGTGGCAGAGCCAGCATTATAAAACAGCTTTTCCGGGCTGCACTTCCACCTAGTTTCCTAGGTAGCCTTTTTCCAGGGAGGTGAAACCTGCTCGGTCAGAGCCTCCGTGTTACTTGCAGGGTGGTGAGACTTCTTTTAGCCAGAAGACTAGGTGAATGGGTTAGAAGCTCTTGCAGAATGCAGCAGCACAGCTGTTCCAAGGCCCTTAGTCACGGACTCTCTGTGGCCCACACTGTCTGCCTGATACTCAGTGGCTGCGTCTAGACTGGCAAGTTTTTCTGCAAAAGCACTTGCTTTTGCGGAAAAACTTGCCAGCTGTCTACACTGGCCGCTTGAATTTGCGCAAAAGCACTGACGATCTAATGTAAGATTGTCAGTGTTCTTGTGCAAATACTATGCTGCTCTTGTTTGGGAAAAAGGCCTCTTGCGCAAATGTATTTGTGCAAGAGGGCCAGTGCAGACAGCTAAAAACTGTTTTGCGCAAAAATGCCCCGATGGCGAAAATGGAGATGGGGGCTTTCTTGCGCAAAACCGCGTCTAGATTGACACGGACGCTTTTCTGCAAAAAGTGCTTTTGCGCAAAAGCGTCCGTGCCAATCTAGACGCTCTTTTCCACAAATGCTTTGAACGGAAAAACTTTTCCGTTCAAAGCATTTGCGGAAAAACAGGCCAGTCTAGACGCAGCCAGTGAGTTTACTCCGGTGCTTTACAATTAGTAAGTAAAGTCATAACACCAAGTGGCCAGCCTGGCTACGGGACCCTCTGCTGCCCTCCAATCCTCTGGCATAACAAGATCAGCAGAGCTAGAACTACAGATTGACCCAATTTAGAATCTGAACCTTCTCCAGCCAAGCCTCCCAGCTGTGGAATCTGTGATGTGTGGAGAGCTGTGTAGGGATTGCAAGCTGTCACAAGAGGAGAGGGTCTGAGTCCTGCGTGTAGGCTAGGGAGCTCAGCGGAGAAGTGTGTGAGCTGGGAACAGGGGTCTGTCTGGAATGAACCAGCCTAAAACGAGGTGGGGTGAGTAAACCTCTTTGCCTAAGTGAGCAGTCTGCTTTGTCTCCCACTGGTTGTTTTTTTTTGGGGGGGGGGTTCATATTATGGGTCTGAATTCTAAGAAACAAAGTCATGCTGTGCTGCAACCCTCCAGCATAAGATTTGTCTCATTTCTGCGTCTGTATGTTGTGACCCTAACAGAACCCTCCCTCCACAACGTGAATATGCGCCTGGGGTTTCGTGTCCTCTTTGATTCACACATGGGAGGGTTCACGTTGTTTCCATGAACTGTGTCCATGCTCTGGGACCCATCCAGGCACATTGTGTTTTATTGCAAACCAGAGGGGGGAAGGTTAATGCCTGTGCATTAAAGCTGTTCTTGTTATTATGAAAAAATGAACTCTCTACGCATCAGTGACAGGAGGCTTGGACTTGAGTACGTGTCAATGGGATAAATCTGCTTCAGAGCTTTGTGCTCCTTGGCAGCCTCTGCATGCGCTTAACAGCCTTTCCACACAAGCGCCGGTTCCCTAAACCCAGAGTCAGAAAGATGTCTTCCGTTTCAGAGCAAACCCACACCCGTAACATACAGCAGTGAGCATTCCTGCCCGTACTGCTCCACCGCCTCTCCTTCCTCCTCGGTGCGAGGACAAGCGTGGCGGTGAACTCTGTCCACCAGAGATACACCCCTCACCCACATTCACCGGGTGCAGAAAATCTCTAGAGCCCCTGGCAATGGGGAAATCAAGACTATCAAGTGATTCTCTCCCCTAACTGCTGTGCTATGCGATAAATGGTGCCAACTCTAAGGAGATGTCTACACTGCACAGCAGTTAGGGGAGAGAATAAGCTATTTGGCTACGTCTACACTACATGCTTCTTGCGCAAGAAGCCTGTTGCATGAGAGATTTTGCACAAAAACTTCTTGCTCAAGAGCACGTCCACACCTCAAAGCACATCGCAAAAGTGATGTGCTTTTGCGCAAGAGAGCATCCACGCTGCATGGACGCTCTTGCGCAAGAAAGCTCTGATGGCCATTCTGTGAATGGCCATCAGAGCACCTGTGCTTTTTCCCATAGGAAACCCGCTTTTTCCCTCTCGAGCGTCCACACTTGCCTTCTTGCACAATAGCTGTAGCGCTAAAAGCAGTTATGCCTCAAAAAAGGAGGTTTACCTATGGCAGAAAAAGCCCTCTGTTCTGCTGTTTAACTGCCCATTTAATTGCACAAGAGCTCATTTGAGGTGTGGACCCTCCACAGGTTTTTGTGCAAAAACCTTGTAGTGTAGACATAGCCTTTCAGAATAAGCTATTCTGGAAGAAATACTCCGAAATAACTTATTTCCAAATAGTGCGTCTACACTACAGGGACACCTCGAAATTAGTCCAAGGCAGGATTCCCTAGTGTGGACACACTACCTCGATTTAGAGCCCCAGGAAGCACTGGGGAATAATTACTTTGAAGGGACGGGGGAGGGGGGAAGGGGGAGAGAGTTATTTCGGATTAGCAGCAGTGGAGCATCCATGCTACAGCTATTTTGAAATAGCCATTTCAGCAGAAGCATTATTCCTCGTGGAATGAGGTTTACAGAAGTTGGAACAAGCTGTCCGTTATTTCAAATTTATTTTGAAATAACGGAATTGCTATGCCAACGCTCGCATCGTTATTCTGAAATAATGCTGCTATGTAGATGAAGCCTTAATGTTACGAAATCATCCGTCAGGCTCACCAACACTCATGAGATTGGCTTTCAAATCATGAGATTATGTAAAAGAATAGATGATGGGTTCATTTTATTTGCTTTGTGCTTTTTGAGCCTTCAGAGCGCACGGGGGTCACATTTTGAAGCTTTCTCCAAAGCCACAAGGGCTAGAAACTTTCTTGATCTTGAAGAATGAAGGCTGAACTCCTCCCAGATCAACTCAGCTCCAGGAGCTGGCGTTTTTAGGAAAGCACTAACCATGAGAGTTGGCAGCTCTGGGGACAGATCTGAAAGCTTTTGCAGATGCTCGACCTTTCCTAACCCTAAGAAAATGAAAGCTCTCCTGCTCATGTAAGGTTAAGCCCCCTCTCCTATCCCCACATGCATGGGAACTACTGGCCATGCACTTAATTCAAATCTACCAGATGCAGGTTTGTTTTCAAGTGAGTCGAATCCCAAACAAACGTGTCAGGTGAAGAGCTCAAACATGGCACCGCAGGCTTTAGTGCTTTCTATCAGTGATCCACGGCTGCTCCACAGCCAAAGGTGGGGTCAGCCCGGCAGCTAAGCACAATGAAGCCTCTTGTCTGGCTTCCTGACATGGGGAGAGGGATTCAGCATGGCAGGATCATTGGCAGTGCCTGGGGCATCTGGTGCCTGCAGGGGGAGGGGGTGTAGGAAGGGCCACCCAGAGGGACATGTGGGGTCACTCCATTTAGCCATTAACATTTTGGCAGGGTCATAACTGGGTGGTGCACGAGCCATCTATGGTCTGCCGGACCAATTGCACCAAACTCTTTTAGCGTGGAGTATGCGGCGTTCCATAGAGACACGTGGCACGCTCCAGACAAGGGCATGGGGCTGGGAGCCAGTGGCTTCTATTCCTGGCTCTGCTGCTGCTCTGTTGGGTGACCTTGGGCCTGCTTTGGGCCTCAGTTTCCCCACAGGATAATGCTCTTTTGCCCTCCTTTGTGAATTATTCTGGGACCCAGGATGAAAAGGGCTAGGTAAGTGCGGACCACTAACATGTCTTCTCTGATTCCTATGCCCTGCCCTAAGAGAAGGGTGAAATCTGCCATGGGCCTCATCGCTGGTTCTCTTAATGTAGCCATTGGCTGGTCAGCCACGCCTGAGTGCTGGGCCAGGGCCAGCTGCAGGAAGCTCCTCAGGTGCAGACCAGCTCTGTGTCTCGACAGCTTTAAATGTTAGCAGGGCCATTGCACAGCCTGCCTGCTGCGGTGCCTGAGAGCAGGTGTGGCCCGGTGTTAAAACAGCCTCGAACTGGCTCATGGAGCCAGAGTAGAAACTGGCCTGGCCTGGCTGGGAACAAGATGGATATTCTACTGGGCGTTTTTCAAGTGAATGTCTGACGCAATTACTCCATCGCTCCTAGTTATGCCACAAGAATAAATGTTGGCTCAGAACAAAGGGACCTCACCACCCAGTTCTTAGAGGGGTCGCCGTGTTAGTCTGTATCTGAAAAAACAACGAGGAGTCCTGCAGACTAGCAGATTTATTAGGGCATAAACTTTCAGATGAATTGAAGTGGAAGTTACAGAGACGGGGGTGTATATATTGTGATAATGAGGCTAATCAAGTCAGGGAAATGTTCCCATTCGTTTATCGAAGCTGCTTAAAGAGGCCCCATTACGGCAGCCTATGAGCATTTAACAATATTTAACGTATTATTCTGGCAGCTTCCCTTTATGACAAGGCAGGGCTGTCATTTCCATTGACTGGATGGAGAACTGAAGCACAGGGAGGTTAAGTGACTTGGGCAGGGTCATCTAGGGAGACTGTGGCAGAGCCATACATTGAACCTGGCTTCCAAGTTGGTGTTCCTAATTACCGAACAATCCTTCATCACATGCTGGGTAGGAAATATCCAACATGCAAAGAGTTCACCCTGGACAGTGTTCTAACGACTCCATGAACTAGGTAACAGAGGGTATGTCTACACTACCCTCCTAGTTCGAACTAGGAGGGTAATGTATGCATACCGCACTTGCTAATGAAGCCCGGGATTTGAATTTCCCGGGCTTCATTAGCATAAGCGGGGAGCCGCCATTTTAAAATCCCCGCTGCTTCGAACCCCGTGCAGCGCAGCTACACGGGGCTCGAACTAGGTAGTTCGGACTAGGGTGCCTAATCCGAACTACCAGTACACCTCGTTTCACGAGGAGTAACGGTAGTTCGGAATAGGAACCTAGTCCGAACTACCTAGTTCGAGCCCCGTGTAGCCGCGCTGCACGGGGTTCGAAGCAGCGGGGATTTAAAAATGGCGGCTCCCCGCTTATGCTAATGAAGCCCGGGAAATTCAAATCCCGGGCTTCATTAGCAAGTGCGGTATGCATACATTACCCTCCTAGTTCGAACTAGTGGGGTAGTGTAGACATACCCTCAGTGATTTACTTTTCATTGCTTTTTTATGGAAACCTCCAAGCCAGTCTGGCCTGGAGTATTTGCCCAGAGTTACTTGTCGCAAAGGAACAGTTGTCCTCTGGAGAGGTGAACATCTTGTTGCTGTTTGCCACAAACTTTATACAGTTGTCCATGAGTCAGACATCAAAAATGGGTACGGGTGTGAGGCGAGGCGAGAAAAAGAGAGACTGGAACAAAAAAAGGATCTAAAGTGATTCTGATTCCCTGGCAGGAGCGCAAAGCCCAACTGTCCACGGCAGCCAGAGCTGGCATGATATCCCAGGCACAGACAAAATGTCCTGCTAACGAGGGATTAGCGAATAATCCAGCGTCCCATTTGCATTAGTCACATCTCTGCTGCAGTCATGTCAGGAAAAGGCAAATCTTCCATCATGGCATAGGGGCCAGAGAGACAGAGCTAATCAGGACACTCCTTATTTCTAAGGGCAGAGCCCTGGCGAAGAGGCGCAGTGGTGGGGTGAGCCAGGAGTTTACCTGCTGGCACAGAAAGCTGCGAAGCACGAAGGAGTGAATGATTTGGAGGAAACCCAAAGGTGCTAGTGGAATAATCCAGAGCTTCTGGAGTGAGACGCTGCTCCAGCAAGTCTAAAAGGCTCATGGGTTGAGTTTAACAAGATTAGTCTGTAAGCCTTGGCGATGTCAGTTTGCTGGCGGGTTTGCAGGCAGTAGTCTCTGCTCTGCCAGGGAATGCAATTGCTCATTTTGTCGGCTTGCTTTGATTTCCCTCAATCAGACCCATCCCCCGTGAGCCCCTTCTGCTCCTCAGTAACACGCTAGAGAGAGGAGAGTTTGGGGAAAGGGGAACAAAACATTCATCATCATGGGCGGGGTGTTCCCTGCCTTCCCCTTTCCTCGGGAATGGAGAGTCAGAGCCAAGAGAGAGAGCAATAAGGCAGCACCAGTGGGCTGGGGTGACAAAAGATTCTAGGTCCCAACTCCCCCGCCCCCAACCAAGCTTCTCTCTGCAGCTGCGGAGTAAATTCTAACAGCAACCTCTGATTGCACCATTTCCCGTGACAGGGAGCGCTTGTCCTCTAAACACCCCTTGCTCTGCAGCCTGTACTGACATCACTATGGCTCCTGGTGACAGACACCAGGCCCACTTTGGACACGACAGTGGGGAAATAGAAACCCCAAGCAGACGCCACGCCGGACCCAGGGACGTGGGGCATCCCCAGCAGGAGTCACCTTTCCCACACGTGGGTCTGCAGCTTGGACAGGGATGAAGAGGTGGGATTCCCTGCCTCCTGCAGTCAGGCCACTAGTGAAAGTGTAAACCACGCCCAGGGGAAGACAGGAGCAATTAAAGACGCTCATCAGTGGCTCCGCCGTCTTGGCCCATGCCTGTCAGGGTTTGGGGCATGGCTGCCAGAGAACAGCAGCTGCCTCCCAGCTCGCTCCAGACTGTGGCAGTTATTTCTGCTGAACATTAGCAAGCAAGTAACGTATTGTGGCCGCATTGTGCTTTGGCATTTACCAGGGGAGCACACAGACATAAAGGCAAATGGCTGGGATCCGTGATAGAGCTAACAGAGTGGGCAATAGGTAATAGGTTACAGATTTAAAACAAACAAACAAAAGGAAGTTTTTCTCCATGCAGCACTGAGTCAACCTGTGGAACTCCTTGCCAGAGGATGTTGTGAAGACCAGGACTTTAACAGGATTAAAAAAAGAGCCATTGATGGACCTAGCCTCCATGAATGTATCTAGCTATTAGTCAGGATGGATAGGTATGGTGTCCCGAGCCTCTGTTTGTCAGAGGCTGGGAATGGGTGCTAGGGATGGAATCGCTTGATGATCACCTGTTCTTTTCATTCCCTGTGGGACACCTAGCATTGGCCGCTGTTGGAAGACAGGACACTGGGCTAGATGGACCTTTAGTCTGACCCAGTCTGGCCATTCTTATGTTCTTAATCTTCTCCCCGCAGCCCCGCACCCTTTAGGTGCACATAAGGCTCCTTTACAAGCATATTTTTCAATTGAAAAATGGCCCTCAATGACTCATTGTCCCCCCACTCCTCTTAGAAAGCCTGGCTCTGGGGCTAGCTGGCACATTAAGAGGTCAAGGACACTAGCTATGAATGTCTTGCCTGGATTGTGGACTCTGAGCATGAACCTGTGAGGCTGGCCAGTCCCACCCCACAATGGACCAACCTGTCGCAGAAATCCCAGCAGACAGGACCTGTTCCTCTCCTCCTAGCAGGGGCATCATAAACAGCCATCCTGACACACCTGCAGCTGATGGCAGCACCAGTTTTATTCACAGCAGGCTCAGGAGCTGTTGTCTGGGAGGGTTTGCTTTTCTCTGGGGTCGATCAATTTCAGGGCATTTCCAAGCCTGGTACAGTGCAGATGTGACAGGTTCTGTGCTGAGCCAGTGCTCCTCCAAAACCTGGGATGTTAGAACTACACAGAGGAGAACAGGGGGGCATGTCTACACAGCAGGGCTAAAATTGAATTAAGCTGCACAACTTCGGCTATGTCAATTGCGTAGCTGAAGTCGAAATAGCTTAATTTGGCTTTTGGTGCTGTCTACACAGCAGGAAGTCGAAGGAAGAACACTCTTCCTTTGATTTTCCTTACTCCTTGTGAAATGAGGGTTACAGGAGTCAGAGTAAGAAGTCCTCCAGTTTGGCATTTTTTCGAAATAATGAATTGCAGTGTAGACATGCAGGCTGTGTCTAGACTGGCAAGTTTTTCTGCAAAAGCAGCTGCTTTTGCGGAAAAACTTGCAAGCTGTCTACACTGGCCGCTTGAATTTCTGCAAGAACACTGATAGAAATGTAGCCGTGTTAGTCTGGGGTAGCTGAAGCAAAATGCAGGACAATGTAGCACTTTAAAGACTAACAAGATGGTTTATTAGATGATGAGCTTTCGTGGGCCAGACCCACTTCCTCAGATCAAATAGTGGAAGAGACTACTTTCTTCCACTATTTGATCTGAGGAAGTGGGTCTGGCCCACGAAAGCTCATCATCTAATAAACCATCTTGTTAGTCTTTAAAGTGCTACATTGTCCTGCATTTTGCTTCTGCAAGAACACTGACTTCCTACAGTCTGAAATAAGTGCTTCTTGCGGAAATACTATGCTGCTCCCATTTGGGCAAAAGTCCTTTTGCACAAAGCTTTTGCGCAAAAGGGCCAGTGTAGACAGCTCAGATTTGTTTTGCGCAAAAAAGCCCCAATCGCAAAAATGGCGATTGGGGCTTTTTTGTGGAAAAGAGTGTCTAGATTGGCACGGACGCTTTTTCGCAAAAAGTGCTTTTGCGGAAAAGCATCCGTGCCAATCTAGATGCTCTTTTCTGCAAATGCTTTTAACGGAAAACTTTTCCGTTAAAAGCACTTGTGGAAAATCATGCCAGTCTAGATGTAGCCGCACTGTGTTACTTTGGAATTAAGTCAGTTATTCTGAAATAACACTGCTGTGTAGATGTACCCCTGCTCGGATATTAATGTCTTGTCTTTTCTGTCTCATCTTGCTGGGTATTTATACAACTTCTCACCATGAGATTTGCACTGTGACTGGGGCTGGCCCAAACCTGAGCCTCTTTCAGGCTGGAAAAATCCAGCCAACTTCTGTGTGGGTTAATTTACAACCCTCTTCCATGGTGGAGCTTGGGGGTCTTCCTCCATTCTGCAGGAAGGGGAAACATGATGGAAGAATCTGCTTTCCCTTTTATCAGCTCTGCCTCCAGGAGCTGAATCTTTCGGTGCCTCTCTGAAGCCAGCAGTAGAACCTCCTGGCGTTGGTTTCATTTTTCCGAGTGTCACTGGTGCCTTGTGATGCTCTGACCCTGACCCTGAACAAAGGACTGTGTGACCATCAGGGAGGAGGTTAAATTGAATATTGCTTCACACTGGCAAGAAACAACTCGCAAGGAGGGGCCATTCCGGGTGATGTCTCCTGTGCAGAGATTATTTCTTTGGCTTTTTTACAAATAGCTGAGAAATGGAATGATGCCACTCGAGGGACACTTGTCAAACAAAAAGCTCAGATCCTATGGTAGGTTAGTGCACGTTTTACATCTCCAATGTGAAGGGGTGATGGGAACAAACACACCCCATTGGTGGTGCTTTATTTATCCTTACAGGACTTGTGTAGCTGATAAGGAATCCACTCAAGAGCTGCAGTAAATTCCCATCAATGGGTTAGAAATAACATGTGTTACCTAGGAAGCATTTCTTTTTATCAAGTGAGCTGCAGAAATCACACAGGGACAGGACAAGAAGCAATGGGCTTAAACTGCATCAAAGGAGGTTTAGGTTGGACATTAGGAAAAAGTTCCTAACAGTCAGGGTGGTTAAACACTGGAATAAATTGCCCAGGGAGGTTGTGGAATCTCCATCTCTGGAGATATTTAAGAGTAGGTTAGATAAATGTCTATCAGGGATGGTCTAGACAGTATTTGGTCCTGCCATGAGGGCAGGGGACTGGACTCGATGACCTCTCGAGGTCCCTTCCAGTCCTAGTATTCTATGATTCTATGATCTACACCGCAACACTATTTTGAAATAACTAGTGCTATTCCGAAATAACTTCATCCGCATTTACATAGCAGGCAGTTATTTCAAAAATACTGTCAAAATACTGTCAAGCTGGAGGACTTCTTACACTGACTCCTGTAACCCTCATTGTATGAGGAGTAAGGGAAGTCAGAGGAAGAGTTCTCTATTTCGAAATAAGTGCTGTGTAGATGCTCCCTATTTCAAAATAAGATATGCAATTGACGTAGCTCAATTTGTGTCGCTTATTTCAAGTTAAATCTGCAGTGCAGACACAGCCAGGCTATATCTACACTACATGCTTCTTGCGCAAGAACAGATCCACACCTCAAAGCACATCACAAAAGCCATGTGCTTTTGTGCAAGAGAGCGTCCGCACTGCATGTATGCTCTTGCGCAAGAAAGCTCTGATGGCCATTCACAGAATGTCCATCAGAGCACCTGTGCTTTTTCTGATAGGAGCGTCCACACTTGCCTTTTTGCGCAATAGCTGTAGCACAAAAAGGAGTTATGCCTCGTAAAAGGAGGTTTACCTATGCCTAGAAAAGCCCTCTCCTCTGCTGTTTTACTGTTGATCTACTTGCACAAAAGCACATTTGAAGTGTGGACGCTCCACAGGTTTTTGTGCAAAAACCGCTGTTTTTGTGCAAAAATCTTGCAGTGTAGACATAGCCCCGCAGAGCACCATGTGTGACGTAAGGGCAGAACAATGCCTTAGGGGGCAGAGAGTGGTTCCTGCTCCAACCTGAGCAATGATTTGCAGTTTCTACGGGGTAGTGACATGTGCAGAGCGCACCCATTTTTTAATTTTATTTTCAGATCAGATGGAAGCTGTTGGTGCATCTCAGATTCATTTTTCTCACATGCACCAGAAGAGCAGGAGGCAGCTTTGGCCTTGCAAATAAAACACACCGGAGAATATTCTGCATCAAACCCCGGATCTGTAGGCTTTAGAGCATTTAGACATCTTTGTGTCACCTTCCGTGCG
Source organism: Pelodiscus sinensis (assembly GCF_049634645.1). Lineage (NCBI taxonomy): Eukaryota > Metazoa > Chordata > Testudines > Trionychidae > Pelodiscus > Pelodiscus sinensis. Next base: position 10,097,481 of record NC_134735.1, on the reverse strand, counting down.
TGCTGCGATTGCGACTGACGGACCAAATCCCTTATCCCGGACGAGGCATGAGTGATGCCATTGGCTGCTGCATAAGAAAGAGCATCCCTGATGCAGGTTCAGGCTGGTGTCTGACCCCGCGGCAGTCTGAAACAGATTAAGCTGAGCTGTCTGAATGCTGGAAGCAGTAATACAAAACCAGTGTACCCATTAGGCTGATACGAAGCAGAAGACGAGTTTTGGTCTTTGTCTCAGAGGGCAACGCATGGTAACGAAATGGAAACATCAGGTTTTGCTCATAACCGGGTCATGTAAAAAGTACTGAATAGTATTAACCCAGAGGAGATTTAGTGAAGGACAATTTATTAAAGACAAATGGGGTCTTTCGAAGGGTGTCACATTCGGGCAGAGGCCTGGCTGCCTCAGAGAGCTGGTAATTAGAGATTGCACCTTGGCACTACTGGTCCCCCAATCCAGGCAATTTCCTGAGTGCTAGGGATGGTAAGACAAGTATTCATGGCAAAGCCCCACCCCCACCCACTATGCCTAAAAGACTCGATTCTGCAAGATGCTGAGCACTAGGGACCCAAGCCCTTAGGGCTCGCTTAGCTGGGGAATCCCACAGACTCTCAGTCAGTGGTCACCAACCTGTAGATCTTGGAGCCTCTGAGAGGGGATCCTGACTGGTTTGGCCAGGAAGCTCTCAAGCGCTGGTAGTTCAATGTCATGCTGCTCCTGCCCTCTGCCTTTGGAGCCTCCTGCTTGCTGTGCAGGGTGTTGGAGGAAGAAGAGAGGGCGCTGATGTCAGGGTGTCCCTCCTCCCCCTATTGCTGTACCCTATCTCCATGCAGAGAGAAGGGGGTGGAGTGAGCGTGGCAGTGCAAATCTTTGCCACTCACGCACTGTCTGCCATTCTCACAAACACACGCTGTCCTTCACTCTCATCTCCCGACCCAACACACACGGTGGGGGGCTGTTGTTACTTCTTTTACTGCTTGCAAAGTGTGTTCCTTTTGGTTGTTGACTGTCCCCGCCCTGAACCTCCTCCTACACCCAACCTCCTGCCCCCAATGTGAGTCCCCCTGAACGCAAACTCCTTCCCAGAGCTTGGCCCCTGAAACCCCTCCTGAAACCCACACCTCGGGCTAAGCCTGGAGCCCCTCCCACACTCCAAAATCCTTGGCCCAAGACCAGAGCCTGCACCCCAACTCCTACTCCAGCCTGGTGAAAGTGAGTGAGGATGGGGGGAAAAAAGGGGATGGCGTGAGCAGGGTGAGGCCTCGGAGAAGGGGTGGGAAGAAGGTGGGGCAAGGCTGTTTGGGTTTGAGGTAGATCTTACACTGCACTTAAATTGGAAAAGTGATTTTGTGGTTAAAAAGGCTGAGATCACTGCTCTAATGGGACAGCTCAGGCTTTGAGCTCAGCCTGTGTGCATGGACTTTGTTGGGTTGCCTGCCCCTTGCAGGCTCAGGGGAGTGGGGCTGTGGATCCTCCTACGTGGGATCACTGCGGAGCTGCCCCCATAACCGGGTTAGAGCCGCTCGCTCAGTGGGGCGGGCTGCAGAGGGAGCACAGAGCGGCAGAGGCTGCACTGGTTCCTCTCCGCAATCCAAAGTGTCCTGTGTTGCTCTTCATTTGCTTTGGCTCCCGGCCTCTCTCCTGCCACTCAGCCACGGGGCTCTGGCTACCAGCCTTGGGATTAGGGTGTCAAGGGCAGCAGGCTGTCGCCTGCGCGGTCAGTGGGGAGATACCCAGAGAGGAAGATTCATGACAGCCCGACGGAGGCTCAGCCTGGCTTTCCTCTGAGCTCTTTCCGGGCGGCGTGAGGGTGAGGGGTTAGTTACTTCCCCCTCGCAGAGCCGTTTGCAGGTCGCGTGTCTTTGTTAATATGCAGTGGGCTGTAGCCGTGTTGGCCCCAGGGTATTAGAGAGACCCAGCGGGAAAAGAAATGGTCCAATAAAAGGCTTTAGCTCACCCGCCTCGTCCCTCTTGTTGGTTATCTCACTTTGCCTTGTTCAGATTTGTACGTCCCTAGGGGCAGGTAAAACAGCAATTTCAAAGGCCTCCTTGTGGCCAGGGATTGCTGGACAAGCAGCCTGTCCCTAAGAGCCCCCTCTTCAAGGCTCCTTAGGCACTCCAGACAGCTTGTGCTCCCAGCACCCTTTTCTGGGCCTGCTTTAGTATCCCAGTGTGTTCACCCAGACGGCAGAGTCCTTAAGTCGCAAAACAACCCACTCACTCCTGCATGGGTCCTCCACAAGTCAACGGTTCAGACTCGGCTCTGGTTCTTCAACCACGTCCGGAGCTCTTTCTCTGTCTGTCTGTACGACTGTCTGTCAACTCCATCTGAAGCCACCAGGTCCGGACCCTTCTTGGAGTTCAGCCGTTGTCCCTCTTTCCATCTCAGGGTGCGTCTGCGCTGCACCGTTATTTCAGAAAAACAATGCAAGCGTCTACACAGCCATTCCGTTATTTTGAAATCATATCGAAGTGACGGGAGGCTTATTCTGACTTCTGTAACCCTCATTCCACTAGGAATAACTCCTCTTCCGAAATAGCTGTTTTGAACTAGCTCCTCATCAGGGCCATTCTAAGTAATTTCTCCCCAGTGCTTCCAGGGGCTCTAAATCGAGATAGCACATCCACATTAGGGGAGACTTCCTTGGACCTATTTTGAGGCTTCCCTGTAGTGTGGACACTCTATTTCAAATCTTCCGGGATAGCTTATTCCAAAATAAGCGTGCAGTGTAGACGTACCCTCAGATTGTTCATATCTCCTGCAGCTTCTCTGCACCAAGCCTTCCTGATGCAGCTTTTCTGCGTGTATGACCTGCTTCCCCAGGGCTGGCATTACCCCCAGGCTCTGACAGAGACAAATCCATGAACTATAAAAGCAGGAAGACATGATTAGACATCTCCCTCCTCTGGCAGCCACTACCATTCTGGAGACTTTTCACAGTCCTGTGGAATCCTAATGCTCAAAATGTCCCCCCAACGGCCGCTGAAGGGTACAAACGTTTTGCAGTCTAGGCGCATCTGCTCTTCAAACATGACACAGGTGCAACTGTGCGGCTGTAGCGTTTCATTGGAGACAATGCCTATGTCAATGGGAGGCGTTCTTCCCCTGCCAGAGTGGATGGACCTCCCTGAAAGGCAGTAGGTAAAGTGATAGAAGAATTCTTCTGCTCACCTCGTGCTGTGTACACGGGGCTTCTGTGGGAACAGCTACATCTCTCAGACTCACACCCAGAGAGACAAAGTTATACTGGACCGGACTGGACCATACTGGACCAAATTCTGCCTTTATTTACCCCTACACAACCACGCTGATTTCTGCACTGTTGCCTGGATACATCTGAAAGCAGAATTTAGTGCATTAAGTAAGGCCAAAGTGTTCAAAAGTCATTAGTGGTTTGGCGTGCTTCTGATTTTGGGAACTGGATTTGAGGTCTTTTTTAGAGTGGATGATTGTCAGAGAGTAGGTGCACAGGTCTTTTGGAGAATTCGGCTCCTTGGAGGCAGCTGAGCCTGGACATCCGAAATCACCAGCCACTCCTGAAAATTTGAGTCATTACTTTTTCATTTTCTGACTTAGTGATTCTGAGCTTCAGGGCAATCGGTTAAGGAATGCCGTTTAAGTCACATCTGTAGGTAATTTCTCTGTTTGTCGGCAACAGACTAGCCTTCATGCAATTCATTAGAAAAAGGCATGCTGCCTTTCTGAAACCTATCTGTGAGATACAGCATAGCTATAAGACTCTGGTTTTTGTACTTTACATATCAAATGATGTGTCTGGGACAATAATGCCATTATAATAAATGGTAGATAAGTCTGCATGCTCATTAGAAGCGTACATTTACTTGATTGCATATAGGAGAACTTGCTGGCTAAATTTAGTTTGACAGTGAGACGGTGAGTTGGGGTTTCCCCGGTCCTGCACCCCTGTAGCAACCAGAACAGTCTTCACCAGCCAGTAGAATAGAGAGGGGTTTATTGATTTTCCAGAATACAGCACAACACATACGTGATGTGGCTACCGGGGGGCAGGGCCAGGATGGCTCAGGCCCCTAGTGTTAGGGTCCATCACCCCTAGCCCGCAGTTTAGCCCGTTCTCTCCATGCTTCCCAACAACTGCCTCCCCGCAAGGCCCTGCCCCACAGCCAAGTGTTGGTCTTCGCCTTCCTCCCTTTGTCTCTCTCCCTGGGAGGCTGAGCCTAGGTGTCTGCGTTAATGCACATTGCGTGAGTCAGTGGGAATCACATCACAGAGCAGGGGGTCACCGGGTTACAGAGAAGACAGCCCCCCCCACTACGTCACAGAAAGTTGCAAGCATTTAATTTGAATAAATACCTTTGAATGCTCCCCCAGCTTTTAATAAATCAACCAACTCATTCGTAGGGGACAGAAATTTAAATCCTGCCCCTGTTTTCCCGGTCTTTGTTATTGGTAAAAACTGTATGCGTTGCTTTCCAAGCCTCATCCAAGTCAGCAGTTGAGATGCTGAGGAAGACCTGAAGAGAGCTGTAGATTCCTGATAAGCACAAAGTGCCTCTCAAATATGAAATGCCTCGTGCCCTTTGTCACCACTGAATCGGCCAGGCTGTATAGCAAATCAGTCCATTAGAGGGAAATGCACTCCTCCGTAGCACAACCTCTCTTCTCCTCTCCGCAATTCATGCCTAGGGCTACAGATCAGAACAAGTCCATGAGCCTTTGAAAAAGTTAATTGTATTGCAGGGGACATGGACAGATGGCCCCTTCCTGCAGTTGCCCACATGTCCGAGACTTTTGTCCAGCAGGGGAGGAAAGAGGGAAATACCTTCACCCTCCCTTTAGGAAGATCTCTTAGGCTCACTGGTACAGGAGGCACATCCTGGGAAACGCTGCTCGCATTGTACAGCATCAGAGAGACAAGGGTCAGCTAGCTCCAGTGGCTGCAGTGGCCTGAAGGGCCGGCCCTCCTAAAAGAGAGCTCTTCTCCAGGGGAACGTCAAGCATCGGGAAGTGCTCATATCCCAGCCAAAGACAAGAAGGGGCAGTTCCTGACTTTGGCCTCATCCGAGAGCTGGGATCATCAGTGTCAGGAGAGAGACAATTTTAGTCAACTGTAGGAGGTTTGAAGGCAAGAGAAGAAAAGTTCTATCCTCTTGCAAATGCCCTTGGTTCCATTTTACATATTGCTCCCGAAACCTTGGCAAAGGGAGGATTCTACCTACACTACCATGACCCTAGCTGGGCTCTTTGGCAGAGCAGCTCCTCTCTGTAGCAATGGAAACCCCAAGCCAAAGACTAGTCCATGATCATGTAGGTTGCCAACCCTCCAGATTTGCCCTGGAGTCTCTGGGAAGTAAACGTTAATCTTGAATTGAAGATTATGTCACAGGATAAAACCTCCAGGAACACGGGCCCAACCAAAATTGGCAGCCCTGTACTGGAATGAGGCTTCATGCCATGGTATCTTGGGCCACATCCTGTAGAGATTGTTTCATAAGTGTCTTGCGTCTCCAATAAATTTGCCACAATGGCGCTCTGAGGCTAGGGCTAGACTGAGGTTTTTTGTGAGATTTCCCCCTCAGCCTCCTTTTCTCAATGGCTGCTGCAGGATTTATTCACTCTTCAGTTGTACTTACGGTACCCGGAGATCCCACTATCCTCTCTTTCTTTAAGACACACCAGCTGCCAGGCTTTCATTTTAAAAGCATCTCTCTAATTACCTGGAATGCCCGTAGCCCTGGCCAGCCCAGGAACTAAATTGTGTGCAACGTGTCTTCTCTGCAAGGCGCACACGTCTCCGCATTGAAGATCCGCCAGGAAGAAGCAGTGTGGAGCAAGCCTTTGGCAGGTTGCCTGGCCGATGCTTGGCATCGGTAAGAGGAGATTGATTCCTGTTCTGCAGAATTGCTTGCCGAGCCTGTGGATTGCAGGCGACTTGTTACCGGGAGCTTGGCTAGTGTGAGCTGAATGGTTATGATGGGGAGAGCTGCCACGTGAGCTGCTCTGAATGTCCTCCAGTATTTGTCTTTTTGGCTGTGACTTTTCACACTTAGCCTCAGCCCCCAGAGTGAATTTCCTGAAGAGTTCAAATAAAAGGCATTCAGCACTGGAGGGTGGGGAGAACGGTTGTGTTGTCGATTAATTTCTGCCTCCTGCCATGGCTTGTGCTGGGGGTGGGGGGGGGGGGGGGTCCTATGGTGCTCAGGACTGCTCAGACATAGCCCCAAAAAGCTTCCAGTGCAGACGGACAGTGGCTGCAAAGGGACACAAAGGCAGAGTGCGGTGGAGGCAGGAATAGAGCACAAATCACCTGAGTTCCAGTCCACTTTTCCAGGGAGACTGTGCTTTCAGGGAAGCTGCATTGTAGAACGGCTGTCCCACTCTTAGCCAGCTTGCACACGGGCTTCTGTTTCCATGGAAAGCCAAGTGCCCTTCCAGGAATAAGACCAATCTTTTATTGTGGCCGCTGTTCTCTGCCATTGGCCCAGAGTAATGCACCATGGTCAGCAGTCTGATGGCTTCACATGTACCTTCCCTCCCCCCCACTGCAAGCCTGTAAAATGGACCGTTCCGTATTTGTGGAACTCCATAATTACAGTTGTGGCCTTCTGTATTGAAAGTCAGTTTCCCCCTCCCCCCCAATTGTACAGTAAAACATCCCTAAAGCAAATAAAAGGTGAAAAAAACCCTCCTCTGAATGGTTGGAGAAAAGAGCCCATTTAAATAACATCTAAAAAAAAATTATTGTCCTTGGATGGTGGTGTGGGAAGAGGGAGGTCACACACTGAGGCTACGGCTACACTGCCGCTTTTTTGTGGAAGAGGATATGCAAATCGCATTCACATTTGCATATCTTCTTCTGATTCTTTTTGCGGAAGAGGTTTTGGCGATAAAAAGCCCGGTGCAGACGGGGCCATTTGTTGGGGAAAAAACCCTTTTTCAAGATCTCTTATTTCTCAAAAATCGAGGTTTACAGGATCTTGCTAAAGAGGGGTTTTTTTCCCGACAAATGGCCCCGTCTCCACAGGACTTTTCATCCGCAAAACCTCTTCTGCAAAAAGAATCAGAAGAAGATATGCAAATATGAGTGCGATTTGCATATCCTCGTCCACAAAAAAGCGGCAGTGTAGCTGTAGACTCATGAGAGTAAGCCCCATGCTCAGAGTAGTGTGGTTGTGATGGAAGTTGTGTTAGGCATGCAGGCATGATGCCGAGAGAGAGCATCCGCTGTGAGAATGCTAGGCTCCTTAAACCCCTTCAAACCGCCCCCACGTGCCACCCCCAGCCTCAGGACCCTGGGGCATCTGCTGGGAGAATCAGAGAAGATCCCTTCAGAGCCCCACGTGGTTCTGGCAAGGTTAGGGTAGAACCTGCCAATGGCACCATAGCAACAGTTTAGGAGTCTCCTTACTGGTGCAGAATTCTACAGGGGTGCATCTACACAGCACAGTTATTTCGAAATAACGGCCATTATTCCGAAATAACAATGCGAGCGTCTACGCAGCCATTCCGTTATTTCTAAATAGTTTTGAAATAATGGACGGCTCATTCCGAAATCTGTAAACCTCGTTCCACGAGGAATAATGCCTATTCTGAAATGGCTATTTTGGGATAGCAGGAGTGTGAACGCGCCGCTTCTGCTATTTTGAAATAGCTCCTCCCCAGGGCCTTTCAAAGTAATTATTCCCCAGTGCCTCCTGGGGCTCTACATTGAGGTAGCATGTCCACCCTAGGGAAGCCGGCCTTGGATTCATTTTGAGGCTTCCCTGCAGTGTAGAGGTGCTATTTCAAAATAAGCTATTTTGGAAAAAATATTCCAAAATAACGGATTTCGAAATAAGCGTGCTGTGTTGACGTACCCATATAACTTCAGAAAATAACCCCTCACAAGCACCTTGGCTCTGAATACAGCGACTCACATCTCTCTGGGCAGCAAAGCACAAATTCTGGGCTTGCAAAATGCTCCCTTCTGGGCCTAGGGGTATGTCGACACTGGGAAACTATTTTGAAATAACTAAAAGTGATTTAATAACTCCCAAAATAACAAAATCAAAATAGTGTGTCCTCACTATGGGGAAGCCTCGAAATTAGTCCAAGGGAGGCTCTGTTAATGTGGATGCGCTATCTTGACCTAGAGCCCCAGGAAGCACTGGGGAGTAATTTGTTTGAATGACTCTGGGGAGTAGTTATTTTGACATAGTGGCACCGGAGCATCCACACGACCCCTATTTTGAAATAACTATTTTGAAATTAGTGGTAGAAATGTATCCTTGTTAGTCTGGTGCAGCTGAAACAAAAAAGAGGACTGTGTAGCACTTAAAAGACTAACAAGATGGTTAGGAGTACAGATTTCAAAATAAGTGGCCGATTATTTCAAAATAAGTGGCTTGGTAGTGTGGATGCCCTGCTTATTCATTCAAACTAAGGGTGGGGAGGGGTTGAAATAAAGCTCTAGTGTAGATCAGGGCTATGAAATCTCTGAATGTTGTAGCCAGATTTTGTTTTTATTCAGTCAGTGGAGAGGTGGGGCGGGGGTTGCAGGTGTTTTCTCTGAGTGTCTTTATTTTATTGCATAGCTGCTGGTGCTCCGAATTCCTGAGCCCAGCCTGTTAGCGTGCAGGGGGCAGAGCGTGCATTGACTCCTTTCAGGCCGTTGTTTGTGTTGCTCTCAGAGTTGCCCAACTATTATCCCATGACACACTGGCAAGGGATCCAGGCTTGGACTGCAGGGAGTTGCCATGACACCTCTCCAGCTTCATGCTGGCTTCTTTGGAAACCACAAAAAAAGTTCCTCCCTTCACAGTTCAGTGGTACCCAGACAGAAATGCCGTGAAATCGGCAGGAAGTGTTACTTTGTAGCGATATAAGAATTCACGGAACCAGATGTGGCGACTGAGCTAGCGCCCTTCCTGTGAGCAATGCTGTCCACATTCAATGGAATCATCCACAAGATTATTTCCAACCTCCTCTGGCTGGGCCCTTTAAACGCTCGCCAGAGCTAAGGAAACCGCTCGGCACAGTGGGGATTAAAAAGCTATAAGAGCCCTGGCTGGATGGTTACCAAGGGAACAAACATATTCCCAGATTGTCCATGGCTGACACTCCCTGCAGGATCTGTGCTTAGTTCTCCCCTCACGCCAAGCCCCTCAGAAGCAAGGGGAGAGAAGGTGCAGCCATGTTCATAGTGCATGTTCCCCTCCTGACGTTCAGGGCACAGCAGACAAGCGCAGCACTGGCCTGTGCTTGATCCAGCATTTGGGCAGCGTTGTGGGTTTGAGTCCTGCTTCCCCCCACCCTGCGAGTAACTAGATAGTCAACACAGGCTGCCCCAGGTCTGGAGCTGGCGCCTGCATTAAGAAGGCAAGATAAGAGACATGTTGAAGGGACTGAGCTAGGCTGGGTTCTGGAGTGGCCTTAGGGCTAGAGCATTTGCCTGGGGAATGCAAGGTTGGTGGGCTCTGTCCTGTGCACTCCTGGTTGAGGGGTCTCTTGCACAAAGCAGCAAAGAGTGAGACAGCTGCACTGTTAGTGCTGGGGGGAAGGGAGTCTCCCTTCTGATTCCAGCCCCTGCCTGTGACCAGCTCAGTCTCCCTTGGAAGGCCATGCCCCCCCCTTGTCCAGGGGAGGGAATGTGTAGTGGTGCATGCTCAGAATGACCCCCTGGGTGTTGCCATGGCTCTGAGGGGGATATCCTTTGAAACCAATGGAGGGATATCAGCAGAGCCATCAATTCTTAATCTCAAGTTTATGCCACTGTCTTCTAGATGTTGGAGCTGGAAGACACTTCTGGATCAGCACTGGTAGCTCCTGGGGGCCAGGAACAATTATTAACAAAAAGGCAGAAATAAAGGAGAATGAAAACCACTGGTTGAAGCCCCTTCCAGAGTATTTGGACTTTTTCCTCCGGGTGGAAGGTAGGAGTGCTGCCTCCCCCAGGAGCCCCTGTAAAAGTGAATCTGACACAAGACTGAGGGGTACTGTGGCTGACCTTCCTGCCACCCACATTGGCATGGGGAGGAAGATGTAGGGACTATTTGCAAAGCATTTGGGGGTAAAACTCTCTCCTGTGCAGTGGTCCAGCACAAGGCCTGGGCACTTCTTAATTAATAAGTACTAGAAGATGTACCCAATACTGCTCGGGCCCTTAACTGAAATAATT